>NC_137122.1:56379476-56716976 GCF_949319135.1 Squalius cephalus | reverse complement strand
TGTTTGTGTGTCAGTCAGTTAGCTGTGTGTGTGTGTGTGTGTGTGTGTGTTTAATGTGACACAGAGACACTGAAGAGTTAACATTATAAAGTCCAAATCCAGCACAGAGGGGTTCAGTGAATGTGTGTGTGAATGTGTGTAAGTGTGTGAGTGTGTGTGTGTCAGAGACGCTGTAGAAGGACAGAGTGCCGGCCGACACGTCCACAAACACTCCTACTCTCTTACAGGATCCTGAACCAGCAGAAACAGCAGTGGAGTTATTATTGTGACGGACAGTGAATCTGTGATCAGAGCATTCAAGACTCCAGGACTTCTGATTATATCCAAACACACAGTCACGACTCACTCCTTTCCTCTTGATTCCTTTATATGACACTGATATACGAGGATCATCTCCACTCCATTCAGCCTCCCAGTAACAGCGTCCAGTCAGACTCTCTCCACACAGAACCTGATGATTATACTCATCAAATCTCTCTGGATGATCAGGATACGACTGACTCTCTCTCACACTCGTCACCTTTCTGTTCTCCTCAGACAGAGCGAGATCAGTGTGTGCTGTGTTTGGATCCAGTGTGAGATCAACGGCATCTGAACACAAGAACACACACATTACAACACCAACATTTACAACAACACACACTAAATCTGTGTTTCTGGACTTACATTTGTGTAATCCTGCTGTCATCCTGAACTCTCCTCCGTGATCCACACTAGAACACAGATTTACATCATTTATCATTTAATCATATTATTATTATTATTCATTTATGCCATTTTATGTGTTTATATTTACATTATAATCATCTCCTTCTGTAGTTTAATCTCATGATTGAGTGTTTGAAGGATGTTTGTCTTCATGTTTCAGTGTTGAGCGTCACAGGACGATGTTGAGAAACGCTGATCTTACACTGATTCTGCTTTATTATAATAACATTTGTTCATTTGTTCTAGTCGGACGAAGTGTGAATATTGAAACATGCGCTACTGAGATTATTGTATAAACGGCTCTTTTTATCGTCATCTCTTCGTCTCCGGCTTCTGTCTCTCTCAGGCAAACTCTCGGCTGAATGAAGACTCGTTTCTTCTGGCAGGGATTCGGGGTCCGGGTCGATCTAATCTCTAATATATCTGGCTTTTACAACTGAACTCGAGTGAATAAAGATGAAGAGAAAATATCTCAGTCCAAAATAAGACAGAATAAGCAGAAGATCAAATAAAATACTGATAAATTACAGATTAAAAAAAAAAAAAAAAAAAATAATTCTTTGCACCGTTTCTAAAGCGCTCAGGAGCCTTACACCGTTGCTAAGCAACCATGAGCTGCGCTCTCCATGACAACGAGGAACTTTCAGCAAAGCATAAACTGATTTCCAGCAGTGAAACCCCTCAGCGGCTCTGCTACTGGATTTATTAATGGAGAAGAGGAATAAAACTGTGTTTGGCTGTTCCTCCATCTTGCCTGAGCTTTCAGTGTTGTCACGGGAAGGGTGAAGCTGATTGGTTGACTTTTGGAGAGTCAGAATCATTGACCGAAACATTAACATTTAAAGCTTGTTTACACACAACCTGGACAAACCACAAACATGTCGGCTGTGTGGACGCTCGTGCCGGATTAACTATCATGGATTAACTATTTCTTGACTTTAATTGATTCTGATATGGATTATTTTTTTCACCAGGAGATTCTCGAGATGGACCGTTTTAATCGTTTAGATGTGTTTGTATAATAGATATATTAGATTAGATATAGATATTATTATTATATAGATTTATATAGCCTAAATTAAAATGTGTTTTAATATCACTATTAATAAGGACAGTATGATCTCTGTATAATATCAGTCTTTAAATGCAAGATATTTAAAGTGTATCTAAAGTATACTTACAATAGTTTCACTTTAGCAGAATCAGATACACTGAAGTTTATCTAGTTGAACCTCAGCACTATTTCAGGATAACTTAAGTACATTAAAGCTCCAGTATGCGACTTTGGTATTTGACCACAAGAGGGCGCAGTTTCCAACAATAACAAAGGCGAAGCTTGATGACGCTATGAAGGAGGTGATCACGGATGAGGTAATTTATTCGTTTTTGTATTACCTGTATGTCTGATCGTATTATTTTATGTCATCATAATTAATGAACTGCAAGGAACGTGAAATGTTATGCTATATTATCCCGTTACAACATACAGCTATTTGTCAAATGATTTGTTTGGTTAATGTTGTGCAGTTTTACGTTTTTATGGTTAATGCCGTGTTGTTTAACGTGTTCAAACCAATATCTAAAAGTAAATTTGAACGAACATTTGCAAGTAATGACTAAATATATTTTTTTAACATCATATCCGATTGTATTTAATTGTACTGCCATAATCTCGATCACCACACGTGATAAAAAGCCTTACCAAAGTACAAAGAGCAATATAACTTTGTTTATAAGTGCTATTATTGACAGTTGCATGTCTTACCTGTCTCAATACACTCGCGAGAGAGTCTCTGTCAAGATAGTCGCGCAGCTCTCTCCATCTCGAAAACGCCTGGCCGATATTTATCCGGGTTTTATTCCTCCGTTTGTCACACAGTCCGCGACTCCGCGTGTATCCGAATATGGACGCTTTCGTTTTGTTGGCACTTCAATACTCGCCAAAGAGTTCGTGATCCATAACAGCTATAACCATACAGTCTATGGCTATAACGTTGGTGCCAGTTGTTGTAAAAAAAAAAAAAAAAAAAATCCGGTGTGGTGGAATATCCGATCACATGGATATATCACACGGAAAACAAGGATAGAGCGGATATTGCGTCACTGAGGCGCGACATTTCTTTTCCGGGACGGCCAGTTATTTAAAATCGGAATTTCTCTGAAATAAAAAATCTTTGGAGACTTTTGAGACATTGTAAGTACACAACTGGAGGAAATATATCACACTGTGCAAGTTATTTTCGGAAATTTTATTACAAAATTCCTACATATTGGAGCTTTAAGTACAACATTAGTTCCAGTTTAGCAGACTTTAATTATATAAATTTAGTAAACTAACAGTACATCTGCAGGATGTTTTTATTAAATACATTGTAAATGTAAATTTAGCATAAAATGAATTTGTATATGCATTTCAAATACATTTTAGTATTTTATTTTCACTAGGGTTTGTTCATTTTAATATGAAACAAAGTCTGTCTCAACTTTAAAATTCTGATGATTTTATCATGAATTTCACCCAATAAATGTTGTTTTGTCGTTCTTTAATACGGCGTGTCGGATCAGTGTAACGTGAACCGACCATCATTCCTCTTTTCTATTAGTTATAGCAGAACTAAACATAAAACTATAACATAAATAAAGGCATGATGAAAGAAACAAATTACTAAAAAGTATAATGTCTAATCGCTCATCAGCGGAAAGACGTAAAATAAAACAGCTTTGCTAAACAAATGTCATGTAACATCAGATGTTCCTCAGGAAAACTCAGTGCTTAATCTGTAAACTCTGAGATCCCGGAAGGATCCGGCAGATTAGTGGAGAAACAGGGAAAGGGAACGTGCAAAATTTCAGTCAGGATTCAATCTGAATGGAAACGGACATGTCAATATAATCTCAGAATTAACAGAGAAATGTGATGTTCTAGACGGAGATTATATTGAGTTTTGCATTAGTTCAAATGCGTTAAGATGATGGACACAGTTTATTCGCAGACTGATGACGTGTTGTGCTCATTTGTGTAATTGAAATGGCATTGTGCTTTAAGATCAACATAAAGTCTGACCAACATAGATCTCGACACTAAGTTTAAACTCTAGTCTAGGCCTCAGCAATAAAAAAGTGTCTGTATTTATCGACAGCACACTTTCACTGATAACAATAGAATAAATATTCAGTATAACACTAATAGTTTTACGCTCATTTCGTTTAAAGGCGCCTGCTATGAGTGACAAGCAAACAGACAATACGCTGCATTGCCGTGAGGTTTAGTGACATCAGAACACACGGACACAAGCTGAAATGAGGGCCGCTGTTGTTCTGCGATGAGATGATAGTGAATAAAAAGGACACGAATATTCGTCAAATTTAAAATACAAATCCACATTCAAATGCAAAAATTGTGCATTAGAGTTTAGGAGACTATCAGTGACTCGCAAGATGTGAGGATGATGTTTATATAAGTGTCATTGTTGCGTATTAATGTTTTGTTCGCCAGCTGCTTTTCATTCAACATATTAGAGAAATAGAGAAGCTCAATGCGGACAAACATCTTGTTCACGTCAAAACCGAAACCAAACCATTCACACAGAACACATATTTAGCACATTTTCTAGACAGAAAACTTTGACTGTCGCACTCGAGTCTCTCACAAGAGCGCCGCATGTTTAGAAAACCATGTAAAGTAAAAAGAGGTTCAACTTTTAGAAAATATGTGACCCTGGACCACAAAACCGGTCACATGGGTCAATTTTTTTTTAAATTGAGATTAATACATGATCTGAAAGCTGAATAATATAATAATCTTTCCATCAGGACATTAGGACAATATTTGGCCGAGATTCAACTACTTGAAAATCTGGAATCTGAGGGTGCAAAAAAATCGAAACATTGAGAAACTCTCCTTTAAAGTTCTCCATTAATGTTCACGATTGTGTTGCATTCACTCACAAAAATAAATGCTTTATATATTTACAGCAGGAAATTTACAAAATACAGTACAGGTCAAAAGTTTGGAAACATTACTATTTTTAATGTTTTTGAAAGAAGTTTCTTCTGCTCATCATGCCTGCATTTATTTGATCAAAAATACAGAAAAAATGTAATATTGTGATAAATTGAAAACCAATTACTTTAAATTGTAATAATATATTATACTTTAAATTATCATTTATTCCTGTGATGCAAAGCTGAATTTCCAGCATCATTATAAACATATTACAAATGTTCAAGGTACAAATGTTCAATAATTATTGATACTGTATGATATGAAACGATGTTATATATTATAAAACAATATTATATTATGATAAATTGTTTAGCTGTATCGCCCGGCTCTACTCTAGTCATAATCATTTTGTGTAAATCATTTTCACTTGCAGGCATTTACAGACGCTGCCATAAACACCTGCACTATATTTACTCAATATAGTGAAGTTTCAGCTATACAAATACTTTAGTATTTGAAAGCAGTGTATAGTTTGATTGTATATGTAAGGAATAATTGACGACAGGCCGTTGAATTATTAGAAAAATAATGCACACCCGAGGTGGTAATGCGGTCACGACGCATTACATCACGAGAGAGATGTTGCAATAATGAGACAGAAAAGCATGTGCGTCAGTATTATTAGCCTATTTATTTATTAATTTAATTCGTTTTAATTAATTCGGTCATTCTTTTTTTTTTTTCTTTTTTTTTTTCATTGACAGATGACAGTAGACTATAGCCAAATAAATGAAACACAAAGCCCTTTTAACAAGTGGGCCTATAAATAATTATTTATTTATTATTATCTGCAATAGAAATCCGTACTGCAGGACTATCCATTTATTTAGCCTATATTCAGTTTAATTTTCTATTGATTGTAATATAGACAGGACTATATACTTTATTTATTAAAATTAAACTGCATGTTTCTATTGATTGTGAAGCTAGACATTGAAAATTGCAGATCAAGCGCATGGGGCTAAATGCTATTTATTGTTATGAATTGTATCCTATTTTCCGTTATTACCGTTAACTACGCGAAGTGATATGGAACTGTAATGCGGTCAAGACCTGCCTGGAACTACTTTAGCTGTGCGTTTCCCTGAAAATAATGCACACCTTAGAACGTTCGTCAACCAATCAGATTCAAGCATTCAACGGCCCTGTAGTATAATAAGAAATATCCTTGTTTTAGTGGACTCAATTGAAATAGGTACACTACAGAGTACTCATAACTATTGTTTAAAAAAAAAAAAAAAACCTTAACTGAATTGAGATAATCGGTTTCCTCAAATTAAACGAGTTAGCTTAACTTGCTGGGTTTACAGTGTATAGTCATAGAGCAGAACATAACACTGATTATTTTGCTGTGCAGTTCCAGTTTGTTAACTTCCCGTCCACTAGCAGTTGTGCTACTGGTCCATTTCATACATGCAGTACACAGGCACTTAATATTCATTTGGCATATTTGTTTTTTGTTTTGTTTGTATCATGTCTTTTAGGTACAAACATACACATGGATATAAAAAGAGTGTTACAGCTGGACACAGTCATTTTCTATCATTAAAGACTTACAAACGTAAACAAATGTGACCCGTGCTGGCAAATTGAGTTGAAATGTGCACAGACTAATTATGAGTTACAGGCAAAATAAGTGAAAAATGTCAATTTTGGCCGAATTTGAGGTTTTCACAAAAATTAGTTCATTAAGCCCTCTCTAGCGATCCCAACGCTCCAAATAGCAATTAAACATCTAAAAGTATCTTTATTTGTACGTTTATTTGTACGCTAAGAGGATTACCTTTCCTTCAATCCATGAAAAAAATGCAATTTCCTCCACTCGCGTCTCGATGACTGGCGCCTCCTCTCAGCACAAGTTTTGTATCGTTTTAAAGCGCAGCATTTCAACTTTGTGAAAATTCATAGCGAATTCTCAGTGGCATGAGTCTGAACCAATGAAATGTGATTTTCAAACTCATGCTGATGTAAACCGAACGATCTTATTCTCGCTGACTGACAGATCTGAGGCGTGCACACAAAGACGCCTCAGACAGCGTGAGATCCTGATAAACATACACCCAGAATTACAGTATTTCAAAATGTCTGTCTTGCCGAATATTCACTCAAACATTATCTGTTATGTCTTAAGTGAATGTTTGGTTAACTGTTGAGGAAAAACATCTGATGTGTAACATTATATTCCATCTGTGCGTTACAGTAGGTCTTAATATATAGGCTGTCTGTCTCAATGCTAATCAAACAATTGTGGTATCATGGGGAAAAAAATTATCTATATTTTTCCAACAGATATTTGGTGTGTGCCAAGTTTGGTGGTATTACCAGGGATTTTAAGGTGATTTTGTTTTGGAACTTTCAGAAAAATGTAACTCGATTTAAAAAAAAAAAAAAAAATAGAATATAAAAATAACAGTAACACATTTGTGAAAATTTGCTCATTGTGACAAATATGTTTAAATTATGTTCACTCAATGATGATAACTTCAGTCATATCAGTGCCCTAATAAATTATGATTTTTTTTTTATGGAGCAGGTGGAATAATTTTTTTTTATCCATGACTGAAGCTAATAATCCTATTATTATTATTATTATTATTATTATGGTCATCATGATAAATCTCTATTAGGGCTGTCGCGATAACCGCAAAATTGTAAAACCGCGCTACTGAGAAGCCAACCGCAGGTAACCGCAGCAACCGCGATATTCGCATGTTTTCTTTTTTCATAAGGCTATACCCTTCTTGTTTTGAACTTTGTGCTTGTGTATTGAATGTTAAATAAGTTAATAATGATAAGACAGAGTCTTCATTGATTTGCACTTAAGACTTAACAGACAGTGAATGAGAGAGATCGACTGAGCGCGTGCGATTACCTTTGAGGTCAAGTCATATATATGCGTGAAAAGCTTTCCGTGTCCAAGGAAAGCGAAATATTTCTTGTGTCATCCTCTTAACGTTTAAAGCCTAGTTCACACTACATGATTTTAAGCCCGATTTGCAAATCGTTGAGCTCTCCGACAGGTCGGGGTGTTATCGCGTGCAAATCGCGGGGGATTAGCGGGCGATGAACGCTCGCCAATCTGTTAGTATGAAAGAGCCAACAACACATCAAAGACGCTCGCAGACGCCTCGCCGAGCCCAGAAAAATATCTAGCATGCTAGATATCCAGAGCTGTCGGCCGACTCAACCTCACTGATGTCATGAACTACAGCCAATCAGAGCAAGGCATGGGTTGAGGTCACCGGGTAAATACGCGGTTTTCAAAGACACAATGCTTAATCATAAAACAGATATAACACTACAATGTCCAGCAATCTATTTAAATAGTACATTGATTGGGTTTAAGTGGTCGTTCAGTGAGGCCTATTATATGTTGATCCGACAAAATTAAGCGTGTATTTAAGTGGTCCAGGGGTAGAATTTTTGCCACGCGTGTCAGAGGTTCTGGGTTCTAATCCGCACTCATATAGTTTTTTTTTTTTCCTCATCAAAACCGATTATGTTTTTCAGTGGTTGTATATCAGGCAGGGACACTTTTTTTGTGTGTTTTTTGTTTTCTAATTTCACCGGAACCGAGTCTCTCCACAACGGATTGAAGTGCACGTCTGAGTGAAGGCTGTGCGCGAGCCAGAAACAAACACAGTATCCATGCCACTGATCGCAGCGGCAACGAGCACTTTGATCAGTTGATTTAAAAAAAAAACACATATTTCAGCGCTAGATCGCGTCTTATTTAAAAAACGAACGAAATGAATGCTCTGCTAGTTAGCTGAAGATGTTTTGTTTATTTGTATTGGTACATTCGTGCCGCGAGATGTTTCAATAGTGGTGGGGACAATATCGACCTTAGAAAATAGTGGTGGGGACATGTCCCACCCATCCCACCCGCAAATTACACCTATGGTTGGGTGACAGAGTTGTTGTCAACTCCTGTAGTGCGTTACCTCCTGTTGCGGATCAATCACGCTGTGTCGTGTGGTGTGAACAGCTCAACAACTTGAACACTCCTGATTTCACAGAGAGCAAGTCATGTAGTGTGAACCGCACAGTTCAGCCTGACGTTTTAAAGTCATGTAGTGTGAACTAGGCTTAAGGGGATTTACCATGAATGGCATCAGCGACAGCGCTGGTCAGCATCCACAGCGCGAGGAAGCCGCGGAAATCAAGAAGCAGCGAGTCACGCATTGAATCAATGCCATTTAAGCGTCAGCTTCAGCGTTACCCATGCGACGCATTGCTGGTCAGCTCAGCCTTGAAAAGTGGAGCTTAACAACTTGTTTCATTACTATCTTTAAAAGAATCAGCGTTTTTGAACGTGTTCGTTGAATGAACGGTTTAATGACTCACTCAAAGACAGTCCGTTGCCGTAACAATGTAATGCGCGCTGATTGACAGCCTTTCAATGAGCTCTGCTGTTTAGTTTCGGTTACATTGGTTACTGAAAATGTAGGCTACTCGTTTTTGTGCATGCTGACCACATGGTAAAACCTATTTATATAGCAACAAATAAATATAAATGTATCTAAATAAATAAATAAATGGCGATAATACCGCATGCCACGCTATTGAGCCACTCAAAATTACCGCAAGGGAAATTCCTTCACCGCGACAGCCCTAATCTCCATGTCTGTTAATTTATTATGAATAATACTTGTGTTTTAATATTTCAGAACATTATTTGTGGTATGCATTAACCTGTTAAGCTGTAACCCCACTTTTGAAAAATCCCCAGAAATGACATACCCAGACTGAAACAGATACAGTTCATGAACCCTTTGTACTAAAAGCACAAGTATGATCTCATTTGAAAGCGGACACCTGGCAGTTTATTGTAAATGTAGAATTAATTATTGTCATAATGAAAAAAATTGTTATAAATAGCTTCAAAATCTTGTAAAGTTATTAGAAATTAATTTTTATGAAACATCCTCATGAAAATAAAATTGAAGTTGGCACTGTAGCAATCTAGAAATGCACTACAGCTAAAGCCACATCTAAACATTTTATGTTTAAAATCTGAAGATAATAAGTCCAAAACTCTGTATTTAGTTAAATGTTTTTCAAGACCATGTCAAATGACTTTATTTTGATTTGACTCTAAAATGCAACTGATGTTTATTGTCATCTTCTAACCATCTATGGAGTATATTGTCTCTATTGTTTTGTGGTGCAAACGAGCCCCATTCAGTCTCAGTCTCCCCCTGCACACATTCACACCTCTCCAGCCTGGTTATGGCTCGAAATATGCATTTCTTTTGTCTGCATTATAGCTACTAACGACTGGCTATTCACAGGCTATTCATAGGTTTTCAGTCCCTAATTTCTTTTCTCAAAGTTCACCTCACATTTTAAACTGTATCAAATGCAGTTCTTGAATAAAGAAACATTTCAGTAAGCATTCAAAAAATCATATAAGTATAACTCCTAGTGGCAGGTGCACCTAGGGCTAGCTAGCATGTTAGCTTAGCACACCATCAACACACGGCAATTTATGAGATTAAAACCATGTTTGTGCTCCAAACTTACTTTATAACGCAGGTCAAGTATTTTAAATAATCTTCTGTGATTTAATTTGGCTTCAGATAAAAAAATCAGACAGAAAATATACTATGGTATAGTATTCTGCACAATGATAGTCTATTTAGATTAGCATTACATTATAAATATAATCTATTATTATGAAAATACCTGGCATGGCTTGAAAAACACAGGTAACTCAAATATCATTGCAATCATGTTTATTGTCTTCAAAACATCTTTATCTGCATGTTACAGCGCGATCTCTGTAGCTTTGTGTGTATCAGTGACGTCCTGGAATTTCACATGATCATGGCTCTTCTTCATGTTCCATATATGGACTATTAATTGTGCACAGGGCGGCGAGGGCGCCCTCAGGCTATTGGTATGGATTGAAAACACAGTATCAGAGGATCCAAGCGCTCATAAAGATTACATCGACGCATTTGGATATAAATTCAATAAATATTATTCCTGTCTATAGAAATATGACGTGAATCTATGAGAATATATCAATATTTCTCCAAATCTGCACATTTTTGAGCTAAAGCCCTGAGGGACGTTGTTTTGTGTATCGCTGTCATGACGTCAGCACGGGAGTTTTTTTATGAATGGGAGCGGCTGATTCATATTTCTCAGAATACAATAGTGGTCAAATACTGAAACTTGAGTCATATCTTTTTAATCATGTATAGTTTGTCAAGGTATAACATTAAATCTGATAGTAACTTTGAACTATATAAAAAAAAAAAACGCTTCAGTGCGCGGGCGCACTGGCAACGGTTAACAGGTTAAGAGGATAGAGCAATACATTAATGTACAGTCTAAGTCTTTTTTTGAGAACAAAAGTATCATCTCATGACAACCAAAAAAAAAAATACTCTAATGGAAAACTCAGTCTTTCTCAAATTTAACACTCAAATACACATCAGACATGATGACTGTTACTGCTCTACATACTTGAGTTTGTCCAGATGTTTGAGTGTATAAGAAAGCAGCTTCACTCCTGATTCTCCTGGGTGATTGTAGCTCAGATCCAGCTCTCTCAGGTGTGAAGGGTTTGAACTCAGAGCTGATGCCAGAGCAGCACAACCTTCCTCTGTCACCATACAGCCAGATAATCTACAACAACAGCAAGTGTTCATGTTAGTGTGCTTCATTTCTAGAGATGTACAGTAAAAATATAGCCCGAGGCAGGGTCTGCGCTAGGGGTGGGATATAAAGTCCCGAATGTTCTGTTACCTTGTCTTTGTCAGATAATGGTGAAACAGAGGAAATTACAAATAAATAAGTGAAAAATTTGCAGGTCTCACTGTTTCTGGTCAAAAATGACTATTAATGACTACGACTACAGCCAAGGTTTAATCTTTTATAAAAAGCTTAGGTAGGTTAACTCTTAAAGACAGAAACAGCCGCTCACGGCTAAAAATAACTATTGTTCTTAAATGTTTAATAACTACTGAAACACTAATCCAATCTGTGTGCTTTAAAAAGTCTTGTAAAGAGGAGATTTCCGGCGTTTGTCTCAGTTGGACATTCAGAGGCTCCATAGTGAACGTGATTGCGTCATCAAGTTTTGATCAGCATTGATAAGTCAAAGAAACCAATGCGGTTTGTTCCTCCGAGCCAAACAGGAACGTTTGTTGATGCTTAGGCCCACCCCCATCCCCAGATTGGTTTAAACTATCATCTACTCAACCAATAAACATAGGTTTGGTCTTTTGCACCACCAATTAACATCTTTCTTTGAAAATTTGAACTGACGCAAAGTGAAAGTAGTTGCGTAAGTGCGTGTGTGCATGCATAGGCTATTTGCGTGCATGAAAACAAACACAAAATAATAGATTTCCATGAGAGAACTCTCTGACAAATCAAAAACAAGTATAAAACTGCTTTACACATCAGATGAGGCACTGAAATTTATGTTTTCAAATGAGTCACTACACAATGTCCCAAAGGAATTGCGTTAACTGCAGAGATAACAGGCACAGCCAAGAGTTCCTTTTCGTATTTGTAAATAACAATGTTTCTATTTACTTTATTTCCTGAACTTTTTTTTGGACACATCTACATTGTCATTAAATAAAAAACACCAGTTTTTCAATGAAAAGCGCCTATAATGATGTTGTATTAAATGGCTATTACTTGCTTAGGGATTGCTACATACATGTAGACAAAATTTCACCTGGGAACTAGAATATCCAAATATAACTTGGAAAAAAAATCCAAACTTCAGGAGGTTCTGTTTGAGTTTGAAAAAATGTGCTGCTGTTTTTCTTAAATCAGGCAAATTCATCCATTCCCAGACAAAATAAACGGAAAAATGGAAATTTAAATGAGCTAGATTGAAACTTCGGCTGGTCCCTGGAGTGTACAATTACACCAGTGTGATTAGAATGGTCAGTGATCAACTGCTAAATACAAATGTGCTTTTGCGCGTTGACTGGCGCTGAGCCAGAGACAGATATCACAACTATTCAGTGTTTTCACTGAATGTTTATTTTAGGTTTCAGACATTTAAATTCACATAAGTACTAAAAAACAATACATTTATATAAATAATAAATAAATACACACTGATGTTTATGGAAGCAGCAATAATAATCCTTACCATTATAATTAGATGACACGTTTTATTCATATTAGATACACATTGTGTAACTAACTTTAAAATTAACTCTATTCTTCTCCCAATTCACCAGCCACGTACTTTCATGTATTTTGGGAGAAGTGGATGAATTCACGTGTTGTAAATCCAACAGATCCGATTCTCTGAACTGTGGCACAAAATAACATGACGGCGCCCAGCACGCATATGTAAGGGATAATGTATAGAGAGGCGGTTGTTATCAAGAAATAACAGACCGCATTCTACATTAGAATTCAACCAAGCCATGTAATAAAACTCAATTAATGCACTCGTTATAAAAGTGTTTAAACAACAAAACATCCACTTGCACATATTTGACAATCGGAATATTAATAATAATAACAATACAATAATAAAAAAAAAATTAAAAGCAGATCATCAGTCATTCAGCGCTATTGTAGCTGCTTTATATCACGTGACAAGCAATGACGCATCACCATGGAAACAATAAAGTGATACGTTCTAAATAACAGAAATAATTTCCTTGAAAAACTCACGCTTGGGGGTCAGCCAGAATATTTAAAACTTGCGTGTGAAAATGTTAAAATGATATATGGCACTTGATGCTATAATGGGTTAGAGAAACAAAGAAAAGTACGGAGTCAGGTGCCCCAAAAAATATTCTAGGTCTTTAAGGGTTAATATCATGACATGTTAGATCATGATAGACTTTAGCCTTAATTGGCAGAAGAGTATTATATAATTGGCATAATGGAATCAAACCGTGTATTAATTAAACTATCCCAAACAAGTCAAAATGTTTCTGTCATTTTTAGACTTTTTACATTTTCTCATTTTTTATTTATTTTTTTATGAAGCACAAACCTAAGTATGCGATCTTGCACGCCAATATGCATTGGCCGAAAATATAAGTACTCAAGAACTGCAGTATTAACACTAACAGTTCGCAAAGAGTGGGTAGAAGCACAGAGCTTAAATAGACAAACTTATACAAGCAAATGATAGACAGGTAGAAGTAATCAAACCATAATGAGTCTGGGCAATGGGTTATGGGAGATGTAGTTCATGGTGGAGACGCTAAAGAGTCAGAAAGAATGTTCTCTGGTGGAGATCATGGAGAACTCACAAAAATTAGGATTTTTGTAGATGTCACAGAAATGAAGGTGACACAAATCTACAGCATGAATGTCTTAAAGGGAAAAAAAATTGTATTTCTAGAAACCTTGTCACTATTTTGGTTGACCCAACAAAAACAAATGAGCATATTTTTGGATTATTTTTGTTTGTATTTGATTCATAAATATAGTCTAAAAAAAGCAAAACGTAGAAGAAAAAAAAACAGCAACAGTGATTAATTTAGGACTGGTCAGTAAAATTTAAAAGACAGGGCTTTGAAAAGGGTCCTTTGTCATGAAAATATGTTTATAAAATGATAAACAGTGCAGAATATAATTTCTTTTTACTTTTTGCCTCAAACCTTTGGACCCCACTGTATACACAGCTCCAAGAGGGCAGTTAGATTTGTGGTAGGCTTATGAAGGGAAAAACAGAACAATTTTCTATTTCCCAAAATGTTTTCTTCTTAAACATGCTTGACGGAGGTCTGTACTAATTTTCATCAGTGTGAAACACAAACCTCAGTATGTTAAGTTGGCAGTTTGGACTCTTTAGTCCAGTAGAGAGCAGCTTTGCTCCTGAATCCTGCAGGTCATTGTTACTCAGGTCCAGCTCTCTCAGGGGGGAGTTTGATGATTGTAGAGCTGAGGCCACAATTTCACAGTGCTGATCTGTGAGATTACAGTTTACCAATCTGAAAACAGCAAGGACTCTGGTTAAAATGCATGCTGTTGTGCTGATGTCCCCTTATGCAAAGATAATATATTTCCATATACATATTTATGATCAATATATTAAATGGTTTAAATATGTTGGAAATATACAGAATAATCTATTGCATTAGTATCTTAAAATATAATGAATAATACAAAAGGAATTGTCACTTTTCATATATTGAAAAATATGTGTGACAATATATTTATTATTGCACTAATGTGTATTCATGTGTTACTTTCACTTGAGTTATGTTTCTGCTACACAAAGTATTTGGGTTGAGTTTACGAGGAAAGTTCTGTTGGTATTACTTAACACTAAATACTCATTCAAATAGTCGCCCCAATTATTTTTGAGATAAACCAAGGCAATATTTTGTTTGAGAATGTGTTAGAAATAATTGAGAAATTTAAGGCAACAGGTTTCCAAACTAAAAAATATATTGCCTTGGTTTAAAAAAAAAAAAAAATTGAGGCAACTATTTGGATGGGAATTTTGAGTGTTTTGAACTTATTTTTGTTTGATCAATTAGACTTTGTTTTCAACATGAACATTACATTATTCATCATTATTCAATATATTGTAATATTTTAATGCAATATATTATTCCCCATCATCACACATTTTGGAGGTCTCTCACATCAGTCACACCCAATTCAATTCTTGTAGTCTCTACTATTGAACTACTGAGTTAAATCGGGTGTGTTAGATGAGGGAGTGTTGGGGGACCCAGGACAGGTTTGAGAAGCACTGACTTAGTTAACCAAATTCACCATATAAGATCATATTACTTTAACATTCACTCTGTTCAAAATTAAAACAAAGATTTTAATTAAAAGTACATTATGTACATCAAGGATCTTCAACTCCAGTCCTGGAGGGCTGATGTCCAGCAGACTTAAGTTTGAACTCTAGTTAAATACACCTGTCTGTAGGGGTGTGCCGGTTTCAGAATTGGTGATGACGGTTATGACGTGAGTCAAATGTGACGGGTTTCGCTCGTCGCGACGAAAATTTAGTTTGAATAAACGAGCAGACACTGATTAGCTACTTGCTCTACGTTTATTTAAAATTAACAGCAAGACAAGCAGTGAATGTGCTTTCCATTAAATGAATCACACACAGTAAACAAATCCTTAACAAAAACCTCCTATATCACTATGAAAAATTAATCACCTAAATTAAACAAATAAAATTAATATTTGTGTAGTGTTCAATGTTGTTATCGATAGAGATACGCGGATGGGGTAATTATTTTGTCCGCAACCGCATCACAAAACTCATCATCCGCACCAAAGTTTTTTTTACCAAATTTCAAAGCCGCACCCACCCACCATCCGCTGGTTGTTTTGCGGTCTATGGACGATGCAATGCTCTGCTGATGCGAGCTGCAAGAAAGCCCTTGTCTGTTCTAGAAAGGATGCAGCAAAGATATTTAATGCTGCTAATGTATGAGGCATAGGCCTACGCTGAGTTTCATTCATTTACGATGAGATGCGCTCTAGTTCACAATGCAATGCAAGTGAACGCGGCGCACCGGCACCTCCATGTCAGGGTTATTATATTGTCTATTTGCTTTTTATTTATTAAATACATGCAATTGGTTGATGAAACATTTATTAAAATTAAGATACAATTTGTACAAAACGAAATTCGCTTTAAAGAAAGGCTTTCTACAAAGCAAAACTTAATGAAGTGGTAAAAATCATGTCTGACGATTTACAAAACAAAACTTCAAATGATTGGCGGTCAGTCTACTTGGCAAAGAATCAAATACAGTTGGAAACTACGTAGACCATTAATAACACAGACTGTTAACAATTGTTTTTAATTAGTATTTAAACATTCTCTATGATAAAAAATGTTAGTAAAAAATATTTTAATAACAAGGTTTTGGCGGTTATAGAGTTCTAATGACGGTGTTCAACTATAACCGTCGCACCCCTACCTGTCTGTAATTTGCAAGTAAATCTGAATGAGATTTGCTTGTGTGAGGATATTTGGAAGGTCAGTGTCCTAAACTCAGCAGGACACTTGTCCTCCAGGACTGGAGCTATATATATATATATATATGAGGAAGTTCTTTATTACATAAACCAATTCTATAGACTAAAATGACATCAACACCTGCCTTAGAGTTGGACTAATTTTACTGGTAGCTTGGTTATGTTCACAAAGTATAAAACTACACAAAAAAAGTGTTTGTGAACAGTGAACACAACCCCCCATAAAACTCATCAAACCTCTATCACAACTTGTCAAATATAATTATGTTTATATTTTCACACTTACAGAGCTTTTCTGCAGTTCCTCACAGCAGGGACCAGTCTCAATTTACCCTCTTTTGATTTGATGTTGTACCTATTAGGGTCTAACTCATCCATCGCCTCCTCTGACATCAGGATCATGTTTGCCAATGTTGAGCATTGTGCACGAGAAAGATTTTTTCTTTTTGTTTTAGAGTTTAAAAATGCCTGCATTTCTTTAACAACAGAATGATCCTTCATTTCAATCATGCAGTGTGACAGATTCATCCATCTTTCAGGACTGACATTGTTTTTTTGACCTCGTTTGAGGTTTTGGATTATTTTCTTGACGCTCTCTGGGTTGTTCTCTGTGTGAATCAACACATCCTGTAAGAGGCTCTGGTTGGACTCCAGTGAGACGCCATGAAGAAATCGAAGGAAAAGATCCAGGTGTCCATTTTCACTCTTCAAGGCTTTATTCATTACTCCCTTCAGGAACCCGTCCAGAGGAACATTCTCACACTGAGTTCTGGACTTTCCTGTGAGGAACATTTTCAGAACTTCACTGTTCTTGTGTAAATAACAGAAAAACACATACAGTGCTGCAAAAAACTCCTGAAAGCTCAGATGTACAAAGCTGTAAACCTTCCTGTGATAAATCACAGATTCCTCCCTGAAGATCTCAGTGCAAATCCCAGAATACACTGAGGCGTCAGTGACGTCTATGCCGCTCTCAATCAGGTCCTCCTCATAGAACATCACATTGCCCTTCATCAGCTGATTGAAAGCCAGTTCAGCAAGTTTCACAATCACGTCTCTGTTGGACTGCAGGAGTTTCTCTGGATCTCTCTCTTCATACTTCTGGTTCCTCATATGAGTTTGAATGAGGAGGAAGTGGATGTACATTTCAGTCAGAGTTTGAGGGATTTCTGCACTGAGATCTTGTTTCAGGATGTTTTGAAGCACAGTGGCTGAGATCCAGCAGAAGACGGGTATGTGGCACATGATGTGGAGGCTTCTTGCTTTTCTGATGTGTGAGATGATTCTGCTGGCTTGATGTTCATCACTGATTCTCTTGCTGAAATATTCCTCCTTCTGAGGGTCATTGAATCCCTGAATTTCTGTCACACGGTTGATGTAGTAAGAGGGGATCTGATTGGCTGCTGCTGGTCTGGTGGTGATCCAGATGAGAGCAGAGGGAAGCAGATCTCCTTTCATGAGGTTTGACATCAACACACCCACTGATGAAGTCTCATTTACATCAGAAACTTTCTCACTCTCTGAAAACATCAGTGTCAATCTGCTTTCATCCAGACCATCAAAGATCAACACAACTGTACACTCATCATACATCTCTGAGTCCAGATCTCGAAATTCAGGATGAAAGTCCAGCAGAAGTCTGTGAAGACTGTACTGATGATCTTTAATCAAGTTCAGCTCTCTAAATGGAAGCACAAACATGAAATCTACATCCTGATTGGCTTTTCCCTCTGCCCAGTCCAGAATGAACTTTTGCACAGAGACGGTTTTTCCAATTCCAGCGATGCCTTTAGTAAGAACAGTCTTGATTCTGTCTTTCTTCTCTTTTCTCATCTCCTCATATCCAGGTTCAGGTGAAGGATCAAATATGTCATTGCAGTGGATTGGAGTGTCTTGGAGTGTCTTGTAACTTTTCTCCATCTGTAGCACCTCATGTTCTTCATTCACTCCTTCACTCTCTCCCTCTATGATGTACAGCTGTGTGTAAATCCTGTTCAGGAGGGTTTGATTCTCTTGTAGTTTGATTCCCTCAAATACCCTCTCATATCTGTTCTTCATGCTGGTTTTGTGCTGGTCTTTGACTCTCTGCAGATCATCATGCACTGGTTGGAGAGATTCGAGCTGCAGGGCTGCTTCTATGTCATGATGACTGATGTGTTTCTGACAGGAGGAGGATGAGCTGGTCTGACAGGACACATATCTGATCTGGTCAGCTCTCACACCACTGAAAAAAAACATTATGATGAACAGAAAGACAAAAACAAAAGAGAGAAAATATTTAAATGTCCCTAATATTAAATTATCCTATTTGAAATCATACCACAAACACATTTATAAAGAAGTGTTTGATTAATAGACTATAATATGATTACTGTCCATATAACGCTGATGCAGAAAACCCATGTAACAAAAATACAGTGTCATATAGACGTATAAAAGAGAAATGACAGAGACTCTATATAACAAAGGCCCTACTGATTCTTTCTTTACATAACAAATTCAGTTTCTGTTGTATTTGTTGTTAAAAAAAGAGAACATGATTTCAGTTTATGAATTTTTTTTCTGTTTAGAGAACTTTATTGCTGAAATAAAATAAAAATGTAATAATGTCCCTCTTGTTGTTTGTGTGTACACTCGGTGTTCTTGTGCTGAATGTCTCACTCTACATGAATATACTCACAGACGGTCGCTGGGCGCTGCTTCATCACTGAGATCAGGGGGCTGTAGAGGAGATGCTGCTCTCTTTCTCTTCCTGCTGAAGATACTGGGAGAAAGAGAGAAGATTTTAGATTGTTTCTTTGCAGATTATCTGTCTACTCCAATAAAATAACACCAATACTGGTTTATAGAGCAGTACATGTAGAGAAAACAGAGGTTTTGTCAACAGTAAGACACACATCAAACAAATACACATGAAATGTAAGAAAGCTAAACTGAGTCGGTATGCATGTTCAATACAAACTGAATGAAAGAGTTACAGCAGGCAGAAAAAATACCCAGTTGCTCAAGTTACACTAATTGCTTTTAATGCAATACTGTTAATAAAACCTCTGTTTTCTCTTTAAAATATTATTTATTATGTATAAACTAATAAATGTTAATTTAATGAAGCAGACACAGATCACAGTTTTCCTTGATTTTTTTTCCTAACTATGTGACAAAACATTATTAGTTTAAACTGACCAATTAGTAGAAAAGAGTAAGGACGTCGCGATTAGACCTGATTTCACAATTAACTGTGATTAAAAGTGTCACAGCTATTAAACCATAATAATTTGGAAGATACCGTTAAAAAAAATGAAAAAAAGATGAAAGAGTCTTTCAGACTGAGATTTTGCACTTGCTTCACACGCGTGGATGCCTGGATGCTCGGTGAGGATGTTACTAGTGAGTTCACAAGGTGATTATCTGGGTAAAGCGGGCACATGCATAACATGAACTTTCAGCACAAGTGAAACTCTCAAAAATGAAAACATGCAGGAACAACATGATCTCCTGGACTTGTATCCGCTGAATAAGCAAATTAAACTATTTAGAAGCCTTTAGGCTATCTAAAAAATAATTGAGGAGTGGTTGAAGACAGTATTCAATATGTAAAACATGCAGATGAAAAGTGTCATCAAAAGCGGCGAACATCTAAAATGTTGCAGCACCTGAAGGATCATCACCATCCAGAGTTTCATGCCCAGATGAAGGTAATAATTCTACAAACATAGTACATATTTCTTACCTTTAGTAAACATTATTTCTAGCACGCCAACCGTTCAATATTTGAAATAAGATATTTACTTTTATAATGTCTCAGAATTTTATCATGAAATTCAAACGATAAATGCAATTTATATAAATCGCTATAGCCACATATCTGTTCAAGAGGAAACACAGAGCGCACCTGAATCAATCATCTCTCCCACTTTACACTGAAGTGTCGTGCTGTCCAACACTTTAGTTACGATTTCTCCCATTTATGGGCTTTTGATGTGCTTATTGTAAGGGCGGGCACAGCGACTGTATAAGCAAATATAAACTAGAGAGATTTAGGAGAAAGCCAGGACAAGCGGTCCGTCAGTGAACACAGTGAGAGTGCGTAAGTGGTTTTTGCTCAATACCCAGTTCTGTTGGTGCTTAGATTATTATTCGCTACTAGGAAGGACTATTTTCGATTCTCTGCTTATTTGTATTTTTTACTTTTTTAGTAATCTGTATTTTATTAGACACATTGCAATTTTGAATAACAGCCACGTTTGCTAAGTGTTGCTGTTTTTTTACTGCAATTTTACTGTCATGCTGTCCAACACTTTAGTTTTGATTTCTCCCATTTACGGGCTATTTGCTTTTGCTGAGCTAATAAAGGGTGGGCACAGCTGTCCTCACTCAAGCGTTGGAAAGCTGTATATGTATGTAGTGTGTGCGCTGCCGCAGAAGCGTTCAGCCCTCATGTTCAGCCTCCTCGTGTGAAGACTGACTCGGGTAAAGACCTGCGACTCTACCAGCGCGACTCCACCGAGCAAGGACACCTGTATCACACTTAATTATCTTCTTTTCCCCTTTCCCTTTCCCTGCACTAACAATTCATTTGAATATCATGCTATTACACTTACAACTCCCATTAAGATCGATATTGTAGTTATTTATTACCCCCTAGGCTAACTGGGAACCTTTGTAGAGGAGCTGGATGTGCTGCTGTACTCATTCCCTGAGGATGACACCCCACTTGTAGTCTTTGGCGATTTCAACATTCATCTAGAGAAGCCTTATAAAACAGACTTCATCTCTCCTAGCCTCATTCGATCTCAAACGGTCATCACCTCAGGTACTAACAAATCAGGCAACCAACTTGATCTTATTTACACACGCAACTGCATCCCAGACAACATTTTGGTGAAACCTCTGCACATTTCCGATCATTTCTTCATTACTTTTAATCTTCAACTAAATGCCTAATCCTGGCTTAATCTAAGTCCTGTCTGTGAAACCAGGCCATAATGTTTTATTTGTATAAAATGTTCAAGGGTTTTAGTCACCATGAGTCACATTTTTAGAGCCACTTGTTTTTCCTGAATGTGATGTTAATTCCTGTTCAAACAGTGTGGGGTCATAAATAAAAATATTTGCATGTAAACTGAAGGTTTGAAGTTGATTACTTTGATAGACTTTTTGATTCAAAACCATATTAATTGCATCCCTACCTTGTTTTTTATTAAATGTTATTTTTAATGTGATGACCAAAATATTATTTTTTCATCCTTCAAATATTACCCCATTTATAAAACTAAAACTAAAATTTTCAAGATGTAGGAAAACTCCTACTTAAATTTAAAAATGGCTTTTCTTTTTCTTTTCTTTTTTATTTCTCTGGCATCTCTTTCTTTTTGATGTATCAAAAACGTACCTAACCGTGACACCACTGTGTCCTATCGAACCGAACCGTTAAACTCCTATTACATGTTGATTACATGTTGATTCCTCAAAGTTTGCTTTGATTGATCTATGTTTACACTTTTACATTGCACACATTTTGTAACATTTTATTTAAATTCAAGAGTTTCTTTAACACTTACTTTTTTTATCTTAATATATGATATTTTTGTTTACATTTTATTTTAGTTTTTGACTGCTAAAACTAATATCATTTGTTGCTTAATAATGTGGATAAATTAAAAAACAGTGGTTTAAATTCAAATTTTTCTATTTGTTATAAAAATGTCTATAATTATCGATACCGAAAGATAAGACATTATATCGTGATACATTTTTTAGCTATAGCGCACAGCCCTTGGAAGAAGTGCTTCCAATCATTGTGTTCTTGTGTTAGAAATGGTTACAACCAAAGAAAGATGTGCCATTATCACTTTGCATTATAATGGCCTCACATGCAAGGAAATTCATCAAGAAATGTTAAGCTGCAGTGAGGAAGGCTTCAGGACATCCCAGAGTGTCCAGCAAGTGTCAGGCCTGTCTCCTCCTGAGAATCAATATTGAGTTAAACTGCTCAATATTGGCAGCAAAGAAGCCACTTCTCTCCAATAACATCATCAAGGACAGACTGAAATTCTGAAAGTACACGGATTGGAAAGCAGAAGACATGTGCAAAGTTAATTTATCTGATGAAGCCCCCTTCTGACTGTTTGGGACATTTGGAAAATCGATTATCTGGAGGATAAAAGGTGAAAACTACAATGAGTCCTGTGTCGTGCCAACAGCGAAGTATCCTGAGACCATCCATGTGTCGGGTTGCTTTTTATCCAAGGGAATGAGCTCTCTCACAACTCTGCCCAAAACACTGCTATTAATAAGGAATGGTATCAAAACGTCCTGCAAGAGCAACATCTCTCAACGATCCAGGAGCAATATGGTGATGATCGGTGCATTTTCCAGCATGATGGAGAACCATGTCACAAGGCAAGAGTGGTAATGAAGTGGCTCAGAGATCATTACATTAAAATGTTTTATCTGTGGCCAGGCAGCCTGTCTCCATCAGCTCATCATTAAACATTAGTAGAGACTTTAAAAAAGTAAAATGTGCTGTGGTGGGGGTTCTCCGGGACAGGTTTGAGAAGCACTGCCATAGAGAACCTGGGGTCAATCCTTAAAAGGCGAGTGGACAAGCAGATGCCCACATATTGTGATCAACTGAGAGCACTAATAAGACATGAATGGATTGCCATAAGTCAAGATTTGGCCCAGAAGCTCAAATCCAGCATGATAGAGAGATTTGCAGAGGTTATGAAGAAGGATCAACTGTAAATTTTGACTCTTTGTATATATTTAATGTTTTGTTTTTAAAACATATGAAATGCTAATCAGTGGTTTCCAGTACAACATAGAAATATCTACAAATACTGAAGCAGCAAACTTTGTAAAACACAAAATGTATGTCACTGCGCATACTTTTGGCCACGGCTGCAGTTAAAGAGTTTCAGGCTTTCAATCTTGAGGAAGAAACTGCATGTATGTGTGTGTTATTGTCTTTGTCGCAAGATACCAGAAGAAGAGCGAGATGGCTTCAGGGAGATGTTTGACTGACCAAATGGGGAAGACAAGGTATAATTGGGCCTCATTCATGAAACACCAGCGGAACGAATTTTTGTGTAAATCTTTCATAAAGTCATTCAGACATACATTTTCAGATTCATGAAATTGTAAACTCAAAATGTTACTTGATACGAAATAAATTTACACTGTGTAAACGGTGCGTAAAACATTATAATGTTCTGTGTTCTTTTAGGAAAACTGATGACACTGCATTTTGATGCACTATGTTCCATAATAATATTCACATGTTGGTTTGCCCTGTCTATTTTTTTTTTTTGTTTTTTTTTTTTGTAGTTGAGAGTTCAACTTTGAAACTGTTCAACTTTGGGTGAAATGCAGCGCTCATCACTGTCGCTTTTTACCCAGCCGTCCAATCATAGCGGAGGAGGGGCAGGACAAATACTACACTGACCAACCATCTGAAACCATCAACCAAACGAAAAACGCTGTTCCTCCAGAGCACTCTCAAGCGCCACCAGCTGGTTGGTTTCAGAAGAGCACCAGGCATTTTCAGCCGGCTAAATACGCTGTGGTGGACACACGTTACCTAACGTTACTAACCCTGCTTGCATTTTAATGCATTGTATTTTTAGGGCTTCCATTTTTATGGGCTGAAATTCAACATGGTTGTATATGTAAGTTGTGAATATTTAGTTTTGAAAATTCAAAACATTTCACAAACATTTTAATTTTTAAAAATTCAATGATCCATATTCACCTTTCAGATTTCACTTCCAAAATATTCATTCTGTTAAAAAAATACAACCTATAATAAATCGACAGGCAATTTTTGGTCCATTTTATTTCACTTAACAAATTCGCCTCCACAAATTCAATGGTTCAACCTTTGATATCCGGGAACGGCAGGAATATCAGTAGATTGCTGAATGATAATCTCCATAGCTGTTAGTCGACCTCACCAGCAGGGGGTGCTAGCGGCTGTTGACGAAGAAAACTATAGAGCAACTATGAGAGAGTCATTCATTCATAAAAACGGATTTACAGAAATGAAGCAAGCGGTAAGTATTTGTGATGATTATCAGAGCCAGTATATTTATGGGACACAAAGCTGTTACATTTAAGTCTTCACATTTAGTTTTGTACATGTAAGCTTTCTCTACCATGAATGAGATTATAATGTTATTCCCTGATGCTGATGTAAAGCTAAAAAGTTAAATCTGAGGTAGTAGACGTATTTCTCAGATTTTCTCTTAAAATCAACAAAAAGGGCTTTATATTATCAATCATTTTAAATACTTTAGAAATGAAAAGTACTTCACCTAGTTTGATTTTTCTTTTTCTTGGTAAACGATTTATTTGGTTAACTATATTGATAGCTAAATATAATAAATGAAACACTCAAATTTTAGATGAACTGCCATCAACTGATTGATATTAAATACAACTCGTAGGGTGCAACTGAACTTAATAAATAAAGTTTTACTTCATCAATGAGTTTATAATATCTAAATGTTTTATATTGAACTATTCTCTTAATAATAAATTAAAGTTACTTCCTTTTGATTTTGTAGGATATTACTAATACTAGTTATATTGGTTAAATGTGTTCACCGGTAGTTTTGCCATGTCTGCTTATTATATTGTGTTTTAATGGGCTTGTTTTGCTCTTTTTGTGATAACTGGCAACCCGTCACCTGGAGCTTTAATCAAGAGAGGAAAGAGTTCAGAAGTAAGTTTGCAAACTGAACAGCAGCAACTGTTAGTGTTGACTAAGTAGTTTACACACAAATGACACACATTTGATTTTTTCACATAGCAGCAAAAAAATGAATATGCCTACAGAGAGCGCGCGCTATTGACATCAACTCGATAAAACTCATCAGATGCATGTACTTTACTTCGTCTTGCGACCCTGTGAGTCACTCTCCATTTTAGAGTCTGACATCCGTCACTGTGGGTCTCAGGTGCACGCCCCCCCGCTCAGCCCCGCCCTCAATTCGTCCCCTCTATCTCCGCTGGGGTCTGCCCACTTTTCTAGCATTTTTCAAATATTGCCAGTGGGTGGAGTCAGGCTCTGACCAGGGGTTTAGTTACCCTTTAACAAATATCAGTGTCTCAGTCTCGCACACGCTGCATGCGAGTTAACCACGCCCACTTATTGACATGTTCCAGTATACATGGAATTAAAAAAGTCTGTTACAGTTTACATTTTATACAGTGGTAACAATACCATCATACCACCCAGCCCTATTTCACAGTTTATTTAGTAATTGTTATTTAGTAAAAGTTCATTTCGCGCTTTCAATCATCATTAACCCCCCCTTGGAATTACGCAATTCATATGGGTCATACTTTTCAGGTCTGAAAATATGGAAAAATCACATCCCTGGTTTATGTGTAATAAATTCTTTGTTAAATCAAATAAGATTTTTCTTCTAAAGCTATTTTTTCATGTCTATTTGATGCTTTTCTTGTTTACCATGAAGACTTTAAATTATCTTTTGGGGGTAATTTCTCAGCCAAATTATGTAAATAATTAGATTCAACATTTTAATCGCTTGACAGCCCTATTATTAACATACTAATATTCAGAGAAAAGAACATCAGTGAGTGAATCATCATGTTAAAAAAAACTTCACATCCCACTTCATGATACTCACACAGGGCCAGATGTTTCAGCAGATCCATCACTGAGATCAGGGGGCAGAGGCATGGAGTTGTTACTCTTCATGGACACACAACTGAATCCTGGAGACGGTCCATCACTGAGATCAGGGGGCAGACGCATGGAGTGGTTACTCTTCATGGACACACAGCTGAATCCTGAAGATGGTCCATCACTGAGACCAGGGGGCAGACGCATGGAGTTGTTACTCTTCAAGGACACACAGCTGAATCCTGAAGATGGTCCATCACTGAGACCAGGGGGCAGACGCATGGAGTTGTTACTCTTCATGGACACACAGCTGAATCCTGAAGATGGTCCATCACTGAGACCAGGGGGCAGACGCATGGAGTTGTTACTCTTCAAGGACACACAGCTGAATCCTGAAGATGGTCCATCACTGAGACCAGGGGGCAGACGCATGGAGTTGTTACTCTTCATGGACACACAGCTGAATCCTGAAGATGGTCCATCACTGAGACCAGGGGGCAGACGCATGGAGTGGTTACTCTTCATGGACACACAGCTGAATCCTGAAGATGGTCCATCACTGAGACCAGGGGGCAGACGCATGGAGTTGTTACTCTTCATGGACACACAGCTGAATCCTGAAGATGGTCCATCACTGAGACCAGGGGGCAGACGCATGGAGTTGTTACTCTTCAAGGACACACAGCTGAATCCTGAAGATGGTCCATCACTGAGACCAGGGGGCAGACGCATGGAGTGGTTACTCTTCATGGACACACAGCTGAATCCTGAAGATGGTCCATCACTGAGACCAGGGGGCAGACGCATGGAGTTGTTACTCTTCAAGGACACACAGCTGAATCCTGAAGATGGTCCATCACTGAGACCAGGGGGCAGACGCATGGAGTTGTTACTCTTCATGGACACACAGCTGAATCCTGAAGATGGTCCATCACTGAGACCAGGGGGCAGACGCATGGAGTTGTTACTCTTCAAGGACACACAGCTGAATCCTGAAGATGGTCCATCACTGAGACCAGGGGGCAGACG
The DNA here is from genome assembly GCF_949319135.1 of Squalius cephalus. Lineage (NCBI taxonomy): Eukaryota > Metazoa > Chordata > Actinopteri > Cypriniformes > Leuciscidae > Squalius > Squalius cephalus. The sequence continues at coordinate 56,689,617 of NC_137122.1, read as the reverse complement.
CATGGAGTTGTTACTCTTCATGGACACACAGCTGAATCCTGAAGATGGTCCATCACTGAGACCAGGGGGCAGACGCATGGAGTGGTTACTCTTCATGGACACACAGCTGAATCCTGAAGATGGTCCATCACTGAGACCAGGGGGCAGACGCATGGAGTTGTTACTCTTCATGGACACACAGCTGAATCCTGAAGATGGTCCATCACTGAGACCAGGGGGCAGACGCATGGAGTGGTTACTCTTCATGGACACACAGCTGGATACTGAAGATGGTCCATCACTGAGACCAGGGGGCAGACGCATGGAGTGGTTACTCTTCATGGACACACAGCTGAATCCTGAAGATGGTCCATCACTGAGACCAGGGGGCAGACGCATGGAGTTGTTACTCTTCATGGACACACAGCTGAATCCTGGAGACGGTCCATCACTGAGATCAGGGGGATGAAACATGGAGTTGTTACTCTTCATAGACACACAGCTGAATCCTGGAGACGGTCCATCACTGAGATCAGGGGGATGAAACATGGAGTTGTTACTCTTGATAGACACACAGCTGGATACTGGAGAAGCTGCTCTCTGATTGTGAACAGAAGCCTCCTCTTCTCTCTCCTCACACACATTCATTTTATAGGCAGACTTCGACTTCTCTTCTTCCTACATAAGAGACTTCATTTCAGGCCTGTATGTGGAAACACAGAACATACACTGAATTTTAACACAATTAAGTTTCAGTACCAGTGACCAGTGCACAGTGACCAAAGTGGCCGGGCCCCCTGTGGTGCCGACGCTTCGTGTTTGGGGCCCCAAGAAGCTGTGGTTTACAGGGATTTTAGGCCAGTTAAGAGCCGTTGTTTTGATGACACAAACACAGATACAGCAACACTCACTGTTGATGCAATAATACTAGGATAATGAGCTCACGGGTGTGTGTTTATAGAATACTTTACAATGGCTTTGGACACAACTCTGCCAATCATAACCAAGGACCAGAACTATCAATTTGATCATGCTAATTTCTTAGTTCATTCCTTTAGGATATTGGATTGGTAGTGTGATGGATCTCAATTGTGCTTTACTTAGTTTGTGGGTTTGTGTTTAACAGACGTGTCATGAATCTTGTGTTTAATTATTATCTACATCCTAAATGATACTGTGGACCAACTTCAACTTTCTATTTTCAAACAAACATTTTTTATTTTATAGACGTTGCTCTTGTTAGTTTCTGTATTCATATACATTGATTTATGTAGTTTATTTTTCTTTTTAGTTAATGGAACAACCATCTACAAACATCAGTAGGTTCCCTTTCAAGGAAACTTTATGAACTTACAAAACTTTATGTTCTGTGTTTCCTTTCAAGGGAACTTGCGCTGCATCGAATGACACTGTGGGAACACTCTGCGTGATTGCGTCATGAAGCATGTGTGAAATCAGTCCAATGGTGTGACGGAATATCAGAGGCGGGTGACGTCACAACCAGGAAACTATAAAGCATGCCCAAACAGAGCAGCGCTAGCTTATATGTCTTCAGTAAGTGCTATATGTGAAATCGTTTGTCTTATTTGGTGTTGGCTATCACTCATAAGCAAATATATATATATTAGCACTGTGAACAGATTCCATTACGGACACTACGCTCTCGCCTGGCGCTCTTTGAGGAGGGTGCTCAGGCTCACGTTACTCATGGCAAATGGATTTAGCAGAGGGGTTAGAGATGGGCCTTGCCTGCTAGATCCAGTGCCTTTTCTCAAGGTTTGATAGCATGCACTGCGGTTTCTTCCTCCCCGAGTGAGACACAAGTGCTACCATTATCTAGCTCTAAGGAGTTAGATGTTGTAAGCATCAATAGAGAAGATGTTGAGGACTCGCCACCTCACTCTCCTGCATATGAGGAGCTAATGAAGGTTGTGACTCGCGCTGTTGCCAGATTAAACATTGACTGGCCGAGAAGCAGGACGTTCCAAAATTAAATTATAGCCTGCTGTATCTGTGTTTTGTATCCTTAACTGGCCCCTTAAAGGGAGACTTCACCCATTTGCATTAAGCTTTGTATTGTTAGAAACCCAGTCATATATTATAATAAAGGTGGATATTTCATTCATTTTTCCCTGAGATGGGAGAAATAAGGATTTAAGTGTTTTACTTCCTGCTTATTATGACGTAAAAATCATCATTTTGCGTCATAATAAGCAGGAAGTCACATTTCATTGAAAAGTGTAGAGACTACAATAGCTCCTCATTATTCCAGGGGGCGGGACCCGCTCACGCTACAGACCTATTACAGATCAGTGGGTGGGACTTTACTCTCTGAAACTGAAAGCAATATCCTCCATCTTGTGTGAAGCTAAGCTAACAGGCGCTGTGGAGACAGATGTAAAGTTATGACAATAGCGGAGGAGAGTGCTCAATATGATATAGAAGAAGAGGATTTCGGAAGTCTGATGCTTGAATCAGGTGTTTGTGGCTTCCTTTACAAGCCGCATTATAGCGAAGAGCAGCCGAGGCAGAAGACCTGCCGTGGACGAGGAGAGACTGGCTCGAGTTAGGGCGGACTGGTGGCGCCGGTGATCTCACTATGCAACTACGAACCGCTACGAACACAGAGATAGAGTCCGTCTGCGGCAAAGAATTTCAACGATGCCAATTTCTCCTGGACGAAATCTCTGAATCAGACGAGGACACGGACGTTTGTGTTGTGAACCATCCTAGTTTCGCACCGCATCTGACTGAACATCCCGGTAACGTTACCATGCAATAACTCACCACTTCGAAAGAAATACAAATGAGGAGTAATTCACTAATGAGTTCGCCAACTAACTAACGTTAGACATTGTGTGTGAAATGAATTTCAAGCTCCGGTGGTAGCTAGGCTTATGGACGGATGAGTGATTCATAAGCTGTTCTGGATTAGTGGGAGTGGCTTGCGGAGCTGTGCAATGTGGTGCATTGTGGGAGTTGTTGTCTTTCATACAAATGCGTCCTGAAGTTACTTTCTTTCTTTCCTCGGTCAAGAAGGCACCAAATTCAAAATTTATTTTACATTTCGACTACATATATGACCCACTTTCAATAAAGATCAATGTTCCCATGGGTGAAATGCTCCTTTAAATTACAGTCACAGCCTGCTCTCTGGGACTGCCAGTTTTTCCCGATCTCCACACCAAGGTAAGCAACTGGTTTCTCATTGAGTGAATAGTGTACCAGCATCACATTATTCATTGGTATTAGGCTACAAAGAGCACGGTTATGGGGTGATGCCTAAGGTGGAAGAGACGCTAGCCAGCTCTCCCCTGAGTCTACATCGTCCCTAAAGGCCCCGACATTACCCACTTTATTATTAAAGTTAGATATTTTTTTTTCTGTGGTCAGTTCAATTGATATGAACAGATATTATTAATATTAATCATATTAATTTCATTTTCAGGGATGACATGGAGTTCTTTCTACAGGAATACAATGATTAAATGGGTTTAAGAATCAAACGTTCTTGTAATAAATTCTACTGTGATTTTTTTGTAATGTAAAGTTTCTGTTTTTGTTACAGTTATGAGTTGTTTATATAATTATTATTTGGTATTTTAAATGACTTTGTTTATTTATAATTAAATACAGTATATTTTACATTAAATGCCCATATGGTACGTACTATTTGTAACAATATTAACCCTTGTATGGTGTTCGGGTCTGTTGGACCCGTTTTCATTTTTTTATCAAAAGAAAAATGATACAATTAATTATTTTTTCAAACTGAGACTCATTGGCCTTGGCTCATTTTCTGTGAAGAACATATATCAGAACACATTTTCAAAGAAAACACACTGTACACCCCCCCTACACATTTATATTACACACAGGAGGTTCGGGTCCACTGGACCCGGGGCTAATAAAAGTGTGGAAATTGTAGGTCCTGTGTACCTTTACTCTGTCCTCCTCCTGTCAGGGCCTGCTGTTAGTGTGTGTATGTTCTTTTATATGGTTTATGAGGACACAAATGTATATAATAACATGGGAATTACAACGTAAACATGGTTTATGACGATATCTGTGTCCTCATACTAAAACATACTAAATGGTGTTTTTTGAAATTCAAAAAATGCCAAAAGTTTTCTGTGATTGGTAGGTTTAGGGGTAGGGTTAGTGTAGAGGGATAGATTATACAGTTTGTACATTAGAAAAACCATTATGCCTATAGAGAGTGACCGTACACCACATATCCAAGTGAGTTTGTGTGCATGTGTGTGTGTGGGGGGGGTGTGTGTGGGTGGGGGGGTGTGTGTTTTGTGTGTGTCTGGGTGTGTGTTGTGGGTGTGTGCATGAGTGTGTGTGTGCGTGCGTGCGTGTGTGAGAGAGATTGTGTGTAAGTGTGAAAGAGTGCAAGAGTGAGTTTTGTGTTTCTACTCCTGCCATTCCCACACGAGGTTGCAATTCTTAAATGTGATCTAACAAAGGTAAAGAGAAAATATTAACCATATATGTTGTTTATATTGCTTGTAATTGGGATGAAGTAAACATCTGTTGAGTATTTTATCATAACATTTTTGATTGTGTTGAATTAAAAACCCAAAAATGCAGCGGGTCCACCAGACCCACGAACACTGGCTGAGTAACAAAAATATGAACACCACACAAGGGTTAAGGTAAAAATATTAGCCCATCACGTCCTTCAATGGCAAACACTAAATAAGCTTACAAAAATGTTTTTGACACAGAGCTGCTGAGCTCGTGCTCAAAATCTTGACACGCCATTAATTTTCAATTAAATAACTGACCCAAATCGTTATTAATTTATATAACGTTACCGACCAGATGAGTGCATTTTCAGTAGGCTTATGGGCCTACGTTTATTTGCTTTCACTTTTCGCTAAAACTCGTTTACCCCTCTTTGTTCATTTTTGAAGTGAACTTTTTGCGTGTATTATCATATTTACCTACTGTTTAGGGCTGAACACACGAGTAGAGTCGCAGTCGGTGTGCTGTAGCTGTGAGTGAGTTTGTCCTAAACTCCCTGCGCTTCTAGTCCGGGATCCGCCATTACAGTTTCTAACGTTACCGTTATAGGAGGAGCTGTCCGGAGAGAAGCGAAGCGAACAAACTTGTTTAAATAGTTTAGACGCAAACGGTCCTCATTGATATTATAACTGTGAAACGTTTTAATGAACTTACCGTGACATGTGAAGACATTGTTAGATTTTGATGTACCCGAAATGGTGTCTCATCCGATATGAACGCTTTCGGTTTCACTGTTGACAGGAGAGTTCCTCTCAGACTGAACTGAACGATGAAGTTGAGCTGCGTGCTCACTGTAGTTCTCTCTGCTGCATAGACTATTGACATAGTATAAGAATGGACACAGTGACCCCAAAGAGTTCAACTGAGAAAAGTGAAGTCAAAAGCACTCATTCAAGCACTCATATCATATGGCTGAGCGAACTGTGTAGCCTCCTATGGTAGCCTCAAACTGAGCTTCTTCTTCTTGTAGGATCCCGGCAGTGTAGACGCTGCTGAGCGTATTACTGCCCTCCACAGGTCAAAGTTTGAACTAAATTCTTACACACAGTCCTGTATCATGCAAGAACTGAAGAACTGCCTTGGAGATCAGTTTATGCTCGTCACTGCGACCAAACAAAGATAAAAGAGAAAAAGCCTTAACTCCAAGTCCTGCCAATTTAATAAATAATATATTTCTTTCTGCCCTATACTTTCTGCATTCTAGGAAAACATGCCCTACCGTCTCAAGACTCCCACACTCACACAATCCAGAAACATGCTTTCCTACAAAGAATAATTTAACCCACAGTGCCCCAACCTCAATCTACACATTTTAACTGAGTCCCTACGGGACAAAATGATACACGAACATCTTTTCCTAACTTTAGGTTGTATGGAAAAGTAGTGTCTACCCCTATAGTTTCCTTTTCCCACCCTCTCTGCCATTCATTTATTAAGCTCTCTTTAATTTGTTCCCTCAGTTCCACTCTCCCTAATAATACATGGACATCTACTTCTCTGCCTAAGCTCTCCTTTGCAATTTTATCCACCCGCTCATTCCCCCTCAGCCCAACATGCCCGGGAACCCAGCAAAACCTGATGTTGCAGACAAACCTAATTCTAAAAAACACATTCAACACTGAAAAAAAAATTATTTGTTGAATTTAATAAAAAAAATTATGGTAAGTGGTTACAACTGATTTTAGCTACATTTAAAAAAAATGCATTAAGTTGAACTAAAATTTATTGAGTTAAATTTGTTTAAATGTAGCTAAAATCAATTGTGTGCAACCACTTAACATAAAAAAAATTATTAAATTCAACGAATCATTGTTTTCAGTGAAGATATAATTTACAATGTCAGGACGAGCTTTAGATTTTCCTACTTTTAAATTTTCTAGAGCAGCTGCAGAATCAGAGCAAATAATTACTTCCCTTGGTTTTCCTTCCTCAATCCACCATAGAGCCCATAAAATGGCCATTAATCCGGCAGTGAGAACAGAACTTCCATTAGAAATACGTCGACCAATTTCCAACCCAGCTGTTCCACATATACCCCAAATCCAGCTTTCCCACTAACTGGATCTCTAGATCCATCTGTAAAAACAATCATAGTACTCTCACTGATTGAATTAAGATATTCCTCTATTTTTGGTGCCACCTCCCATTTATCTTTTTCCTGAAGAAAACCAAGCTCAACACACATTTCAGGCAGCACCCAATAGGGCATAGGCAACCAACTTGTGTGTTCTGCGATACTTCCCTGATCCATGCTCATCTTCCCTGCCGACTGATTTACTATGACAAAACAAATATTGTATCTATTATCTCCAGCAACCTCTTGCAACAAACACATTGCTGGGAAGGTATGATTACACCCACTAAGTTTTACCCAGTACTGTAACCCTAACTCAATGCGTCTTAACCATAAGGGCATTTCTCCCATTTCAATGAGCAGGGCAGGTACTGGGGTAGCTCTGAAGGCCCCACAGCAAAGCCTTAAAGCTCTTGCCTGCACCACATCCAACCTAGCCAGAACAGTTTTGGAAGCAGATCCATACACAAAGCACCCATAATCAAGAGCAGATCTGATCATGGCCTGAAAAATTAGCAGCATTGTCTCCCTATATTAGCCCCCCCCCCCACACACACACACCCACACCCAGCCAGACTTCTCATCACATTCAAAACTTTTTCACACTTCAACACAATTTTACCTACATGCACGGCCCAGGTCATACGCTCTTCAAACCAAATACCCAAACATTTAAAAACCTTTTCCTTCTCCAATGGAGACCCATACATATACATATATAGCCCCAAGGTAACTTTCTTTTAAAACCAAATATCACATATTTAGTCTTAGAAGCAGAGATGTTGAAGCCCCATGTATTTCCCCATTCCTCTACAGATACTAACACTCTTTGTATCTGTTTTAAAACAAACTCTACATTACGCCCACTTTTCCGTCACCTGCATATAAAGATAACCCGAATCCTCTCTCTATTTTATCAAAGATATCATTAATCATTATTCAAAGTGAGCTTGACGACGTAGATGTGACGTAAGCGACCTGTCTGACAGTTGTAAGTCTTCTAGTAGCTGTGCCGAGAGAAATCTGAATCATTCCCTTCCGAATCTTGCAGAGACGGAGAGCGTGAGTAGGAGCTGTCCATGAGCTATAGGAGCAGGAGCAACTTTATGACTCTCTATGGGCTTCTCCCTTGACTTTATCAGACTTTATGCCTCCACGTCCCCCCGATTACCTGCGAGCTTCTCCTCCTGTCTATACAGTAATTTCTCTACTGTGCGACAGAGTCGCTTGGTTATGATGCAATCGTTACCCCTATTGTTACAAAAAGACTTCTACAGGGCCAACAATGAGTCAAGGCTTGATTATTTCCCAAACCAGATAAAGATCATAGATATTTAGATAATCTCCGCCAAATCACTTTGCTTAACAATGATTATAAAATTTTTACCCACGTTCTTGTCAATCGATTGAAAGAGGGCCTTAATGGGTTAATTAATGAGGTTCAATCGGGATTCCTTAAAGGAAGATCTATTCACAACAATGTAAGACTAGTAATGGATAATGTTGAATACAATCATTTGATAAAGGATGGATATATTCTTTTCTCAGACTTTAAGAAAGCCTTCGACACGTTAGAACATTTTATTTAAAGCTTTAGAGCACTTTGGTTTTGGTGAGCACTTTGTCAATATTATAAAAATTATTTATAAAGATATGAACAGTTCCATTTCTCTTCTTACGGTACTTCACAAAGATTTCAGTCGTGGAATAAGACAGGGCTGCCCTCTATCCCCTCTTTTATTCATTTTGGCTGCAGACATGTTGTCTACTTTAGTTATTCATGATTGAACGGTACAGAAATTAAATGTATTTGATAAAAGTATAGCAATCAGTCAATTGGCAGACGATACTACGTTATTCTTAAAAAACAAAGATCACATTCCTCTGGCTATTTCATTAGTTAATACCTTTTCTAAGGCATCAGGACTCCAGCTAAATTTAAGCAAATGTGAACTTTTTGCCATGATGCCAAGAACTTCCAGCGGTTAACGTGAATGATGTTATCAATATTGTGAGGCCGTCACACCTAGAGTAAGAAAGAAAAGAGAAGGAAACTATATAAATAACATATTCCATACCTCTCCTAATTCAGTTTCCTTCCCTATGGTATCACAATAATCTCTCCAGTATTTATTTTTTCTCATGCTTAATTGTCCTTCTAGCCTTTGCTCTCTCCCTCTGATATTATATCACTGCTTCTGGTGTCAATGTTCTTTTCAGCATTTGAAATGCTTTATTCCTGTTTTTAATTGAATTACTGCATTCGTCGTTCCACCACGGATCAGCTTTCTTCCTCCTATTTCCTTCAACTTTTGGTAAACTTTCTTCTGCCGTTTTGACCAAACTCAAACTTAGTTTCTCTGTACATTTATCAATATCATCCTCTGTACTATAACTCATTAATTCTAACTCACATACTTTATTATACTTCTCCCAGTCAGCTTTCTCAAATTTCCATCTATGTTGTTTTATCATCATACTCCTTTGCATTTCTAATCCTACCGAGCAAAACATTGGAAAATGGTCACTCCCAACTGATGACGGCTCTAGCAACTCCCATTGACATTTCACTGCTATTGATGCTGAAACTATTGTTAGATCTACGCACGATTTAATTTGTTTCCTGATGTCGAACCTTGTCCCACTACCATCATTTAAGCATGCCAATAAATTGTCCTCCATATATTCTTCCACCACTGTGCCATTTGTATCTGAGTTTGATCTTCCCCATACCACACTGTGTGCATTAAAGTCCCCGCACCATATCACTATACCTTCTTCTTTACTCCAAATATGATTTAATTCCATTAACGATATTTGTTCACATGGATTGTAATAGTTTATTATTGTTACTTTTCCTAATGATGTCCACACTTCCACCTTAATGCATTCATATTGTGTTTCTACCTTTACTTCCCTATAATCCTCCCCATTCTTTATAAACGTTGCACACTCTCCACCTGTTGCTCTTGATCCATCTTTTCTAATGGATAAATACCCTGGAATAACAAAGTCTAAGTGCGATTTAAGCCATGTCTCCTGAATGCATATTAAATCAGGAAGGTCTATCATTTCATGCACAACCTTCTTAAATTTTTGACCATTCGCAGTCAGACTCCTAGCATCCCATTGTACTATCCTGCATGTCATATTATTTGTTTAACCTTAGTCTGTCTGGGGTTTCCTGAGAGCTTGCATTATTCTCAGATTGCTCTAGTAGGGTCTGAATCTTCTCCACTGATACTTCAGTTATACCCAGCTGACGAGCTTCTGCAGATACAATGCTTTTCAGTTTCTCTGTTCTTTTGTTTGTTTGTGTTGTACAGTTGATTACTTCAGCAATAAATGCAATGAAGCTTACTTTGCTAACCATAAGCATACTTGCATCTACATTTGGTTTATACCTCTCTGTTCCCCTGTTTGGCGTTTCAATTGCATTAGACCTTCCATGAATCATCCTATTTCCTTGCTCATTTTGAACCTTCTTTACTGCTTGTGGATATGAAACATTATGCTCTGCTTTGTACTTAATTGCTTCCATGGCTTGTTTTTGTGCTATACATCTTAAATATGCTGCACTATGAGGACCTCCACAGTTGCAACACTTGGGTTCAACTAGATCCCCACATTCTCCATAACCGTGTCCACCTCCACATTTACATCAACGCTTCTTCCCCTTGCGTACTTCTGCTACATGGCCTAATCTTTGGCAATTGAAACATCTCAATGCAGGTTTTATAAAAGGTCTAACTGGGTAGGACACATATCCCATTTTAACATTTTCTGGTAGCAGTTTCCCATTCCCTGTTATACTGTTGTACTTGACTCTCTTTTCCCGTTTCTGTTTGATGTCAATCTTTTCACATCTATTACCTTTTCACTCATTAACTGATTTCTCAATATCTCATCTGATAAAGACACTCCAGTAATCACTCCTTTAATGTCATTCACCTCACCAGGCACATGCCATTTAACTCCTGCTCCTCCAAACTCCTTCATTTTAGTCAACATATTTTGTTTTTTGTTCAGACAAATCACAATCACCCGATTGTTGGTTAAGTATCTGGCTGATTTTATTTCCCCAACAGCTTTTCTAAGTATCTTTGTTAATCGCATAGGATTACTCATTTCACCCACTGTCTCAAACATCAAGATAACTTTATACTCATCCTCCTTCCTCCTCATTTTACTCCTCCCTTCTCCTCCTCCGGCGAACTCCTCAGAGTCTGAGCCTCTATCTTTGCGTTTCTGAGACATCTGCTCAACCTGAGACCAGTCATCAGAATTCATGTTATTTGAATCACCCTCTTCATCTAAACTACCCCCTTCACTCTCTTCATTCACACCTCAGCTGTCACTTAACCTGCCACACTGTCTTTCCTTCGCACCGCGTGCTGAGCTGCGGGACACGGAAACACGCCATCTTCCCGCACAGGATGTTGCTGACTTTGTTCATGTCATGTGATTCCCTGTTTCTCATGTGTCATGCTGTCATTGGTTGATTGTTTCATTGTTCACATGTGTCCCTTGTCTTGTCATTAGTCTTGTGTGTATTTAAGCCCTCATGTTTGCCATGTGTCTGGGTCAAGTATTGTTTCCTGTGATCACTGTTGTGTGAGTTTATGTCCATGGCTTTTTTTTTTCTTTCTTGTGCCATGCCATTGTTTTATGTTCAATCTTGTTATGTTTTGTTTAAATAAACCGCACTTGGGTTCTCTACAACTTGTCACCAGTGGATCCCTTACACACAGATGGTAAAATTAGCTATCATTTTTTTTTTCAAGTTGCCTGAAATAATATAGAATTTCAGTATTATTAAAATCAGAATTATGAAATATTAAGAGTTAAAAACTAAAAAATTGTAAGAATTTGTAATTTTACATACTTTTATATTAATTTTATGGTAACACCACAATAAGGTTTCTCCTCTGTTTTTGAGCATTCACATTTAAAGAACCTACACATAAAAGGTAAACTACAAAACCCAAATAAAGGTCACACTCTGCTGCTGGGTCATTTAGTAAAATGAAATCCATGAAAATGAAATCCATGTGATGTTTGTCATTCACTCTGATAATCAGTTTGAATGAGTGCAGTGAATGAGTGCTATCAGTCACTGCTAATGTCTTGTGAACTGGAAATTAGAGACCATTTTCTAACTTAAAAGGAATATTAAATGAGATAAAAGTAGAGGTCCGGTTCTTGACTTTAGCACCCCTTCCCTCCATCTCTCGCTCACAGCAGACTGATGGTTGGAGGAGGTTTAAGGATGCTCCATCAACCATCAAACTAACGTCATCAGAGAAGAACCACATTCACTAGTAATGCACGCCGGGTCCATATTAGAGCCCTGCAAGCCCGTCGGGGCCCGACGGGGCCCGACAGGCTAAGCCCATTCGGGCCGGGCTCGGGCCGTTTTTTTTTTTTTTACAGATCGGGCTCGGGTCGGGCTCGGGCTTATTTTAGCTTCTCTCCTCATTGTGTATATAATTAACGTGCAGCAGAGCACACGTCACGAAGTGTGTATGAAATATTGTTAGATTGATTATATTATAAATATTATACATCACCTAAGAAAGTAACACAAACGCAACACGCATACACGTACGAACGCGCGCGCGTCACTCACGTGCATAAACAGGTGACACTTCAGTTACTGAAAAGCAAAGAAAGGTGGGCCGTTTATTTACTTATTTTTGCGGTTTGATCCGTAGCACTATATTCTCCCTTCATGTTTATGCTTCTGTGTAGGGTGACCACCCGTCCCGCGTAGCGCGTGCGCGCACAGCGTTTGAAGCCCAATTCATGCGTCCCGCAAATTGAGGCCGCGTCACGCATAATCTATGCTTGCTCAAAAAAAAATTTGGTCACGCTATATCCTCGAGCCCCAGGCAGCCAAACGAACATTACTTGACATTTCAGCACGCTATTGTTGCCACACCCACCCTTCAGTTGAACTGCTGACTAGGTTGTTGTCAACTTTTTCGTTGTTGTCATGACAGCGCACGCACGCGCATACCAGACACACTGGGAAGGAACTTTTAGATGCGCGCTTTCCAATTCGAAAAATGTAGAAAGTCTGAGAGGCAACGCCATCATCAATTAAAAAGAGAAGGTACGTGGGTACAAGACTGGGAAAATTAATATTTGTGGCCGAAAGGTGTTGAGGGGGATACCGAGAGGGCTTTTTGTGACCTTTGCAAAACTTCTCAATCGGACATGGAGGGGAATACGATGTCAATCGTATTTATATATATATAAATATATATACATATATATATATATATATATTTTAACTGTTCCTGTGGTGTTGAACAACTACAATTCCTGTTACAGTTTTTCTAGATTGTTTACACACATTTTCTAAAAGCATGCATGACTCATATTCTCAGAACTCTACACACAAATCCAAAAACACACACACAATGGGCAAAACCCATTAATTCTCCTGCAAAATGAAACTTTACATTCAAAACAATGTTATTTCTTCTCAAAATGGTATTTTGTTTTCAAATGACACACACAAACCATCATATGAATAGACAATTATAAGAACCAGTTGAACACTGATGTGCTCAGTGTAAAACACCATGATGAATGGAAAACACTTCTTCTCCATTCATCATAATGACTTAGGCCTTTTTTTGTTCAGTGTTACACTTACTACAGACAGTACATACATAAGTGTGTTGTAAAATATTTGAGAATATTGTTTTTATACTCAGAACACACAAATACATGGTAACGAATATATATTATTTTTCCCACAAAAACAATGTACACAGTGTACATCCCAACCAACACAAAGTAGGACATACAGTGGTCTACATACAAAACAACAGAAGAATTTACTGTATAAAAAACAGTTACAGTAAAAAAAGAAAAATCCAATGTTGGCATCCATTGCTCCACTGAAGAGCTCACCTGTTGCCCTTTTATGCTAAAGCTCTGATTGCTAACTGTAAAACTGTGTGACGGGTGTTTGCCCATGTGATGGGTCAGTGTGCATATCTGAATGGCAGTGTGTTTCTTGTGAAAACAAGAGATTTTCTGTATGAAAATTGTGCCAAAAGCAGAGAATTGTGTGTAGTGTTTTGAAAAAAGTGTGTTGTAGAACTGCAATTTGAGTGTAAAGCAGGAACTGTGCTTGTAGTTTAGCATGATTGGTTCAGGGGTTTGGTGAATGAGTTACATGCTGTGGTCATTGTGTCTCAAGTACCAGAATTTGTGTGTAAACAATCGAGAAAAACTGTAATCCTATAATTATAATTTATTTAAAGTGAATAAATTGTAATGAAAAATAAATCAAATTAAAAATAGTAAATCTTAAGTGGTGCATGTCAATTCATTGAATGTTCAAAATATTATGAATCTTTATTTAGAAAAAAAAAAAAACACATTGGTTGGCCTATTCATGAGCATACATCTGCAATTACACGTTTAGGGGAATAGTGCATTATTAATATACCATGTAAGGTGGTATGTGCTAGAAATGGGTAAACTTCTATCAGTGAGTCTGCCTGTGAGGTGGGGGCACCGCCGCGCCAGGCAGTGTCCCACATTGTCCCTCAGAAACATACCCCTTGTCCCCCCTTGGGCTTATTAGCAGGTGGTCACCCTACTTCTGTGTAATGGACGGTTTGTCCAATATTTTTGGGCATGATGTTTCAGGCCTATAATAAAAGTTTACCTCTTAGTAGCGTGTGACGTGTGTGTGTTTGCGTGTGTAGCAGAGACAGTGCGCATCAGAGAGCGCGCGATGTGTGTGTGTTTGCGTGTGTAGCAGAGACAGCGCGCATCAGAGAGCGCGCGACGTGTGTTTGCGTGTGTAGCAGAGACAGCGCGCGTTAAGAGAGAGAGAGAGCGCGTCAAAGAGCGCGCGCGTCAGAGAGAGCTTAAAAGTGATTGATGTTGGTCTCGGGTCGGGTCGGGTTCGGGCTGAAAAAATTGCAGGCGTTGTCGGGCTGGGGTCGGGTAGGGCTTGAACACCACGGGCCAGGGCCGGGCTAGGGCTGGAGTTTTTGGCCCGTGCAGGGCTCTAGTCCATATAGGGCTGAGATGAGGGACGCTCGGCTTGAAGATCAGCTTTTGTGAACCAGTAATACCCCAGCCCAGTCTGCAAGCTGGCGCCCAAGAAGGTGAACTTGATAGTGAAGAAGAGGATTGTTTGGCGTGGTCTACTAAAGAAAAGTCTATTCTGTCGGTCGATACCTTTCCAGAAACCTCTGTGAAGTTGGCACCCCATAAAATGAAATAATTTCTAAAAGTATGCCATTCGTTTGTGCTGATTTGTGCCGCAAAAACGAACGTTTGGTGTTTGAGATATTGAACATTATTTTTTGGGTTGTGTGACGTCACTCTCCACCCATGCTCGGTTTCATGTCCTTCAAATCGCTCCAAACCGGTGTCATTCGTTTGTGCTGGTTTGTGCCTTTTAAACAAATACGATACTATTGTACGATTACTATGATACATACTATTGTATCTATTTTCCTTTCGCAGATATAACAACTTTAATTCGGGGCAGTGACGTCACTCTCCACCCCACCTCATCTAAATCACAGCAAACCGGTGTCGTTCGTTAGTGCTCGATTTGTGCCGTTGAAAGAAACATTGCAATACGATCCCCTCTTAAACATAAAAAGAGAAACTTTTTAAGTACTGTTAAATAACTTTCCACCCCATATGGTCCAAATCGTTGCAAAACTGTGCCGCTCGTTTGTGCTCGGTTTGTGCCGTTACGATGAACATTGTATCTTTTTCCTGTAAATAAGTGGATGGTGAAAGGCAACAGGTAGGATTTAAAGTGTGACGTCCAGGCATGTAGGCTACTGGCCATCGGGAGTTCGGGACTACCGGGAGATTCCCGGTGGGCCGACGTGCTTTTTGGGCCGATACATCTCATACATTTTTTTTTTTTTTTTTTGTCTTAACGGCCCATAAAACTCGTACATCGGCGGCCCATTCGTTTTGTTTTGCTTAATTGGCGGCGCATGGGTTAGTGCCGGTGTAATGCATTGGTTAAAAAAAGTCAGCGTTAGTTTTTTTTTTTTTTTCTGATACCCCATGAAACACTTAGATCAGCGGCCCATTGGTTCTTTTATAGTATAGAATTTTTTTAAAGTATAGAAATTAGTACAAAATTAATTATGGAAGTTTCCTTTATTTTTCAGTGCATTTGTTTTACAATATATGGCTATTACTATCATGGGATGGGATTAATATTATAACTATTATTATGTAGTAGTGTAATGTAGACTGACACTGTAACTAAAAGAGGTTTGAATTTTTCTTTGTTTAATTTGCACACTGAATATGGGTTGGAGCTTTCAATTTTTAACTCTCAAAGTGCACCAGATTGATGATTGCCAAAATTGTTGCTGCATACCCCTCTGACACTGGGTAGTTGCGTCCCTGTCTATATCCCTTGCGTTGAATACTTTTACATATATATATATATATACAGTATAGTCGCAGAACGAGTATAGTTAATGCTGGCATGTACGCATGTGTATACTTTCATTATGGTGTTGTTCATGATGGCGTTTCATTATGGTGGTCCACTCCAATGCGACCTCCATAATAAAACGCCCCAAAATTCAAAGCACCTTCTCTTAAGTGTTGAGCATCCCCATAGCACCTGCAACAGAAAATCTCTGGAGCCGCCACTGATTGCATTATAGGCATATATTGCAGATGATAAAATAATCTGAGCATTTTATCTTTCTCTGAAGGAGAAAGTGAACCAAGGACAGGTGAGCAGTGTTTCTGTTTGTTTAAAACATTTTTAAAGCAACTAATTGAGGACTGTAACTTGTTAGTTTGCTGTTCTTAGATTGGTCTTCCCACTTTTGACCAGTTTAGGATTCTGTCATTTCGTACTTGTCCAAACAAAGAAAGTCATAGAGATTTTATTCATTGTTGGGTGAAGTATTCCTTTAAGACCAGCAAACCACCTGGTTAAAGTGTTTCTCTCTCTCTGTCTCTCTCAGCTGAACAGACAACATATCCCAAACTTGTTTCCTTTTAATTGCAAAGATAAATGTAAAAATAACAAAGCAATTTCTTTGGAGAATTTACAAATATATTTTTTTAAAGAACCATAAAATAAGATAACTACAAAAAAATGTTGACTTCATGTAAGAGAAGTGTTAAAATGAATCGATCTGGGTACAAATAACAGAACAGAACAATTTCTAAAGAAACATAAAACTTCTGTTAAAAAACTCATGGAACCGTTAAAACAGACATAAAGTGAATAATGTAGATTAACAACAATAGAAAAACAATATAGACTATTCTCTTATTGATTATGAACATTAACTAATTTCTGCAGAGACCAGTCCAAGAAATTCATTAATCAAAGGTTTAGTCCTCCTTTGTGAACAACATGACATGGGGTTGTATTTTGGTTTTTGCTGAGACTGTTGTGACATGCTCACACAGGTCATCATATTTCTCCCAGGCAAAAGAGTTTCTTCTGCAGTAAGCCACGTAATGTCCAAGAGATTCCCTTGTTGGTCCTGGAATGAATGCAACAACCCCTCGCAAAGTGAACAGCTGATTGTCCAGCTCCATGTGGACAGGGATTTCAGACCGTGGATGGTTATATTAGTATCCACACTTGTTTCAATACACAGTAGTTGTCCAGGTATGCATCTGTGTGTGACAGAGCCATTGCAGAGGAATTTCATTGATGGATCATCCTTAGTATTCCAGTTATCTGGACACTCTTGGGGTGATTTCAGTGGCTTCAGACACTTGGACCTGTTGAGGTGTAGCCCATCTTCCAGTGCTGCTTGGAGGCTTTTCAGTCCACCAGTTTGTAGAATATCTACGTTGACCGGTAGGAGATAGATGGTCCTTGAAGATTTTGTATTTCGGCTGCAGTGTGGAGAAGAGCACTCAGCTGTAAGTGTTACACTTGTTGCATTTGTTTCATTGTTGATGCGAATCCGCATTGACCTGCCTCACACCTGATTTTAGGTGAACACACTGAAATGTATCCAACAGCATTTTTGCCCTCTTTGCATAAGCATCTTTTCCAACTCCTTTTGTGACTATGGTCTTCACCAAATCAAACATTTCAGTTTTTGTGTGCTCTTTGTCGAGATAATGACAGAATGATCCACTGTCACAGAATTCAGAGCAAAGGCACTGGCAAAAGGAATCAAAGGCACAGGTAATATTTACACTTACAAGCATTTTGTCAACCGCAATGGGCTTTTTAGCCTGGTAGTTTAGCCTGGTAGTAGTTTTTCAAAACATTAATTTTTGTCTTTTTTTTTTTCATTAAAAGGATTGACAGGTGTCTCGCCACGGGCACGAGTAAGTGCAGTGCCAAGTTTGACGTTGTTTGGATGAGAAATGCTAAAGATATCGTTAAATATATCATTTTTAAAAGGTTGTGGTTTAAAAATAAACATTCTGAAGCTACACTGTTTACTTCTGAATATTACAATTTGGTTCCAGAACGTGATAAATCCACTGATCTATAAATTACAGAAACGTCTGTCTGTCTGTATGTGTTGCACCCCTGGAAAAGGGGAAAATAGACAAAGAATTGATTAATATTTTATCTTATATCTTTCTTCCCGACTGGAACTCCTGACATTTAAGCCCGAATTACTTGTATACTGAAAAACTCTGACAAGGCAAACTTTATCATGTGTTACAGCACTAAATAACCCGTGGATTGATCATTAATGCGACACATGAAACGAGAAACACAACTTGTAAATAGAAAAAAAGTACCGCTTCATTAATTTACTTACAGTACTCGAAAACAGCTTCCCGGACCTATCCGCGGGAAACAATGATGAAATCACGTGATATTTAGCGGCTCCGTCACTGGCTGCGTGCTGAATCTGCTGTCATAGCTTGAAATGCAAATGTAATCAGGGCTCAGAGAAAATCACTTTGTTACTTTCGCCCCGGTTCTCCACCTGGGTGTCATTATCAAGTAAAATCTACTTAGTATTGAACATAACGCTCATGAAGAAATTAAGTAAAAATTACATTTCATTTAGAAGCTAAATTTATTTAAAGTAGGCTAATTAAGTAAAGTTTATTTATTGTTTTATAATTAGGAAGCTTGCTTTTATGAAATTATGAAGTAAATCTTACCATTTAATGAAGTAAATAATAAAAAAATGAAAAATGAAATCCAAAATGAAATCCATAAATGTAAATAAATGAAAAGTAAACCCCCACTTTAGCTTTTTCAAAGAAGAATTGAAGATGTATTTAAAATACAATTTCAACTTCTGTTAACAAGAAAGCAATGCAAACATCCAGAATTTGTGCCATGTTTAATATTCTCCCTTAATATGGTTTTCTTTTTTTGTGCCCTCTTTTTTTTCTTTTTTCTTCTCTTCTCTCTTTTTCTTTTTAAGACTATTGTTGAATAGATTTAAATTTCTTTCACATTTCCTCTTTTAATGTATACTGAACCATAATTTCTCTTTTGTCTTGAAAGATTGTTTATATTTCTTGTATGTATCGACTTGTTTTGTTTGTTAATATTGCAATAATAAAAAAAGACAGGACTCTCTGAACTGCGGCGCAAAGAAACATGGCGGCGCCCATCTCACGTTCAATATCAAGATTATTTATTAAAGGTTTTTAAACGACCAAACACACTCACTTACACATTTTTGAGAATCGGAATATCAGATAGTTGATGACATGGTACGCAAGTTTGTGAATATTTTGAAAATAAAAAAGGAGAAAGGAAATAAAAGCGATCTATCATACAGTGTTATTGTAGCTGCGGTGTGTCATGTGACAAATATGACGCGTCGCCATGGAAACATTAAGGGGGAACATTCTAAAATAACAGTCGTCTTAAAAAAACTCGCTCTGGGGAGTCAGTTAGAATATTTTATACAATTAAGCGTGAAAGGGTTAATATATACATAATAAATGACTTTTTTTTATTAAGTGAGTTATCAGTGTGTTTTCTTCGTTGATGGTATAAAGTTAAGCCCCCTTAACAATTTCACATGCCCTCAAAGTGAATCGAATTGCAAGCTTGTGAATCGAAACGAATCGTGAGGTGTGTGTCAATAATACCCAGCACTACTAATAGTTACACGTATAAGTTTGACACTTTGCTGTTGTTTGCGCGTTAACAACAGTGATTTGTCTTGGCAAACACTGTAGATGAAGGCGGGACGCTGCGCGCGCATGTGTTCAACAATGAGACACGAGCCTCGCGCGCTACTAACTGACCCAAACACCCGAGACAAACTAGCGAACCAGCCATCGCTCAGATCAGCTTATAGACAAACTAACACACACACACGTTTATTAAGTGGTTTAGTGCATAGACATAATACATGTATTTATGATGTCTATGGTTTAGTGGCCTGCAGAGTTGTGTGTGTGTAATAAATGAATCGCGGCCGCCATCTATGGGGGTATTATTGTTGCAATTTTCCAAATAGATTAATATTCACAAATAAATGTAAAGAGATTCACAAAAATGTATCCAATTTACAAATAAATGTAAAGAGTTTCACAAAAAAATATAAAATACACAAATAAATAAAATAAGATTTGCAAATAAATAAAATATTTACAAATATTTTATTATTTTACAAACACAACTCTGCCTGGCATTTATTTGTGAATCGGTTCCTGTGCATTTGTAAATCGCTGCACACATTTGTGAATCGGTTCCTGTGCATTTGTGAATCTCCTCACGCATTTGTGGATTTTGAAACACTTCTAGCGTCGACGAGCAGACAAATCCACAAATAAGTGGACTCCACCCACCGCCTACTCAAGCCAATCAGATAACGGCCACATCGAGCTGGCCAATCGTAGCACGTTCTCGCTTCAACCAATCACGTTTAGCTTTACACTCGGGGCGGGAACTGATTCTTGCATCCTTGAAAGGAGCAGTAGTAGCGCTGAACTGTTTGTGTGGTAAAAACACTCTGTTTTCAAAAGATTTTCTTTATATTTCCATCAGGATACATTAAGGGAATTATGATCATCAGAGATCCCGAACATCATGAGACTGTTCATGATGTTCGGGATCTCTGATGATCATAATTTCCTTAAACATCATGAACAGTCTCTACACCGGCAAGAGGCGTGACACAGCGCGTCAAAAGCAAATAGGCACTATCTATTCACTGCTGCCGTAGCAGTTTCAAATAATGTAACACTAGCATGTTTGAAACGTTAACACATATTCCCTATGTGACGTCTGCTTAGCTGCAGACATGTCTGCATAATCGTACTCTTAACGGCTCTGATCGTAGCCTACTTTGACTAGTGCTGGTTACTTGAAAAATCATATTTCGTGATAGTGTCCTGGACGCGGGGCATTCATTGATAGTAAACGGATGCCCGCATTTCTTCTAGATAGATAACGTTAGAAGATAGATTAGAAGATAAATTCTTCTAGACAGATAGCCTCGCACGGGGTAGACACGATGCAAGAAATTACAGGACATACGATTTTGCCTTTTAAAGCACAATCGCGGTGACAAATAGCAATAGGACATAAATAAATGTCATGTAGAATACCAAATATGAGGCCAAATGACCACCCAATATGGAACGGTAGCCTCAGCATCAGCGTGTGCTGCAAATAAAAATATGGCAATGCAAATTAAAAACTCGTGTAGCTATGTATGGGTTGAACCCAGTTATTCATTAGTCAGCTACTTGATGCTTTTCTGTTCTATCTTGAATAACGTGACGCGTCCATAATGCGTTGTTCCCATAACAGAGATGTAAAGTGCTGTTTCTCTGGCTTTTTTCAAGGCCTTGGCTTGGCTTGACAAGCAGTCTAATGGTGTAATTCTAACAAAATCCAAATTTTAAACATATTTTATGGGCCTTTACACGTACACTTCCTATTTGAAATGCAGATGAATGATGAATGCGCACAGAGCAAGATCGCCCAGTGTAAAGCCAAACGTGATTGGTTGAAGCGAGAACGTGCTACGATTGGCCAGCTTGATGTGGCCGTTATCTGATTGGCTTGAGTAGGCGGTGGGTGGAGTCCACTTATTTGTGGATCTGTCTGCACGCCGACGCTAGAAGTGTTTCAAAATCCACAAATGCATGTGGAGATTCACAAATGCACAGGAACCGATTCACAAATGTGTGCAGCGATTTACAAATGTGTGCAGCGATTCACAAATGCACAGGAACCGATTCACAAATGTGTGCAGCGATTTACAAATGTGTGCAGCGATTCACAAATGTGTGCAGCGATTCACAAATGCACAGGAACCGATTCACAAATGTGTGCAGCGATTTACAAATGTGTGCAGCGATTCACAAATGTGTGCAGCGATTTACAAATGTGTGCAGCGATTCACAAATGCACAGGAACCGATTCACAAATGTGTGCAGCGATTTACAAATGCACAGAAAGCGGTTCACAAATAAATGCCAGACAGAGTTGTGTTTGTAAAATAATAAAACATTTGTAAATATTTTATTTATTTGCAAATCTCATTTTATTTATTTGTGTATTTTATATTTTTTTGCGAAACTCTTTACATTTATTTGTGGATCTTAATCTATTTATTTGTGAATTGGATACATTTTTGTGAATCTCTTTACATTTATTTGTGAATATTAATCTATTTATTTGGAAAATTGCAACAATAATACCCCCATAGCCATCTAGCGTTCGGGATGACGAGACTTTTCAAATCAATACAGGAGCAAAAAAGACAAAGTGATGCAAAGAACAAATAAAATATCCTGGGGAAAGAAAGAACACACTGATTTCTATAGTGATTTTAATTTTTGATTGTTATAGTATACATTACAGTTCAAAAGTTTTGGTCAAGAAAAGTGTAATATTCACAAAGTGCATTTATAACTTTTCTTTTTAAAAAGTTTTTTTTTTTTTTTTTTCAGAATGGATGCATTAAACTGATCAAAACACACAGCAAAGTATTTTACAATGTTAGGAAAAAATATTGCCGTTTCCACAGAAATATGAAGTAACATGACTGTTATAATAAATGTTTCTTGATCATCAGATCATCATATTATAATGATTTCTGAAGGATCATCTGAAGACTGGAGTAATGATGCTGAATATTCAGCTTTGATCACAGCAATAAATTACACTTTACAATATATTCATTCACAATATATATTAGCAAAATATATTTTCTTATTTTCACTTTCATTTTAGGGTGAAAATCTTTTGTGAGATTCTCCCAGTTCCTTGAATTTAGATTATATGTATTGTATTATACACAATAATTATATGCATTAAAACAAGTTCAACAGTTTCATGAACATCAGCTCTGCTCGTCTTCCTCACAGAATCAACAGAGTCAAATATATAATTAACACATTTAAAGGTTAAAGGTATAATGCCCTTTTGTTGTAGTCCTTAAAAAACGATTTCTCTAAAAGTAATTATCTCCCTTTGCTTTGAACACTGTAACTGTGCAGATGTTTATGATCAAACAGAAACACACATTACACACTGACTAAAGTTAGAAAAGTGAAATCATAATCAACAAGATCTTCAAACCAACATCAACAAACGCTCAGACACACACACACACACACACACACACACACACACACACACACACACACACACACACACACACACACACACACACACACACACACACACACACACGCACACACACACACACACACGCACACACAGTGGGACAGTGAGTTTATACACTGATCACAGAAAACACACACGAGAGAAGAAACACTTTGTGTGTTTATTGTGTC
Source organism: Squalius cephalus (assembly GCF_949319135.1). Lineage (NCBI taxonomy): Eukaryota > Metazoa > Chordata > Actinopteri > Cypriniformes > Leuciscidae > Squalius > Squalius cephalus. Next base: position 56,666,288 of record NC_137122.1, on the reverse strand, counting down.
TGTCAGTTATTCTCCATGATTGTGTAGTTAGATCAACATGTTTAATTTGTAGAGTGTCAGGAAATGGGTTTCCCTCTAAACCTGTGTGTGTGTGTGTGTGTGTGTGTGTGTGTGTGTGTGTGTGTGTGTGTGTGAGGATGTTTTCTGGGTTTTTGTTGTTTCTTTGTGTAAATATGTTATGTCTGTTTAATTTGTGTGTGTATGTGTTTGTGTATCAGTCAGTTAGTTGTGTGTGTGTGTGTGTCAGTCAGTTGTGTGAGTGTGTGTGTGTGTGTGTGTGTGTTCGTGTCAGTCAGTTGTGTGTGTGTGTGTCAGTTGTGCGTGTGTGTGAGTGAGTGTGAGTGAGTGTGTGTGTGTGTGTGTGAGTGTGTGTCAGACAGTTGTGTTTGTGTCGGTCAGTTGTGTGTGTGTGTGTGTGTATGTCTGTTAGTTGTGTGTGTGTGTCAGTCAGTTGTGTGTGTGTGTGTGTGTGTGTGTGTGTGTGTGTGTGTGTGACAGCCAGTTGTGTGTGTGTGTGTGTGTGTGTGTGTGTGTGTGTGTGTGTCAGTCAGTTGTGCGTGTGTGAGTGTGTAAGTCAGTTGTGTGTTGGTCAGTTGTGTGTGTGTGTGTATCAGTCAGTTGTGTGTGTGTGTGTGTATGTGTCAGTTAGTTGTGTGTGTGTGTGTGTGTGTGTCAGTCAGTTGTGTGTGTGTGTGTGTGTGTGTGTGTGTGTGTCAGTCAATTGTGCGTGTGTGAGTGTGTAAGTCAGTTGTGTGTGTGTGTGTGTATCAGTCAGTTGTGTGTGTGTGTGTGTGTGTATGTGTCAGTTAGTTGTGTGTGTGTGTGTGTGTGTTTGTGTGTGTGTGTCAGTTAGTTGTGTGTGTCTGTGTGTGTCAGTCAGTTGTGCGTGTGTGAGTGTAAGTCAGTTAGTTGTGTGTGAGTGTCAATCAATGTGTGTGTGTGTGTGTTAGTCAGTTGTGTGTGTGTGTGAGTGTGTGAGTGTGTGTCAGTCAGTTGTGTGTGTGTCAGTCAGTTGTGTGTGTGTGTGTGTGTGACAGTCAGTCAGTTGTGTGTGTGTGTGAGTGTGTGTGTGTCAGTCAGTTGTGTGTGTGTGAGTGTGTGTGTGTCAGTCAGTTGTGTGTGTGTGAGAGTGTGTGTGGAGTGTGTGTCAGTCAGTTGTGTGTGTGTGAGTGTGTGTGTGTCAGTCAGTTGTGTGTGTGTGTGGAGTGTGTGTCAGTCAGTTGTGTGTGTGTGAGTGTGTGTGTGTCAGTCAGTTGTGTGTGTGTGAGAGTGTGTGTGGAGTGTGTGTCAGTCAGTTGTGTGTGTGTGAGTGTGTGTGTGTGTGTGTGTGTGTGTGTGTCAGTCAGTCAGTTGTGTGTGTGTGTGAGTGTGTGTGTGTCAGTCAGTTGTGTGTGTGTGAGTGTGTGTGTGTGTGTGTCAGTCAGTCAGTCAGTTGTGTGTGTGTGTGAGTGTGTGTGTGTCAGTCAGTTGTGTGTGTGTGAGTGTGTGTGTGTCAGTCAGTTGTGTGTGTGTGAGAGTGTGTGTGGAGTGTGTGTCAGTCAGTTGTGTGTGTGTGAGTGTGTGTGTGTCAGTCAGTTGTGTGTGTGTGTGGAGTGTGTGTCAGTCAGTTGTGTGTGTGTGAGTGTGTGTGTGTCAGTCAGTTGTGTGTGTGTGAGAGTGTGTGTGGAGTGTGTGTCAGTCAGTTGTGTGTGTGTGAGTGTGTGTGTGTGTGTGTGTGTGTGTGTGTGTGTCAGTCAGTCAGTTGTGTGTGTGTGTGAGTGTGTGTGTGTCAGTCAGTTGTGTGTGTGTGAGTGTGTGTGTGTGTGTGTCAGTCAGTCAGTTGTGTGTGTGTGTGAGTGTGTGTGTGTCAGTCAGTTGTGTGTGTGTGTGTGTGTGTGTGTCAGTCAGTTGTGTGTGTGTGAGAGTGTGTGTGGAGTGTGTGTCAGTCAGTTGTGTGTGTGTGAGTGTGTGTGTGTCAGTCAGTTGTGTGTGTGTGTGGAGTGTGTGTCAGTCAGTTGTGTGTGTGTGAGTGTGTGTGTGTCAGTCAGTTGTGTGTGTGTGAGAGTGTGTGTAGAGTGTGTGTCAGTCAGTTGTGTGTGTGTGAGTGTGTGTGTGTGTGTGTGTGTGTGTGTTTAATGTGACACAGAGACACTGAAGAGTTATAATCAAGTCTAAATCCAGCACAGAGGGGTTCAGTGAATGTGGTGTTGAATGTGTGTAAGTGTGTGAGTGTGTGTGTGTCAGAGACGCTGTAGAAGGACAGAGTGCCGGCCGACACGTCCAGGATCCTGAACCAGCAGAAACAGCAGTGGAGATATTATTGTGACGGACAGAGAATCCGTGATCAGAGCATTCAAGACTCCAGGACTTCTGATTCAGTCCAAACCCACAGTCACGACTCACTCCTTTCCTCCTGATTCCTTTATATGACACTGATATACCAGCATCATCTCCACTCCATTCAGCCTCCCAGTAACAGCGTCCAGTCAGACTCTCTCCACACAGAACCTGAAGAACATCATCAAATCTCTCTGGATGATCAGGATACGACTGACTCTCTTCCACATACGTCACCTTTCTGTTCTCCTCAGACAGAGCGAGATCAGTGTGTGCTGTGTTTGGATCCAGTGTGAGATCAACGGCATCTGAACACAAGAACACACACATTACAACAACAACATTTACAACAACACACACTAAAACTGTGTTTCTGGACTTACATTTGTGTATTCCTGCTGTCATCCTGAACTCTCCTCCGTGATCCACACTAGAACACAGATTTACATCATTTATTATTTAATCATCATATTATTATTATTATTATTCATTTCTGCCATTTTATGTGTTTATATTTATATTATAATAATTATGTCCTTCTGTAGTTTAATCTCATGATTGAGTGTTTGAAGGGATGTTTGTCTTCATGTTTCAGTGTTGAGCGTCACAGGACGATGTTGAGAAACGCTGATCTTACACTGATTCTGCTTTATTATAATAACATTTGTTCATTTGTTCTAGTCGGACGAAGTGTGAATATTGAAACATGCGCTACTGAGATTATTGTATAAACGGCTCTTTTTATCGTCATCTCTTCGTCTCCGGCTTCTGTCTCTCTCTGTCAAACTCTCGGCTGAATGAAGACTCGTTTCTTCTGGCAGGGGTTCGGCGTCCGGGTCGATCTAATCTCTAATATATCTGGCTTTTTTACAACTGAACTCCAGTGAATAAAGATGAAGAGAAAATATCTCAGTCCAAAATAAGACAGAATAAGCAGAAGATCAAATAAAATACTGATAAATGGCAGATTTATTTCCACAAACTGCTCTGGACTATCTGAAGCCCATAAAGTCTAGAGTTATTTCTTCATGAGTAATTCATGTTCACACGTCGCGTCTAAAACACGTTTCTAAAGCGCTCAGGAGTGCCTGTTGCTAAGCAACCATGAGCTGCGCTCTCCATGACAACGAGGAACTTTCAGCAAAGGATGAACTGATTTCCAGCAGTGAAACCCCTCAGCGGCTCTGCTACTAGATTTATTAATGGAGAAGAGGAATAAAACTGTGTTTGGCTGTTCCTCCATCTTGCCTGAGCTTTCAGTGTGTTACGGGAAGGGTGAAGCTGATTGGTTGACTTTTGGAGAGTCAGAATCATTGACCGAAACATTGATATTTAAAGCTTGTTTACACACAACCTGGACAAACCACAAACTTGTCGGCTGTGTGGACGCTCGTGCTGGATTAACTATCATGGATTAACTATTTCTTGACTTTAATTGATTCTGATATGGATTCTTTTTTTTTCACCAGGAGATTCTCGAGATGGACCGTTTTAATCGTTTAGATGTGTTTTAATATCACTATTAATAAGGACATGATATGGATTCTCGAGATCAATCATTCAGTCTGTGCGGTTTTCTGTTGATGTGTGAATAAAACTAAATGTTATGAGCCTCCATCCAATAATCACACAATAGGCTTTGTGCTTTTCTAGTAAAAAAAACTACATTTATTTTATATACTTACACTTCAGATCCATTAACATATTTACTGACATATCACTTAAGACTTACTGATATAAATATTATATTTCTTTGCACTTTATTGCACAATGCACTATTATTCTTGTTATCCACAATTAACATTAAGCCGAAAATGTGTTTTAATGTCACTATTAATAAGGACAGTATGATCTCTGTATAATATCAGTCACTAAAGATATTTAAAGTGTACCTAAAGTTGCAATAGTTTCACTTTAGCAGAATCAAATACACTGAAGTTTATCTAGTTGAACCTCAGCACTATTTCCGGATAAATAAAGTGCATTAAGTACAACATTAGTTCCAGTTTAGCAGACTTTAATTATATCAATTTAGTAAACTTACAGTACAACTGCAGGGTGTTTTTATTAAATATATTGTAGCATAAAATGAATTTGTATATGCATTTCAAATAGATTTTAGTATTTTATTGTCACTAGGGTTTGTTAATTTTAATATGAAACAAAGTCTGTCTCGACTTTCAAATTCTGTTGATTTTATCATGAATTCATTTTCACCCAATAAATGTTGTTTTGTCGTTCTTTAATACGGCGTGTCGGATCAGTGTAACGTGAACCGACCATCATTCCTCTTCTCTATTAGTTATAGCAGAACTAAACATATAACTATAGCATGAATAAAGGCATGATGAAAGAAACACATTACTAAAAAGTATAATGTCTAATCGCTCATCAGCGGAAAGATGTAAAATAAAACAGCTTTGCTAAACAAATGTCATGTAACATCAGATGTTCCTCAGGAAAACTTAATCTGTAAACTCTGAGATCCTGGAAGGATCCGGCAGATTAGTGGAGAAACAGGGAAAGGGAATGTTCTAGACCAGGGTATACACAGAAATTCTCAAGTTGAATTTAATACCTTTTTTATTACCTTCACAATATTGTTTAACACCAGCACGACTTCAAGCTGCAACTGTAGCGGTGTAAAGTGAAAAGTTTTTTTTTTTTTAAGATGTGATTTTACCACTTGATTTCATAGCTTTGTAAGATAAAATCCTTCTTTGCTACCTGATAATTATTTTGGTCTATAATCATATCAATATCAAAAAGTAGAATAAAAAAGTAGCATTAAAAAGTTTATTTTAACTAATAGTCTAATTTTCTACCATATAATAAAATTAGCTGCTAGATAACAATAACTTAATTTGCACTTTATTTACACTGGTTTCACCTCACTCCAGTCTAAACTAAATTATTATTTTTTTGGTAATGTTTCTACACATTATAATATAAATAACCTGAAAATACTACGTAGTTTACATGAATAGTTTGTTCATTTTACTTCACAGTGCATTAACTAATGTTAACAAATACAACTTTTGATTTCAATAATGTAGGCTACTAGTAAATGGTGAAATTAACATTAGAAAGATTCACTAATGCTGTAGAAGTGCAGTAGTTTATTGATAGTTAATGTTAACTAATGTAGTTAACTAGAGTTTAATAAATGGAACCATATTGTAAAGTGTTACCAATTTGTTATCAGAAGTCTCGTGAGTTCAGTGTTGGACAGATCAGTTGTTTTAACCATTCATTAAAGTGAATCGGTTCAAATGAGTCATTAGTTCGTGAATTACGCGATGTGTCATTAGCATACGTGTACGCGTTGTGTGATTATCCCGGCAGTTTCAGGACATCGCACAAGATTTGTGTCAACACAGAAAACATTTCATTACTGGATAGGTTTTTTTGTTTATTGAAAGTGTGTTTATGTCAGCTGAATGTGCGGAGCGCTTTATAGAGAAGATAAGGCCATGTATTTTAGCACAATTCACACCCCAGCGGTAATTCAAGAAATAAATCTCCGAATGCGCCACATGAAACTTCGGTCTCCCGAACTTTTATCATCGTGTCATGTCAATAGATTTTGATTAATATGAGCGAGGGAGAGAGAGAGCAAGAGTGAAGAGAGTGTGCGCGCGCGACCGGGGCTCTCTCTCTTTCTGCTCGTTCTTCTTTCCGGTTCTTTCAGTTAACATAACAACCCTGTCACGAGCGCAGCAGTTCATCATTAGACTACTCACCGATCAAATAAGGCTTTGGTGGGACAAAAATACGCGTTGGTGGCCACCAAAAAAATGTCAATGCAGGAAAAACCCTGATGTCTCTTAAATGACTGTAGAAGCGAACTTGCGAACAGGTTTGGCAGAAAGTAGAGGTGGGCGATACTCCAAATTTCGGTATCGATCCGATACCAAGTAAATACAGGGCCAGTATCGCCGATATCGATACCGATACCAATACTTTTTAATTTTAAAAGCATGCACTTGAACTTGTATGCACTTTCCTGTGCTAGAGCAGTGTGTCATGATTTATGAGGTGAATGCATCATTAATATGCTAAATCTGAAAACGTTTTCATGACTACTAAATATTTTGTGATTTGTGCTCTCAGCTCGCCTGTAATTATTAGTCAGTGACTTTTACAAAACTACCCTAATTATAGTAAAAGTACTATTGTACACTAGCCTACTGTTCAAAAGTTTGGGGTCTGTAAGATTTTTAATTCTCTTCTGCATTTATTTGATCATAAATACAGTAAAAACTGTAATATTACAGTTTAACATAGGCTATCTGTTTTCTATGTCATACTAAACTGTAATTTATTCAATTGATCAAAGCGTAATTTTCGGCATCATTACTCCAGTTATGATGATAATTAATTTTAATATGCTGATTTACAGCTCAGAAAACATTTCTTATTATCAATGTTGAAAACAGTTTCATATTTTTTTGTGGAAACCATGATGCAGAATTATTTGATGAACCAAGTTGAAAGAACAGCATTTATATGAAGTAGATTTTTTTAACAGTGAAAAACCCTTGACTGTCACTTTTGATCAATTTAATGCATCGATCCTTGTTGAATAAAAATATTAATTTCATTAAAAAAAATCTTACTGTCCTCAACATTTTGAACCGTTATATACACTTTTGCTTTGTTTATTGCAAAATAACTCCCGATTGTTTCTCTGTCATCTAAGCAAGGCTTCGTTTCCCAAACGTGCCTGTGAGCTCAGCGAAGCACCAGCAACGAACGCTCTCTGTGATTGATTGGTTTCGTCTTGTATCCAGATGACTAGGAGAAAAAGTTCTATCCTACACAATTATCCACTAACATTCGCTTATTTTTCCACTTAGAAGCTTATTTTACGCACTGAATTGCGTGCTAAATTAATAAAAATTACTGGTAAAAAAAACACACATTTGGATCGATATTTTTATGTGAGGATCGATCCTTTTCGATACCACGTCAGTATCGAAGTATCGATATTTTAGGATCGATCCGCCCACCTCTAGCAGAAAGCCAGCCGGTACCCAGTTTGTTTCAGCGCGCGCGAACGAACACCACGTCACATGATATCGCTCAGCTAACACACGACGTAACAGTTATGTAATGTATTCGTACTTTTTGGTCACATCATGACTTTACTAACTGACAACGTAACTACAACGTCGCATGCTCGGAATTTCATTACCATCATATTACCATTTTACATTTTATTCAAGGTTATAATTCTAGATGTTTATGTTTGTAAATGTTGCGTGGCTTTGAGGTTTAAAAGGGCGTGCGCGTGAACCTTCGAGTTGCCCTCAAACACTGGAGCGGAGATGAGTTGCCATGGAAGCGGATCCAGATATAAGGGGTGGAGATTGGTAGGTTTAGGGGTGGGTTTATGGATTAAGGGGTGGAGATTGGTAGGTTTAGGGGTGGGTTTATGGATTAAGGGGTGGAGATGGGTAGGTTTAGGGATCAGGGGGTGGAGACAGGGGCGTTTCTAGGTTTTAAAAACATCAGGGGGTGAGCCCAAAACATCAGGGGCTGGGGTGGGTAATAAGATAACATGATTCGATACAGAGAATAATGTATATTGTAGGCATATGTGCAGGGGGCAGACTGGTTAAAAAATTCAGCCCTGGCACTGTTGCCACACCAGCCCATATTACCACACAGACACGCACATTGAAATGTGAGCAGGGGCGGCTGGCCAATAGAGGGCGCTAGGGCGCCGCCCCCCCATGAGCCAGGCCACAGTTTATGAGCCACACTCATTAAATAAATAAGTAAATACATACATAAATCATACATACAAATTGTCAGTATTTGTGTTTAAGATATTAAATACACCCAGTATATGTGAAAAATATGATAAATAAAAAATGTCTGCTTTTTCAACACGTCTCCTCCACCTGCGTGCACTTCTCATCAGCTCTTGGGCGCTGGAGAAATCGCCCCAGAGAGGCGGGTCTGTGGAGCAGCTTAGCCAATTGCTGATTTAAGATATACATGTTTGACATAAACTGTAGCCAATCAGCGAGCTCAAATCTAGTCAGCTATGGGCGCTTCTGTTAGCGCCCCAAGCTGCGCGTGCCCGCCCGCGCTCATGCGCGCCTATCTCAATCAGACAGCGGTCTGTCGGCCTGGCTAGCTTGATGCGGTCATGCTAATTCCTTGTTTTGCTTTCCGTGATTACTTTTTAAAACAACAGGGACAGATCCAACATGGACAGTTACCGAAGTGAGGGACCTGTCTGAGAAAGTAACTAAACTTTTTGAGTTGAATTTCAAATGCAAATGGAAAGTTTGTGCAATTTGTTTGTTTTTGTGTAAGAATGCTTCAGTCTTGTATATGGCATTAAATAATTACTGACTTTTTCACAGAGCACTGGTATCATGCAGTTTGTGTTAAATTGTGTAATACTAATAATTATTTGTATTATTATTATTATTATTTGTTTTACAAAGTCGATATGTACTGTAAAGGCAGTGGTTCTCAAACTGAGTTTGTGGTGGTTCTCAAACCGTGAGGTGACAGGAGGGGGTGCGGGAACAAAATGCTGAATTTTGCCGTTCCTTTAAAGGTGCATTAAGCAACTTTTCATGTTAAAAATACCCGTTTTTCTAACCCATACATGCTTAAACAATTGCCTGATGGGCTGAATGAGCCCTTCTATGATCTCTGCGATTGCCTCTATAATCCTGTACAGTAAAATAAATAAGAGGGATTCGGGACGGAATCGACTGGGCGTGACGTCATGCGCGTTCACGCTCACCTGGCTATGTCTGGCAGGTTTGTGTATTCGCCGCCATTATCCGCATCAGTGAAGACAACTCAAGCGACTTTTGCAAAAGTAGAAGATGGATTCAAAGAGACCGGCTTCTAGTTCATCCCAAAACCCAACGCAAACTCCACGTAACCGCGTGCACAACTCTGGTTGCAGTTTTGCGTGTCGCCAGAAGGAGGCATAGTTCTGCAAAAACTCAGAGACTTGCGCAATGCACCTTTAACGTTAATACTGCCTCATCTTAAAATAAGATTTAAACCGAGCATGCTTTTCTCTCAGGTTAAATGCTGTAAATCAGGGGTGGGGAACGTCCGGCCCCTGGGCCGTAACCGGCCCGCAAAACAGTTTGATGCGGCCCGCGAGTCAATTCCTCCCAAAAAAAAAAAAAACTTCAGAAACAAAAATCTCAGCAATTACTTTTCCTGTGATAGAAAACACAAAATAGGCAAAGTGGCAAGCAGCACGAGTCCACGAGCCGTAAGAGCAGGACGAGGCCAGTAGCGCGAGAGTTAATGAGTCACCTGCGCACCGCATCGGTTTCAAGTTTCTCACGGATGAGCTTCGGAGGCGCATAAAAGGATCGGAACGAAGACAGCAGAGGACCAGGCATGGACTTTACTGTGTGTGCGTGTGCGTGTGTGTGGTAGTCGTCCACGAGGGGCTGCTGCTTTTACTTTCGTTTTGTCATTTGCGTATTAAAGTGGAATGAGTGGCCGACTAAAAGTGGCCGACAGCAAGTAGAAATGTGTGGCCGACTAAAACAATTATTTTAACTATAAGCAACCCAATTTGTCTAGATCTGTATTATTTCCTTTGTATAATGAGCTTAAATATTGCTGCGCAGTCGTGTGATTTAGTCTGCTTGATTAACATTATTACAATGTACTCTGATATTTAGCCTATATATATATATGTATATATATATATATATATATATATATATATATATATATAAGGTCCTCGAGTCGAATGTGTTCGAATATTTCACCAGCATCAGCCTTTTCACAGTTTGTATCACTCCGCTTGTCTGTGTTTGCGCAACTTGCATCATTAAGCCAGTAGGTGGTGACAAGTGACTGTCTTTATGAGTGAACAATTGAAATTTAATTGAACTGATTTAATAGTGCCAAAAACATTGATTTACTCAAGAAAGAAACAAGATGCTGAAACCAATCTTTAATGTTAAAAAGTTTACATCTATGCAAAATAATCCTTGAAAGATTTCTCATTTAAGGCCATTCCTGTTTGGAATATGTGATTGTGTATTGTCAACAATAAGCAGAAACATTTTGCATTTCCATTTTCTAGTGTGGATCATTCATTTCAACATTTATCCTCATTCTCATGTTTAAGAATCTGCTTGACAAATAATTTATGCTACTGCCCAATGACATGCTTTTAAAGCTATAGTTATCAAAAAATGTTGGCCTTCAAACACCTTAAAATGCACATATGTAGGTCCGAGAAATCCAAATTTTCTCAGGGGAGCATGCCCCCGAACCCCCCTAACTACCTCACATTTCAATGTGTGTGTCTGTGTGATAATATGGGCTGGTGTGCCAACAGTGCCAGGACTGAATTTTTTAACCAGTCTGCCCCCCTGCATATAGGCCTAAAATATACATTATTCTCTGTATCGAATCATGTTACCCACCCCCAGCCCCTGATGTTTCGGGCTCAGCCCCTGATGTTTTTAAAACTTAGAAACGCCCCTGCTCATTACAATGGCCCATAAAGAATGTTAAAAAATAGTAAATGGCCCTTGATAGGAAAAAGGTTCCCCACCCCTGCTGTAAATACATGACATACGATCAAATTACCTCATCTTTTGCGGTCAAAACTGTCTGCATTTAAGCAGCGTGTATAGGCTATATGACAGGTCTCGTACAGATTGCTGCCTCAGCAAATCGCGCTATACTGCCGTTCTCGACAATGTAGCCTACGTTACCTTTGTAAAAGTAGGGATTTAAGTTAGCACTTACTAGCATGAAGAACAAATATAGACACAGGCTGAGCATGGAGATATAGGATTCAAACTCTCTTCGATACAAACATACCCTGTGTGAGTTCCTGTGTTTGTTGATCACATTATATGAAGATCCACACGATTACGAATGTGACATTGATTTTTTTTTTACAACAGTTCAACAAACGAAATATTAATATTAAGTGATGTTCATTTTCAACACAGTTGTCAGTATTTTTACAATAAATTAATAGCTCCAATGAAAGCCACAGCAGAACTGCAGCACACAGCAATGATTGTGAACGAATCTTTAGAGTCAATGATTCAATGATTAATTCATAAATACAGCCACTTGCTTCGTTACTGAATGAATGACTCGATGACTCTCCACCTACTGGCGGTTTTAATTTAATATTTAAAAGCATCACTTCGTTTTTACCATCATTGCATAATTATCTATTTAACATTTTTTTTAATTCAAAGCATTATTTATTTTATAAAGGTATTTGTAAAGGTAAAAATGCACTTGAAAAAAATCGATTTAAGGGGGCAAATATTGTCCCTTACTGAAAAAGGTGTGACTGAAGAGTGGGGGTACGCAGAAGGATATTAAAGCCTCTTGGGGTGCAACTCTAAACATTTTGAGAACCACTGGGACTGGGTTAAGGAATAGAACAAAATAAACATCAAAGCACAATACACATAACAAGGGCAGAAAGTAGGCCTAATACTCCCATGGTTACCAGATTATTGAAACTGGCTGAATATGACAGCCCCACCTAAGATATTTTTCACCAGCCGCCACTGAATGTGAGGTAGTTAGGGGGTTTCGGGGGCATGCCCCCCCGAGAAAATTTGGATTTCTCGGACCTACATATGTGCATTTTAAGGTGTTTGAAGTAAAAAAAAATTGATAACAATAGCTTTAAAAACATGTCAGTGGGCAGTAGCATAAATTATTTGTCAAGCAGATTCTTAAACATGAGAATGAGGATAAATGTTGAAATGAATGATCCACACTAGAAAATGGAAATGCAAAATGTTTCTGCTTATTGTTGACAATACACAATCACATATTCCAAACAGGAATGGCCTTAAATGAGAAATCTTTCAAGGATTATTTTGAATAGATGTAAACTTTGTGTCCAGAGGCAAATGAGCAATTTATATACAGTATTAGCATTAAAGATTGGTTTCAGCAACTTGTTTCTTTCTTGAGTTAATCAGTGTTTTTGGCACTAATCAGTTCAATTAAATTTCAATTGTTCACTCATAAAGACAGTCACTTGTCGCCACCTACTGGCTTAATGATGCAAGTTGTGCAAACACAGACAAGCGGAGTGATACAAACTGTGAAAAGGCTGATGCTGGTGAAATATTCCAACACATTCGAGGACCTTATTTATATAGGCTACATATCAGAGTTAAATAGGAATACATTGTAATAACGTTAATCAAGCAGACTAAAATCACACGGCTGTGCAGCAATATTTAAGCTCATTATACAAAGGAAATAATATTACAGATCTAGACAAATTGGGTTGCTTATAGTTAAAAGAATGTCATGAACGATCATTTAGGCTAGATGTAGGCCTATTTTTCACATTTTGGTCACAAAATATATATATATTTTTTATGACACGAGACAGTTTTGATGACTTTGCAATAATTGATAAAATGTTAGAATATTAATAATGAAAAATGAGTAGGGCTACGCCAAAATGTGTAACATTTATGTAGCCTACAAAGGAATACAAAAGCCCCGACATAGAGTTTTGACGCAGCTTTAATCTCCCTTTTGGTTATTTCAATACTTAATTGACGATAGAACACGATGTTACGTGCTAGACCGCAGTAAATATAGTTTTGCGTGATACAGGGCGCACCGCATTTGCGCGTGATTGAAGAGTGCGTGCCGCGAGCAAACGGCTGACACGACAGGAAGTTATTTTTTCGACAGAAGACTGTGTGGCGGTGCTGACTGTGTTATTTATTTATTTATTTAATTGCTGTGAGAATGTTTGCTGTTGCGCGCAAATCCTGGAGATGAACTTGGATAGGCTTAAATCACTCACGTGGTGCGTCAGATTTCAACAATCACCAGTCAGACACAGCAGCAAAGCCATAGCACAATGAAATTAGGCAACTTATGATCAGTGGCGGATTTAGCAAATTGGGGGCCCAAGGCGAAAGTATGTATGGGGGCCCCCCCATACGATTTTTAAAAGATAACGAAAAAAAATTACAGACTGAATGATGGATAGCCAGGTAAAGCTAATCTACGGGGAAGTAAAGGTTGGAGAGGAGAAAAAAACAACTTTCCCTTTAAACCCTGCATACATTTCTTTACTCCAAAATGAAGATGGAAAGCAGAGAACACACAAAGTGTAGCACTACACAAACTAATAGTCACGATGGAACCCAACAGAGAAGGTTTCAGATAACACCTGAAAAATCTTGCATCACAATAAGTGTATTGTGATTGTCAAAACATTTAGTAACTAAACAGAAACATGTTACAATGTTTACATGGTACAATTTCTGGTAAGCTACGGTTTTTTATTATTGCTTGACAAATTTCACGATTTCAATTCAATTCTTGTGATTTGATTCAATATTGACTCATTTGGATAAATATTAGGTACACAAGATAGGGTTAATTTTTCTCAAGAAAAAAAAAAAACTCACATAATGCTGTAAACATACATAGAGCCCTATCAGCTGGTAGTATTATTTAAGGTTAAAAATAACTCAAAGTAAACATAATGCGTTTTTATTATAATAACAACTTTAATAATATAAGTCAAAAATATACTAAATATGTAATATAGTACACATATTTAGCAAAATACTCTCTATAGCTCTTTTTTTCTAGCCAACTAACGTGCTATAGCCTAACATATATTATGGTCATTAAACGGCTTTCCTGAGGTAAATTTTATGTGACATAATTGTTCTCCAGCTGTTTTATTGACCCTTTCCGCTGTTGAAAAAACACTGATTGATCGGTATTATGTATGAGGAATATACATTTTGGTAAGTTGTACTGTATCTTTCAATAGTCATTCGTGTTTATTCACTATTAGCTAGCGTTAGTTACGTTAGAGATGATCAGTTCACATGCGCTAGGGATCTTTCACGTCACATTTACAAGCGCCAAAACAGTATTTATAGTAAGTAATTGAGAGGGGGGTAAGAGGGGCGAACTGGGGAGAGGTGATGTTGCATTTGGCTCTAAGCAAATCCACCTATATCAATGTGAGTGTGTTAACGTTATCGTTATCCTCACCTAGCGCCACTTCACAGCTAGCAGCTGCTGCTGTAGCGGCATGTTCAACACTTTGGACGTTGTTGTTCCTGTCTGAATCCCCAACAGTAGATGTAAAAAAGTTTGTCATCTTTGGCAGCGTTGACAAATACTTATCAACGTCTTTTTTCTTTTATTTGAGCCGCTTGGGTAACTTGGTTTCATTTTCGCGTTTAGACTCATCTTGCTTCATCTCTGTTTTTGTGTACTTCCCAGTCCTCCTGTCACTGCGTGTTTATCTTTCGCGCCGCGCACAGTTACGGACTAGTCCATCTCATTGTGAAAGTCGGGGGTGTGTAGAAACGGATAACCATGAACTGGACATTTTAACTACTACTTTTCAACGTATTTCTTAAGAATATTAATACAATTTACAATTCTTTTGAAGCGTTCATGATGATAAGGGGCTTTTTCTTTTCTTTTTTTTTTGAGATTGGTTGGGGCCCCCCCCTACTACGGGGGCCCCAAGCAGCCGCCTACCTATGCCTCTATGTTAAGACCGCCACTGCTTATGATTTCGGGGCGGTTTCATATTTGTCAGTCAACTTTTCAAAATACATTCGGGGCTACACTCAAAACATTCGGGGCTGAAGCCCCGGCAAAATCGGCTGACGCCGCCTCTGGGTGGAGATGGGTAGGTTTAGGTATATGTAAGGTGGGAGGAGTTGGATCTGGATCCGACTCCTCCCCGTGGATTTCATGTTCCGCAGTGAGGACCATCTCGACAAAGCAGCTGAACTCCCTCTCTCGCTGTTGTTTTCACTGCTTTCAGGTGAGTTTAGTCTCTAAAAACACACAAATAATACACACAACTGTTCTTGACACTTCTCTTACTTGTAATTGACACGCTTCTGTTGAATATTTGCTTTATAGAAATGGTTTAGTGTCTTCGGAAAAAGTCTGTTAGCATCTCAACCGTTTTCAGAAGAGGTAATGTTATGCTAACTTCATAGCTTGAGCTTTTGATATGAAAGTTTAAGCTTTTAATCACATCTTATGGGTAGATGAGAGGTTTTGATAGTTTTGTAAAAAAAAAAAAAAAAGTTAGTTTGGAAGTGAGCTAATTTTTTTAACAAACGTATGTATTTAACATAAACATACTCGATGACGTCACTAACATGGAGTGTGAAAATTGGCTGAAACTAGCTCAATGGTTAACACAAATCGATAAAAATTGTTCTGTGATTTCAGCAACAACAAAATAATCCTTCTACAACAGAGCTCCACGACTTCAGCATTTCTGAAGAAAGCTGCTGCCAGACAAGTTGGAAACAGGTGAAGTGAGGAAGAAGCTCATTAAATAACTTCATATCCATTTTCTCACAATATTTTGTCACCTACTGTATATCACCATGCATCTGTTATTTTCTTATTTTTTAAATTCTCATATTTACATTTACATTTATTTGTTTAATTTATTTTAAGAAAGTTTTGACATCTAAACTTAAGTGACACTGTATGAGCAATATGAATAAGTAAAACTAAGACCATAGATGAAACATTTATGATTATTATCAGTGTTGAAAATAGTTGTGCTGCTTCATATTTTTGTGTTTTTCAGGGTTATGAATGAAAGAAAAAAAAGCAGCATTTATTTGAAACAGAAATCTTTACTCCCTCTTCTAGTCAATTTAATGCGTCCTTGCTGAATAAAATATTTTTATTTTTTATTTTTTATTTTTACTCTATTGAACAGTAGTGTAAACTACTGTTTATATGTTGGGTCTATTTAACAATGAATCCTGGAGAGAAAAAAGAAAATGGATTAAACTGTTACATTGGTTTACACAAAACGATTAATCAGCACAACTGTTTTCAACATTGATAATACTCAGAAATGTTTAGGACGTTTGCATTGTAAGAATGTATAGTATTCAAATATTAAAATGCTGACTCGTTAGGCCATGTTTTCTCATTAAAATCAGATGATTTCCCATTCATTCAATAGAATGTAAGGAAATAACTCTAGAATAACCTTCCTGATAATGTTTGGGGCCCAGAAACACTATCCTAATTTAAATCTAGATTAAAAGACATCTCTTTAGCCAAGCATTCAATTAACACATCTCATAATCTTGCACTATGTGATGAAATAGTAAAAAGTGCACTTGACTTTTTATCTTTTGCCTGAAATAATATGAACAGCAGCAATGCTAATCTTTCTCCTGTTGTCTCCTTGTTTCTATCTCAGGATGCTCAGCATATTTTACTAGAGATTACAGCAGCTCCAGTTCGGATCCAGCCTCACTTAGGAAGACTTCTAATGACATCAACACTCTTGAAGACAATGGGCCCTATCTTGCACCCAGCGCAATTGACTTTGTACACCGACGCATGTATCATTCCTATTTTGCACCCGCGCAAAGCGCGCTTTTCCCTCCACAGAAGCACGTCGCTAAACTAGGGAATGAACTTGCGCTCCCTGGGCGGTTCAGTGCAAAAAAGGAGGCGTGTTCCGGCGCAAACGTTCCTTCATGCTATTTTGCAGGTTTAGAAAACAGTTGCGCCACTAACCAGGAAAAAATAGTTTAAAGTCAGTGTCGCGTTGCGCATGTTATTCATATGCTATTTTAAGGGCGCATGCTTGGCCATAGTCAATGTAGCGTGTGCACAACATACATACACTTTGATTCTCTCATCTACACACAAGCAGCAGTTTTCATTTTTGCAAATCATACATTATTACGATAGATAGATAGATATACAATTTATTATAAAAGCATACATCTAGCTTACACATTTACCCAAATTATCATACGCCTTTTTAACCGAAGTTAATTTGGGTGTGTTTCTCCATCCCCAACGTCCCTGACGAGAACGTCGGTCTCCTCGGCTGTGAACCGCTCCTCGCGTGCGCCTGGCAAATCCGCCGTTATAATAGGAATCCGCTGTAGAACAAGCGCGCCTGCTCTTAAAGGGAATGTGAGATGACGCTCTGATTGGTTTATTTCACGTTATGCCCAAACCACACCTATGAATAATGAAGCTACTTCAGACCAACCCATTTTAGATTTGCGCCTGGCGCAAGAGTCATTTATCCCGCCGGGAAAATAGCAACAGCGCCAAGACCCGCCCACAAAGTTACTTGCGCTTTGCGCTTTGACACTTGCGTTTCAGATCGTTAAAATGGGGCCCAATGTGTTTAAAATATAATTTAACATCTGAAAATTGTTTAAAGTGTTTAAACTAATTTAAGTTTTTATGTCAGGTGGTACAACAAAAATATTATGTATTGTAGTTGTACCACCGGACATGGTAATTAGCAGTAAATTTAATTAGTAAAGGTAATTAGGTAATTTCATACTTGAAATTAGCAGTTTTTATCAGTATTTGAGAGAGCTCTACAAACTTTTTCACTCTGCCAAAGAGATCAGTTAGGCTCCTCTGGATGATGCATTATCATGTTTACTGTTATTACCTTGTAAATTCATAATAACATTTGAGACTATACAAATTGCTGGACAAAAGTTTCTCAATTACCTCAACAGCTTTAAAACTACTTATATTTATATATAAAAAAAGAATTATATGAAAGGCTTCAAACCTAAAATGATGGCATAGTTTTTTATTTTTTATTAAGACACCATTTTAAATTGTTTTCTTAGTCTGGTCATTTGTTCGGACAGTTGCACCACCACCTGACATTTTGGGGGTTTAATGCTGCCTTCAGGAATAATCATAAATAGGCCTAGTTTCCTAGTTTAAAAAAAACTGGACATCGTAATCACTACTTCAGAAGAAAAAAAACTAAATAATATGCATTATTAAATGTAAAAAAAAAAAAAAAAAATGGTTTCAAACTAAGGTTTTATAGAATATAGTGATACATGTCATGAAGTTATCAAATTATTTTAAAAGGAAATAATGCACTTGCCACAACATAACTTTGTGACAATGTTTAGAAAAATATATGAGCGATTTTTAAACAAAACTGTCTGCTTATACAGATTCTGTCTTTCAGTGCTGATTGCTTTGTGTATTTAAATGTTAAATGAGAAAACACTCAACTGTTCTTTTTTCTTGCATTTTTCTTTTCTTATTCTTGCTTTGTTATTAGGGCCACCAAAATGAAGACGTGTAGGAGTAGTTAGATGTTCAAGCTTTTGGGGAAAACGTTGTTCTTTTAAATGTATAACCTGTTTGCATACTGTTTTTGCTGTTTGTGCTTTGTTCTATAGTAAATGAACTAAATTAATCAAATTTTGAGTCTGTATCGTTCATATGTCGTTGAAAAAGTCTCTAAAATAGTTTTGGGCCAATGAGGACAAGTTAAATTAGACCACTGCATGTCCGCCCATATTATTAAAAACTAAAATGACCAACTGGTTACCAACACACGACTGTCGATCCACAACGTTGCCAGAGGTTACAAAGTTACGTCGTGGCAACGGATCCAGGAATTTCACTTTTGGTCACCAGATTCCGTTGCAGTTACGTAACAGTCACGTATTTGTGTTAGCTGGGTACTCGCAACATAAAAATAAATCCACGCGAATTTTAGGAATTTTAGAAGAAAGGCCTGCACACAAATTGAAACTCATAGGCCTAGTTGGATGGGGGTTAGAAAATTTAACACCTCTTCAGATGACGATTATTACTTTTTAATACTTTTTAATGCCCTTAATTTTGGCTAATTTCATTTACTACCTTTTAATACTTTTTACAACCCTGCGGACACCCTGTAGACGGAGATTATATTGAGTTTTGCATTAGTTCAAATGCGTTAAGATGACGGACACTGACAGTTTATTCGCAGACTGATGACGTGTTGTGCTCATTTGTGAAATTGAAATGGCATTGTGCTTTAAGCTCAACATAAGGTCTGACCAACATCTCGACATTCTGAAGTTTAAACTCTAGTCTAGGCCTCAGCAATAAAACAGTGTCGGTATTTATCGACAGCACACTTTCATCGATAACAATAGAATAAATATTTGGTATAACACTAATAGTTTTACGCTCATTTTGTTTAAAGGCGCTGCTATGAGTGACAAGCAATTCGAATGCAAAAACGGTGCATTGAAGTTTAGGAGACTATCAGCGGCGCGCAAGATGAGGATGATGTTTATGTAAGTGTCACTGTTGCGTATTAATGTTTTGTTCATTCAACATATTAGAGAAATAGAGAAGCTCAATGCGGACAAAATCTTGGTTACGTCAAAACCGAAACCAAACCATTCATACAGAACACATATTTTGTGCATTTTCTAGACAGAAAACTTTGACTGTCGCACTCGAGTCTCTCACAAGAGCGCCACGTGTTTAGAAAACCATGTAAAGTTCAACTTTTAGAAAACATGTGACCCTGGACCACAAAACCAGTCACATGGGTCATTTTTTTTTAAAAATTGAGATTAATACATCATCTGAAAGCTGAATAATATAATAATCTTTCCTTTAGGACAAGAGGACAATATTTGGCCGAGATACAACTATTGGAAAATCTGGAATCTGAGGAGGCAAAAAAATCGAAACATTGAGAAAATCTCCTTTAAAGTTGTCCATTAATGTTCACGATTGTGTTGCATTCACTCACAAAAATAAATGTTTTATATATTTACAGCAGGAAATTTACAAAATATCTTCATGAAACATGATCTTTACTGAATATCCTCATGATTTTGGTATAAAAGAAAAATCTATCATTTTGACCCATACAATATATTGTTGGCTATTGCCACAAATATTTTGTGATCCAGGGTCAAATATGACTCGAGACTTTATGGAGATTTTTTTAATTCCTCTGCATCTCATACATTTTTAAATACAATCTGTGTGATCAGTGCTTCAGCTCTTTCTCTTAAATATGCATAAATACATGATGCTGTTTGGTTCATAATTGTTTATGCGATTTACGAAATTATATTTAATTTATAAATGTTAGTTTAAACATTATGCACTTTTCTTTTTACAGACAGTTGTGTTATTTTATAGCTTTGAATAAACAATTTAATGCAGTACATTAATATTTTGCTCATTGCGCCCTCTTGTGGCCTCAGGAGATAAGCCAAAAGTTTCATTAAAGGGTTAGTTCACCCAAAAATTAAAATTCTGTCAGTAATTACTCACCCTCATGTTGTTCCAACCCCGTAAGACCTTCGTTCATCTTCGGAACACAAATTATGATGAAATCATAAATATTGAAATATTTTGATTAAATCTGAGAGTTGTCTCACTCCTCCATAGGCTTCTGAGGGATTGAGACTTGCCGGCCCAGAAAA
This sequence comes from Squalius cephalus, assembly GCF_949319135.1. Classification (NCBI taxonomy): domain Eukaryota; kingdom Metazoa; phylum Chordata; class Actinopteri; order Cypriniformes; family Leuciscidae; genus Squalius; species Squalius cephalus. The sequence goes on along the minus strand of NC_137122.1, from coordinate 56,645,694 downwards.
GTTATTAAAGACATCGTTAATATAATCCAAGTGACTACAGTGGCTCAATCTTAAGTTTATAAAGCGACGAGAATACTTTTTGTGCACAATAAAACAACAAAAATAACGACTTTATTCCACTATTCATTTCCTTCTCCCTGGGCCTCGAGTGTGTTTACGTAGTATAACTGCATAGCGCTTCTGTGTTGTACGTCACACGCATCACACACATGACCAGTGTCGGCCAATAGTGAGCCTACGTGTGACGTACAACACTGACGCACTGCGCTGTTACACTACATGAACACACTCGAGGCCCAGAGAGAAGAAAATGAATAGTTTGAATAAAGTCGTTATTTTTGTTTACTTTTTGCGCACAAAAAGTATTCTCGTCACTTGATAAACTTAAGATTGAGCCACTGTAGTCATTTGCACTATATTAACTATATTGGACTATATTAGACTATATTGGACTATATTAACGATCTCTTTAATACCGACAAAAATAGAGGCGAAGCAACAGGCAGATTCGGCGGCGGAAGAGGACTATGTAAGCCTCAGTCGAGTCACGGAACTCATGGAGCAGCAGAGGGTCATGTTCAGGGAATTAATTCAACAACAGCAGGAAAACTTCAAAGGATTCATAAAACTCATCATGGAATCATCAAACACCCGCATGGATTCACAATTAAAAGACATTCAAGAGCTAAAAACAAGCCTGCAGTTCACGCAAGGTGAGGTGGACACTATAAAAGAAGAGAAAAGGAAACTCACTGAGCGCACGGACACAATACAAAACGATTTCTATAAAGTATGTGACAATCTGCACGTCATCACAGATAAACTGGAGTATCTGGAGGGACAGAGCTGCAGAAAAAAACTGGTCTTTGAGGGAGTGTTGGAGTCGCCTGGGGAGACCTGGGCTGACGCAGAGGAAAAAATCAAACAATTGCTGAGGGAGAAACTACAACTACAACACCCGGTGGAAATGGAGAGAGCCCATCGCGTAGGGAAACCTGGCGGGAGAGACTGGCCGAGACCTATCATCGCCAAACTACTGCGTTGGAAGGATCGAGAAGCAATCCTGCAGCGCGCTAAACAACTCAAAGGAACGAAAATCTACATAAACGAGGACTACATGGACTCCAATAAAAGGAAACGAAAAGAGCTGATGCCGGAGCTGAGAGCTGCCAGGGAACGGGGGGACATAGCCTTCTTGCGATATGATAAACTCATTGTACGTCCGCGAACCAGTACACCAAATCAAGTTTAAACACCGGGAAAACGTATGGATTTTGGTATGTAAAAACACATAATTTCACATGTCCTGTGATATACTGTATATACTCATACAATGACATCCAATCATACTTCATATGCTACTGATGGCAGTGACCTAGGATTACAGCAAAGGATTTTGGACTGTGAGCTCTTAGAGCTGAAAGCTTCAGAGTACACCGAACATAATGCACTGGACTTGGAAGATCAGTTAGACCCAGATAACCTGTTCTTAACATCTAACGCAATTAATTGCAAATACTACACTGAGAATGAATTTAACATCTTTGTTAAAACAGAAGGGAAATTCTAAATTATCCATTTCAATAGTAGAAGCATGTACGCGAATTTTGACGCAATCAAAGAATACTTAAAACAGTTTGAGCAACCATTTAGTATCATTGCATTATCAGAAACATGGTTTAATGAGGATAGAGGCATTGTTTTTGAGTTAAACAATTATACATTAAACTATGTAAACAGAACTAATAAAGGGGGAGGAGGAGTTGCTATATATGTCCTCAAGAAATTTAAATTCAAAATATTGGAAAACATGACAGCATCAATATACAATTTGTTTGAATGCTTATCAATAGAAATTATCAATGAAAAAAAGAAAAACATAATAGTTAGTTGTTTATACAGGTCACCAGGCTCATGCGTGGAAATATTTACAAATTGGACGGAAAAAACATTCTCAGAATTGAGTAATAAGGTATTATTTATCTGTGGGGATTAAAACATCGATTTGATAAATCCAAATAAACATAAGACAACTGATGAGTATATTAATAGGATGTACAGTATGAGTTTATACCCGACTATCACAAGACCTAGTAGAATAACAACGCACAGTGCTACCCTCATTGACAACATTTTCACTAATAATATGCAGTTCACAAATACCAGCGGTCTAATGGTTTGTGATATAACGGATCATCCGTATTCACGGTGTATGATGATAATGAGTTAGATCAAAAATCACCTCAAAAATATTTTTATAAACGAGCAAGAACTGAGGACTCAATTTACTCACTCTATAGGGACTTAACAAAACAAGATTGGAACGAGGTATATAACAAGAATGATGTAGATAGTGCTTACGATACTTTCATGGAAATTTTCAGTGTAGTATACAATAAAAACTGTCCAATTCAGCAATACAGTAAAACCGAAAAACGACAAAATGTCCGTGGCTAACCAAGGGTTTACAAAATGCTTGTAAGAAGAAAAACACTCTATATAGACAATTCATTAGACTAAGAACCGAGGATTCTGAAAGTAGATATAAAACATATAAAAATAAACTGACCAATATATTAAGGAAGGCTAAGAAACTATATTATGCCGATCTGTTGTATAAAAGCAAGAACAACATGAAAGGGGTATGGGGAATACTAAACACTATAATCAAGGGTAATGTAACAAATAATTCATATCCAAACTATTTCACTGATGGGATCAATGACAATCATAATATGAATGATATTGTGGAAAATTTTAATAGTTTTTTTGTAAATGTTGGACCGGATCTGGCAGCAGAGATTCCGGAGTGTAGTAACAACGAAATGGAGTCATTGATAGACATTAATTCAAAAACGATGTTTTTGTCTGGAGTAACTGAAACAGAAATAATAGATGTCGTTAACGGGTGTAAGAACAAATCGTCTACAGACTGTTTTGATATAGATATGACACTAGTTAAACAAATTATATATAGTATCGTGAAACCATTAACCTACATATGCAACTTATCGTTTCAAATAGGAACATTTCCAAATAAAATGAAAATTGCAAAAGTTATACCTATACATAAAAATGGGAACAAACACATCTTCACCAACTATAGACCTGTCTCTCTGCTCCCTCAGTTTTCCAAAATCTTAGAGAAACTTTATAACAGTAGAATGGATAATTTCATAGATAAGCATAAACTAATTAATGAAGGTCAGTACGGGTTTCGAGCAACAAGGTCAACTACAATGGCCATCATCGATGCAATAGAAGAGATTACTAATAGCTTAGAGGGAAAGAAACATGCAGCTGGAATATTCATTGACTTGAAAAAAGCATTTGATACACTTAATCATTCTATATTATTAAAAAAATTAGACAGATATGGCATAAGGGGAGTGGCTTTGAGCTGGATTCAAAGCTATTTAACTGGGAGACAACAGTATGTGAAGATGGGGGAGTTTACATCAGGTTATTTGGACATTGGTTGTGGGGTCCCACAGGGATCTGTCTTAGGCCCAAAGTTGTTCAATTTATATATTAATGACATTTTTAATGTGTCTAAATTATTAAAATTAGTGATTTTCGCAGATGACACAAACGTCTTCTATTCCAATGACAATTATAGTACTTTAGTAACTAACATAAACTGTGAACTAAGGAAATTAAAAACATGGATGGACATTAACAAATTGTCCCTCAACCTAAATAAAACAAAAGTAATGTTTTTCGGTAATTATAACAGAAAACCAGACTCAGTAAATATAGACGGTGTGGTTTTAGATACAGTATTAGAAATTAAATTCTTAGGAGTCACTATTGACAGTAAATTAAGCTGGAAACCACACATAAGACACATACAAGGTAAAGTCTCCAAAAGTATCTCAATCATTAATAAAGCAAAGTTTTTCTTAAATTACAATGCATTATTTTTGTTATATAGTTCATTAGTTTTGCCATATCTAAACTACCGTGTAGAAGTTTGCGACAATAACTATAAAAGCTCATTACACCCCCTTGTTATACTCCAAAAACGGGCTGTAAGAATTATACATAAAGTAGGATATTGTGATCACACTAATATATTATTTCTGCAGTCTAAACTATTAAAAATGCATGACTTAGTTGATTTCTCTACTGCCCAACTTCTGTTTAAAGCAAACAAAAATGTGCTACCTGCAAGGATACAAATGCTTTTTGCACGCACAGAAGGGGGATATAACCTGAGAGGGTGTGATAACTTTAAGGTTCAAGCAGTGTCTTCCACTAGGAAAAGTATGTGTGTGTCTGTATGTGGAGTTAAACTCTGGAACAAATTGGGGGCAGAATATAAACAATGTCCAAATATTCATCATTTCAAAACAAGATATAAAAAAATGGTATGGTCAAAGTACCAGAAGGAGGAAATGGGTACTTGATTGCTAATGGGTGTTACAAAGTGCTGTGTACTTTAAAGGTCAGAGCTAATTAATAATGAAGTATATTGTGGTTGTTACTATTATACTATTGCAGTTGTTACTGCCACTGTTATTGCTATTGCTGTTGTGTTGTTATCATCACTATTTTAACTTTAAACTTCAAATGTAAAAGTGTAGGATTAATACTAAACAATCTGTGGATTATTCTTAGAATCAAACTCAATCAATTCAGACAGAGGTATTGCTATTGATGCTGATGATAATATAAAGGAATTAAATTCTTAGAAGTAAAACATGCACATATCTATGTACTCCGCATTCAACATAACCCGTAGTATAGGGCAGACATGTGGGGGACGGCAGCTCGAGGAAACCCTCTTCTGGCAGCAGACTCCTAAAATTTGTCTCTTTTAATGCATAGTATAGGACACTTAACAAATGATGGTCTGGTTGCTCGGGGGCTGCTCCCCTCTGGCAGCAGGTCCAGTCACAGAAAAGAAGGAAAAGTCCCGAATCCCTTTTAACACATATCATTAAGACTATTCTTGTTATCATGAGCATCAATCGGTCTGAGATTACTGTACCTTTCATGAATAAAAGTGGAGTATTTTATGTATCATTCAAACACTTTGATACAGAGTAATGCTATATGGGTTGTAATGGTGATGATGAATAACGGTAATGCCAACATGGTAATGAATTCTGTATGGGAGACAGAAATAATACACTGGTTGTAGCGTGTGAGATACTGTAAATGTTGACCTGGTATAATGCAGTGTCGCATTTGTTAATATGTAACCAACTCGGTTGATAGTTGTTTTGTAAAATGGTAAGAAATATGCAGTGTTGTTGTCTATTGTTATTTGGGTTTATGAACAGGGGTGGGAGTCAATAAGCTTGTCTTCTTCCCACTCCTTTTCGAGCTGTAATGTAAATTATTTTGTCTTTTTTTTCTCTTTTATTATGTATATATATATTTCTGTTTTTCTTTTCTTTAGCTCGAAATAAAATATTCAAATCAAATCAATACATTTTCTGGCCCAGCAAGTTCCAATCCCTTAGAAGTTCCGAAGATGAACGAAGGTCTTACTGGGTTGGAACAACATGAGGGTGAGTAATTACTGACAGAATTTACATTTTTGGGTGAACTATCCCTTTAACACTTATTTAATCTTCATTTAAAACCTGTCAGCTGCTTTTGAAAAAATCCCCAGAAATTCCATACTCAAACTAAAACAGTTTAATTAACAGTTCATGAACCCTTTGCACTAAAAGCACAAGTATGAACTCATTTGAAAGCAGACACTTGGCAGTTATTGTAAAGTCATTAAATAGTCATAATGAAATGACAGTAGTTTTAAATAGCTTCAAAGTTTTGTAAAGTTATTAGAAATGTATTTTTATATTTTATTATTTTATATCTTTATGCAAATAAAATTGAAGTTGGTATTAATCTAGAAATGCACTGCAGCTAAAGCCACATCTGACCATGTTATATTTCAAATCTGAAGATTGTAAGTCTAAAACTGAGTTTTATTAAATGTTTTTCAAGATCTTATTTTGAGAAGACTACTACTAACTAATTTTAACACTAACTAATGTTTAAAAACACTAACTTATGTTTACTGTCATTTTCTAAGCATCAATTTAGTGTATTGTCTCTATTGCTTTGTGGTGTAAACGAGCCCCATTCAGTCTCAGTCTCTCCTGCACACATTCACACCTCTCCGGCCTGGTTATGGCTCTAATTATACTTTTGACTTCATTATAATTACTAACGACTAGCTATTCACGCTATTTCAATCTAATTTCTTTGATCAAACTTTTCTCTTCACATTTGAAACTATCAAATTCCCTTCTTGAAAAAAGAAACAATTCAGTGAGCATTCCTATTCAAAATTATTCATAAAAATAACAGTGGCAGGTAAATTATGGCTAGCTAGCATGTTAGCTTAGCACACCATCAATACATGACAATGTATGAGATTAAAACCATGTGTTTGCTCCAAACTTACGTTATAACCCAAGTCGAGTGTTTTAAATAACCTTCTGTGATCTGATTTGGCTTCGGGTCAAAAAAAATCAGAAAATATATTATTTTATAGTATTCTGCACAATAATAAGGGCTATATCGATTAGCATTGTATTATAAATATAATCTGTTATTATGAAAATACCTGACATGGCTCAAAGAACACAGATAAATCACATATCGTTGCAACCGTGTTTATTGTCTCCAAAACGTCTTTATCTGCATGTTACAGCGATCTCTGGGAGCTTTGTTTATGTAAAGGAGTTCCTGGAATGTCACATGATATGGCTCTTCTTCATGTGTGCCATATATGGACTAAATGCGCATAGGGCGCCCTCAGGCTGTCTGTGTGAATTGAAAACACAGTACATCAGAGTATCCAGCGCTCATAATGATTACATCGTCGCATTTTGGGTATATGCACAATTTTGAGCTAAAAGCCCTGAGGGACGTTGTTTTGTGAAGCGCTTTCATGACGACCGTACAGGAGTTTTTTGCTGAATGGGAGCGGATGACGCTCATAATTCATATTAAAGGTATCGACTTTTTTTTTTTAATTACATAACTCCTGAAACAAATTAAGACTTAACTGTCACTACAAAGGTGGGCACACACTGTGCGATTTTCGTCCGATTTTGAGCCAAATTTGACTCGAGCGACTCTTTTTCAGGTCGGGTCGATTTTCAGCTTTGTCGTACGTCGTTTGTCGTGCAGTGTACAGGGGGAAATGAGAGGCGATTAACCTCTCCCGACCGGCAATTGAATGGTCGGATGAATTTCTGGCATGTTAGAAATTTTGGTCGGTCCTCGTGACTATATCGCATGTGCGCGAAAACAGAAGTTTCATCTGCAGCAAAAAAAAAAAAAAAAAAACACGAAATGAAGGGAGACCTTTAAGTTTTGTAGTTTAACTACATTTTATTAATTTGTTAAACAATGTTTTTGAATTAAAGCTGTTTCTAATTTTCATTGATTAATTATTGCAGTGTTCGGACTAGTGTTGTCACGATACTAGAATTTCTAACTTCGATACGATACCTTGAAAAATATCGATATTCGATACCATTTTCGATACCACGGAGAAAAAAACTGCCACAATATTAAGGGGGTATTTTTTTATTTAAAGCTAAATATAACAAGTTTAGAACATGACAATGAGGTATATTTTACATGAACAAAAATATCCTGAGGTAGTGCACTTGTTCAAAAGCATAAATGCTGGTTAATACATTAACGTTATTTGATGAACAGATTTAAACGCAAACGTGCATGCACCACACGCGAAAACAATGCTCACTGGATCGACATGAAGTCAAGTCAGCTTTATTTATATAGTGCTTTTAACAATACAGATTGTGTCAAAGCACTTTACAGTCTCAAATTGGAAGATAGAGTGTCAGTAATGTATAATAATAAGATTAAACATTCAATTTTCAGTTAAAGGTATTTCATTATTGAATTCAGAGATGTCATTGTCTAGTTCAGTTTAGTTTAATTAGTATCTGTGTAATCAAATTGATGATAATCGCTAATGAAGGCAAATAGCAGAATTAAATAATAATTTATTTTAATAAAGTTAAATAAGCACATTTGACCACAGTTAAAATATTTACTTGTCTAAGATTCCTCAGTCAGATTATATTAACTTTAAGAATTACGGTGAAAAAACGAGACGACACACACTCATATGATCAACAACAATTCTAGGCCATCTTGGTTAATATTTCAGAAATCTTAAAATGAGAAGAGTTACCAACCTCTCGAAATTATTTATATAGATCCGGGTGTCGGTCTTTCAGGTGCTTTGCTATATTAGGCCCCGATCACACCTGACGCGTTTTTCAGGTTCGAAAACAAAACGAACCATCACACAGAACGAGCAGTGCGCTGCGTGCGTAACGTTTTATGTTGCTAGGCAACCACTGAAACAGCTGTCCTGTCAGTCAAGTAAACATCAAATCAGCCTTTTATTAACTTTATTTACTTTCTGTTAACATTGTGGTAGTTAAGGTTCGTGAAATCGTTAAGCTCCTGGTAACCCGCGAGAACACCACAAGTTTATCCTCCATCATCGCACTCTCCGGGCGTTCAAGCAACTAGCTTTCATCACTAAAACGGAAGGCCCGCGAGGCGCATAAACAGCGCGCAGAACGCTCGCTGGAAACCAATTGAAAATAGGCGCCTCTCACTGCAAAAAAAAAAAACGCGACCACATTCACTTCAGTTTTGCTATTTAACCAGAGCGAGTGAGACAAGTGTGCGTGTGCTGTTTGTCAACGCGTCTTTGGAGAGAAGTGAAAGTGACAGCTCGGCTAACGTTAGTATCGATACTTCGGGAAATTAGTATTGGTATCGTCCAGATATTTCAGTATCGATACTTATCGAAATATCGATATTTTTGACAACACTAGTTCGGACATACTAGACTGAATTATAGGCATATAATTAATTAATAACATTGTAATCGACCTAAATGTCTTAGACTATTTTCAATGAGGAGTACGCTTCTATGTAATATTTTATTATCCTCACATCGTGTTGGTTATGCGGTGACGTGCTATGAAATTATTGTGTAGCAATTTAATTATAATAGCCTATCAATTTAATAATAAAAGTAGCCTACCTTCCATAATAATAATAATAATAATAATAATAATAATAATACAATAATACTAATCATAATTGAATACATAAATTGGAAATGCTAAATCATCTTGATATTGATAGCTGATGCTTGTTTTGACAACATGATATCGGCACAAGGTTTTATTGCGCTGATTCGCGCATATTTCACACGTATAGTGTGAGCAGTGAAGTCGCAGCTCGACGTTCGGACCGTATAGTGTGAGCACATAAATCCTGAGCTTTGGCTTTACATCGCATGCGATCTACTCGTTCAGTGTGAGTAGGTACTTTGCTGAAATCGCACAGACATCGCACAGTGTATGCCCGCCTTAAGATTCTCCGAATAAAATAGTTGTCAAATACTGAAGCTTGAATCTTCGATCTTTTTAATGATACAGTTTGTCAAGGTAATAACATTAAATCTAACAGTAACTTTGAACTAATTTAAACAAAGAATGATTCAGTGCTTCAACGTCCTCGTGAAGGTTAACAGGATAATATATAAGAAAGAAGATGTTTGTGTACATTTTATTGTGTGTTTGACTGTTAAAACTAAAATGATCTGTTGTTTGCATTAATAAATGGAGTAAATTAAAAAATACAGTGGTTAAATTTAAAACTTTTGCTACTGGTCTGTTTAAAAAGGTTATACAAATATTCAATAATTATTGATACTGTATGATATGAAACGATATTATTTATTATACAATATTATATTGTGATAAATTGTTTAGCTGTATCGCCCAGCCCTACTCTAGTCATAATCATTTTGTGAAAATCATTTTCACTTGCAGTTATTTATAGAGGCTGCCATAAACACCTGCACTATATTTACTAAATATAGTGAAGTTTCAGCTATATAAAGTATTTAAATTTAGTGAATAGTTTGATTGTATATTAAGAAATATCCTCGTTTTAGTGGACTCAATTGAAATAGGTTCACTACAGAGTACGCATAACTATTGTTTAAAAAAAAAAAAAAACTTAATTGAATTGAGATACGAGTTAGCTTAACTTGCTGGGTTGTACAGTGTATAGTCATAGAGCAGAACATAACACTGATTATTTTGTGGTGCAGTTTCAGTTTGTTAACTTACCGTCCACTAGCAGTTCTGCTACTGGTCCATTTCATACATGCAGTACACAGGCACTTAATATTCATTTGACATTTGTTTGTTTGTTTTGTTTGTATCATGTCTTTTGGGTACAAACATACACACGGATATAAAAGAGTGTTACAGCTGCACACAGTAATTTTCTATCATTAAAGACTTACAGACGTAAACAAATGTGACCCGTGCTGGCAAATTAAGTCGAAATGTGCACAGACTAATTACGAGCTACAGGCAAAATAAGTGAAAAATGTAAATTTTGGCCGAATTTGAGGTTTTCACAAAAATGAGTTCATCAGGTCCTCCTCTAGCAATTCCAAATGCTCCAAATAGCAATTAAACATCTAAAGTATCTTTATTTGTACATTTTCTAAGAGGAGTACCTTTCCTTCAATCCATGAAAAAATGCAATTTACTCTGCTCGCGTCTCGATGACTGGCGCTTCCTCTCAGCACAAGTTTGGTATTGTTTTAAAGCATTTCAACTTTGTGAATATTCATAGCGAATTCTCAGTGGCATGAGTCTGAACCAATGAAATGTGATTTTCAAACTCATGCTGATGTAAACAGAACGATCTTATTCTCACTGACTGACAGATCTGAAGTGTGCGCACAAATACGCCTCAGACAGCGCGCAATCCCGATATACACATACACCCAGAATTACAGCATTTCAAAATGTCTGTCTTGGCGAGTATTTACACAAACATTATCTGTTATGCCTTAAGTGAACATTTGGTTAACTGTTGGGGAAAAACATCTGATGTGTAACATTATATTACATCTGTGCGTTACAGTAGGTCTTAATATATAGGCTGTCTGTCTCAATGCTAAATCAAACAATTGTGTTATCATGGGGAAAAAAAATCTATATTTTTCCTACAGATATTTGGTTGTGAATTGGTGTGTGGCAAGTTTGGTGGTGTTACCAGGGATTTTAAGGTTTTAAGATGATTTTGTTTTGGAACTTTCAGAAAACTTTAACTCGATTTTTCTCAAAATTTACTTTGCTGACTCTATTGATTTCGAACAGGTGTAGCTCAGTCATTTTTTGTCTGATTCCAACAAATCATACATCATTTTGAAGGTTTTAAAATAGAGAATATAAAAATATAAAAATTTGCTCATTGTGACAAATATGTTTAAATTATGTTCACTCAGTGATGATAACTTCAGTGATATCAGTGCTCTAATATATATATATATATATATATATATATATATATATATATATATATTTTTTTTTATGGAGCAGGTGGAATATACCAATTCTCTATGACTGAAGCTAATAATCATATTATTATTATTATGGTCATCATGATAAATCTCTATGTCTGTTAATTTATTATGAATGATAATTGTGTGTTGTAATATTTCTGAACATTATTTGTGGTGCATTAAGAGGATAGAGCAATACATTAATGTACAGTCTAAGTCTTTGTGAGAACAAAAGCATCATCTCATGACAACCAAAAAAATAAATAAATAAAAAAAAACCCTAATGGAAAACTCAGTCTTTCTCAAATATAATACTCAAATACACATCAGACATGATGACTATTACTGCTCTACATACTTGAGTTTGTCCAGATGTTTGAGTTTATCAGAGAGCAGCTTCACTCCTGAATCTTCTGGGTGATTGTAGCTCAGGTCCAGCTCTCTCAGGTGTGAAGGGTTTGAACTCAGAGCTGATGCCAGAGCAGCACAACCTTCCTCTGTCACCATACAGCCAGATAATCTACAACAACAAGTGTTCATGTTAGTGTGCTTCATTTTAGAGATGCACAGTAAAAATATAGCCTGAGGCAGGGGCTGCGCTAGGAGTGGGCAAACGGGGTTGAAGCCTTGAATGATTTTTGTAAAGTCCCGAATGTTTTGTTACCTTGTCTTTGTTAAAGAACTGAACAATTATTCAGAAAAAAATAATTGTGAATATGAAGTCCCTAATCCCCTAATTTGTGAAGCCTCAATCCCCTTTAAAATTAAAATTAGCGGCAGTCACTATTCAAACTATTTATTCACTAAGGCCTGGTTTCACAGACAGGTCATAGATTAAGCCAGGATTAGGCCTTAGTTCAAATAAGACATTTAAGTAGCTTTTATAAACGTGCCTTAGAAAAAAAACATTACTGGTGTGCATTTTGAGACAAAACAAGGAAGCAGTTTAACCAGCTCAAACACGCATTGTAGTCTGGGACTAGCTTAAGCATTGTCTGTGTAGCCGGGGGTAACAGTATTTTGGGATATTTCACTTTGACTCCTCCCCCTCTAATTCTGCATTATTCAGCGTTCTCCAACTGACAGCACTAATGACACCCAAGCAGAAGAATAGCTGTTTGCCTTGAAAGACAGTCTTTGCAATCTTTTAACAATATGTGACAATTTGTTTCCAATCTTGAATGTGGTTTTTCTCTGATGATGTCAGTTTGATGACTTGGGCTGAACATCCTTAAACCTCCTCCAACCATCAGTCTGCTGTGAGCTAGAGATGGAGAGAAGGGGTGCTAATATCAAGAACCGGACCTCTAATTTTTATCTCATTTAATATTCTGTTTGTAATTTTTTTACTTTTAACACTAAAAATCACGTACTTTTGTACTTTTACACGAGTAAAATTGAAAAGGAATACTTTATTAAAATATTACTCCAGTAAATTATTATATTATATATACATATTATATGTAAAGTACAGATAATGTAATGTAAAACAGCACAGCCGCTCACGGCTAAAAATAACTATTGTTCTTAAATGTTTAATAACTACTGAAACACTAATCCAATCTGTGTGCTTTAAAAAGTCTTGTAAAGAGGAGATTCCCGGCGTTTGTCTCAGTTGGACATTCAGAGGCTCTGTCCGTAGTGAACGTGATTGCGTCATCAAGTTTTGATAAGCATTGATTATTTAAAGAAACCAATGTGGTTTGTTCCTCAGAGCCAAACAGGAACGTTTGTTGATGCTTAGGCCCACCCCCATCCCCAGATTGGTTTAAACTATCATCTACTCAACCAATAAACATAGGTTTGGTCTTTTGCACCACCAATTAACATCTTTCTTTGAAAATTTAAACTGACGCAAAGTGAAAGTAGTTGCATAAGTGTGTGTGTACATGCATAGCTATTTGCGTGCACAAACACAAAATAATAGATTTCCATGAGCGAACTCTCTGACAAATCAAAAACAAGTATAAAACTGCTTTACACATCAGATGAGGCACTAAAATTTATGTTTTCAAATGAGTCACTACACAATGTCCCAAAGGAATTGCGTTAATTGCAGAGATGACAGGCACAGCCAAGAGTTCCTTTTCGTATTTGTAAATACGTCTTATATAGTTTGTGAAAATGTTTTCACTTTGCTTCAGTGTTCTATTATTATATAACAATGTTTATATTTACTTTACTTCATGAACTTTTTTTTGGACACATCTACATTGTCAGTAAATAAAAATCACCAGTTTTTCAATGAAAAGCGCCTATAATGATGTTGTAATAAATGGCTACTACTTGCTTAGGGATTGTTACATGTAGACAAAATTTCACCTGGGAATCTAGAATATCCAAATATAATTTGGAACTTCAGGAGGTTCTGTTTGAGTTTGAAAACATGTGCTGCTGTTTTTCTTAAATCAGGTAAATTCATCCATTCCCATTCAAAATAAATGTAAAAATGGCAATTTAAATGAGCTAGATTTAAACTTCAAGTTCTCCTTCGGCTGGTCCCTGGAGCGTACAATCACACCACTGTGATTAGAACGTTCAGTGCATCATGTGATCAACTGCTAGTTTGAAATGTGCTTTTGTGCGTTGACTGGCGCTGAGCAAGAGATGGACGTGCTCAGCGCTAGTCATATATCACAACTATTCAGTGTTTTCAACCACAAAATGTTTATTTTAGGTTTCAGATATTTAAATTCACATAAGTACTAAAAAACAATAAATTTTGTGTTTGTAAAATACACACTGATGTTTATGGAAGCAGCAATAATAATCCTTACCATTATAATTAGACAACACGTTTTATTCATATCAGATACACATTGTGTAACTAACTTTAAAGTTAACTCTATTCTTCTCCCAATTCACCGGCCACGTACTTTCATGTATTTCGGCAGAAGTGGATGAATTCAAGTGTTGTAAATCCAACAGATCCGATTCTCTGAACTGCGGCACTAAATAACATGACGGCGCCCAGCACGCATATAATTCAATTAACAAGCTCGTTATTAAAGTGTTTAAACAACAAAACATCCACTTGCACATATTTGACAATCGGAATATCAACAATAATAATAATAATAACAATAATAATAAATTTGTGAATATTTTGAATAAAAAAAAATGAAATAAAAGCAGATCATCAGTCATTCAGCGCTATTGTGGCTGCTTCGTCACCATGGAAACAATAAAGTGATACGTTCTAAATAACAGAAATAATTTCCTTGAAAAACTTGGGGCTTGGGGGTCAGCCAGAATATTTAAAACTTACATGTGAAATGTTAAAATGATATATGGCACTTGATGGTGACTGCTATAATGGGAAAGAAAAACAAAGAAAAGTACAGAGTCAGGTGCCCCAAAAAAATGTTCTAGGCCTTTAAGGGTTAATATCATGATATGTTAGATCATGACAGACTTTAGCCTTAATTGACAGAAGAGTATTATATAAATGTATAATGGAATCAAACCGTGTATGAATTAAACTACCCCAAACAAGTTAAAATATTTCTGTCATTTTTAGACTTTTTAAATTTTCTATTTTTTTTTTTTTTTTCTATGAAGCACAAACCTAAGTATGATGAGTTGACAGTCTGGGCTATTCAGTCCAACACAGAGTATCTTCACTCCTGAATCCTGCAGGTCATTGTTACTCAGGTCCAGCTCTCTCAGGTGTGAAATGTTTGAACTCAGAGCTGATGCCAGAGCAGCACAACCTTCCTCAGTCATAAGACAGCCAGATGATCTATAACAACAGTGTTCATGTTAGTGTCCAAAATTTAGTTCAAAATCACATAGCAGTCAATGACAGTCTCACACAAAAAAGCAGTGGTGATTGAAACAATCTCTGCTGTTGAACATTAAAGTTCTTTCACACCAAACACAAATATTCAGAATGAACAAGATTTTAAATAAAAACAAAACTGAAACAAAAACAGGGACAAACATTCCCAACAAGACAAAATTATTCTATGAGCATGTCAGAAATGCAGATGATTTTAGATTTCGATCTGGAGGTGCTAAAATAATAAAAAAGTTTACATTAAACTCAAAAGCATATAGAAGCGGCACTAAAGATGTGCATGTAGTGACCTCGGATGCTTCTGACTTCATAGCAGGAGGTGGCGGGCGAGCTACGACATGCGGCGGGAGCGTAGACCACCTTGATTGTTGATGTCAATCACAGTGCTGTCCGTACGGACCAGTGCGTGTTTGTCTCGTTGCAGCGATTTGAGGCCAGTGCAAAATGTACTGCTAGCAACTCGATGCAGTTGATGTGCCAATGCAGTTGGAGACCCGTCCAAAAACTCGAACTTGCATGCCCCTTGTACGTGGCACCCCAGCCAGTGGAGGATATCGTGGAGACAACAGCAACCTGGACACTTGCTCTAGGGGAACTCCTCCCCGTAGAAACACAGGGTCTGACCATGGGCTGAAGGTTTGGCAACAAGCCGGGGTGATTGTCACCCAGTGTGTTCCGCGTTGCCATGCCCATCTCGGGACTCGGCCGTGAAGCCAATGTTGAAGTGGCCTCATATGAAGCAATCCGAGTGGCGTTACTGCGGCTGTGGATGCCATTTTTTCAGTGAGGCCACCGTCCTGCCTTTGAACAAATTCAAGCAGTTAAACTGTGAAATGTTCATCGACTGATCACGTTACTCTGTAAGGCGTGCTGTCTGGTCCAGCTCCATACCGAGAAAAGAGATCCTCTGCAAGGTGTCTGAGCAAGTCCCTGTGTTCCCACAATTGATCTCATGACTGGACTGGTATGAGCGAGTCGTTGGGATAGTTAAATGTGCAAATGTGTCCTCTCAGGGGAGCAAGAGCTGTCTCCGCGACCTTTGTGAAGACGCAAGGTGACAGGGATATCCTGAAAAGGGAAGGACTTTGTATAGATATTCCCGCCCTTCAAACGCAAAGCGTAGGAATGGTCTGTGTTGAGGGAGAATCAAGACATGAAAATACATGTCCTTCAGGTCGATCGCTGCAAACCAATCTCGGGGACGGACACATCCGAAGATGCATTTATGGGTTAGCATTTTAAATGGGAGGCCTGATTTTAACACTTGCCCCCCGCCTTTCTTGGGTACAATAAAGTAGAGGATGTAAAACCCGTCTACATTTCGGCTGGAGGGACGAGGTCTATGGCATCCTTCGCCAGTAGGACTGCGATCTCTGCCCGGTTAATGTAGGACTGGTCAGTAAAATTTAAAAGACAGGGCTTAGAAAAGGGTAATTTGTCATGAAAATATGTTAATAAAATGATAAAAGAGTGCAGAATATAAACATTTTTACTTTTTGCCTCAAACATTTGGACCCCACTGTATACACATCTCCATGAAGGCAGTTAGATTTGTGGTAGGCTTATGAAGAGAAAAACAGAACAATTTTCTATTTCCCAAAATGTTTTCTTCTTAAACATGCTTGACGGGGTCTGTACTAATTATCATCAGTGTGAAACACAAACCTCAGTATGTTAAGCTGACAGTTTGGACTCTTTAGTCCAGTAGAGAGCAGCTTTGCTCCTGAATCCTGCAGGTGATTGTTACTCAGGTCCAGCTCTCTCAGGGGGGAGTTTGATGATTGTAGAGCTGAGGCCAAAATTTCACAGTGCTGATCTGTGAGATTACAGTATGCCAACCTGAAAACAACAAGGACTCTGGTTAAAATGCATGCTGTTGTGACGATGTCTCCTTATGCACAGAAAATATATGTACATATACGTATTTATGATCAATATATTAAATGGTTTAAATATATTGGAAATATACAGAATAATATATTATATTAATATATTATTATATAATGAATGATACATAAGGAATTGTCACTTATCATATATTGAAAAATATGTGACAATATATTTATTATTGCACTAATGTGTATTCATTTGTTACTTTCACTTGAGTTATGTTTCTGCTACACAAAGTATTTGGGTTGAGTTTACAAGGAAAGTTCTGTTGGTCTAACTGGTCAAACACAAAATACACATTCAAATAGTCGCCCCAATTATTTTTGAGATAAACCAAGGCAATATTTTGCTTGAGAATGTGTTAGAAATAATTGAGAAATTTAAGGCAACAGGTTTCCAAACTAAAACATATTGCCTTGGTGTAACTAAAAAAATTGAGGCAACTATTTGGATGGGAATTTTGAGTCTTTTGAACTCAACTAATTTTTGTTTGACCAATTAGACTTTACATGTTTGTAATGTAATGTACATTACATTATTCAGGATTATTCAATATATCGTAATATATTTTAATGCAATATATTATTCCCCATCATCGCACATTTTGGATGTCTCTCACATCAGTCACACCCAATTCAATTCTTGCAGTGTCTACTAATGAACTACTGAGTTAAACTGGGTGTGTTAGATGAGGGAGACATCAAAAATGTGCAGTGTTGGGGGACCCAGGACAGGTTTGAGAAGCACGGATTTAGTTAACTAAATTCACCATAAAAGATCATGTTACTTAAACATTCACTCTGTTCAAAATTAAAACAAACATTTGAATTAAAAGTACATTATGTACATCAGGGATCTTCAACTCCAGTCCTGGAGGGCTGATGTCCTGCAGACTTAAGTTCTAACTCTAGTTAAACACACCTGTCTGTAATTTCCAAGTAAATCTGAATGAGATTCGCTTGTGTGAGGATATTTGGAGGGCCAGTGTCCTAAACTCAGCAGGACATTACTACATTATTACATAAACCAATTATATTGACTAAAATGACATCAACACCTGCCTTAGAGTTGGACTAGTTTTACTGGTAGCTTGGTTATGTTCACAAAATATAAAACTACACAAAAAAAAGAGTTTGTGAACACAAACCCCCATAAAACTCATCAAACCTCCGTCACAACTTCTGTCAAATATAATTATGTTTATATTTTCACACTCACAGAGCTTTTCTGCAGTTCCTCACAGCAGGGAACAGTCTCAATTTACCCTCTTTTGATTTGATGTTGTACTTCATAATGTCTAACTCATCCAGTGCCTCCTCTGACATCAGGATCATGTTCGCCAATGTTGAGCATTGAGCAAGAGAAAGATTTTTTCTTTTTGTTTTAGAGTTTAAAAATGCCTGCATTTCTTTAACAACAGAATGATCCTTCATCTCAATCATGCAGTGTGACAGATTCATCCATCTTTCAGGACTGACATTGTTTTTTTGACCTCGTTTGAGGTTTTGGATTATTTTCTTGATGCTCTCTGGGTTGTTCTCTGTGTGAATCAGCACATCCTGTAAGAGGCTCTGGTTGGACTCCAGTGAGATGCCATGAAGAAATCGAAGTAAAAGATCCAGGTGTCCATTTTTACTCTCCAAGGCTTTATTCATTGCTTCCTTCAGGAGCTCGTCCAGAGGAATATTCTCAAACTGAGTTCTGGACTTTCCTGTGAGGAACTCTTTCAGAACTTCACTGTTCTTGTGTAAATAGCAGAAAAACACATACAGTGCTGCAAAAAACTCCTGAAAGCTCAGATGTACAAAGCTGTAAACCTTCCTGTGATAAATCACAGATTCCTCCCTAAAGATCTCAGTGCAAATCCCAGAATACACTGAGGCGTCAGTGACGTCTATGCCGCTCTCAATCAGGTCCTCCTCATAGAACATCACATTGCCCTTCATCAACTGATTGAAAGCCAGTTCAGCAAGTTTCACAATCACATCTCTGTTGGACAGCAGGAGTTTCTCTGCATCTCTCTCTTCATACTTCTGGTTCCTCATATGAGTTTGAATGAGGAGGAAGTGGATGTACATTTCAGTCAGAGTTTGAGGGATTTCTGCACTGAGATCTTGTTTCAGGATGTTTTGAAGCACAGTGGCTGAGATCCAGCAGAAGACGGGTATGTGGCACATGATGTGGAGGCTTCTTGCTTTTCTGATGTGTGAGATGATTCTGCTGGCTTGATGCTCATCACTGATTCTCTTGCTGAAATATTCCTCCTTCTGGGGGTCATTGAATCCCTGTATTTCAGTCACACGGTTGATGTAGTTTGAGGGGATCTGATTGGCTGCTGCTGGTCTGGTGGTGATCCAGATGAGAGCAGAGGGAAGCAGATCTCCTTTCATGAGGTTTGACATCAACACACCCACAGATGAAGACTCAGTCACATCAGAAACTTTCTCACTGTCTGAAAACTTCAGTGTCAATCTGCTTTCATCCAGACCATCAAAGATGAACAAAACTGTACATTCATCATAAATCTTTGAGTCCAGATGTTGAAGTTCAGGATGAAAGTCCAGCAGAAGTCTGTGGAGACTGTACTGATGATCTTTAATCAAGTTCAGCTCTCTAAATGGAAGCACAAACATGAAATCTACATCCTGATTGGCTTTTCCCTCGGCCCAGTCCAGAATGAACTTCTGCACAGAGACGGTTTTTCCAATCCCAGCGATGCCTTTAGTAAGAACAGTCTTGATTTTGTCTTTCTTCTCTCTTCTCTTCTCCTCATATCCAGGTTCAGGTGAAGGATCAAAGATGTCATTGCAGTGGATTGGAGTGTCTTGGAGTGTCTTGTAACTTTTCTCCATCTGTAGCACCTCATGTTCTTCATTCACCCCTTCACTCTCTCCCTCTATGATGTACAGCTGTGTGTAAATCCTGTTCAGGAGGGTCTGATTCTCTTGTAGTTTGATTCCCTCAAAAACTCTCTCGTATCTGTTCTTCATGCTGGTTTTGTGCTGGTCTTTGACTCTCTGAAGATCATCATGCACTGATTGGTGAGAGTCGAGCTGCAGGGCTGCTTCTGTGTCATGATGACTGATGTGTTTCTGACAGGAGGATGTGCTGGTCTGACAGGACACATCTCTGATCTGGTCAGCTCTTCCACCACTGAAAAAACACAAAAACAAAAGTGAGAAATTTTTTAAATGTCTCTAATATTAAATTATCCTATTTGAAATCATACCACAAACACATTTAGAAAGAAGTGTTTGATTAATAGACTATAATATGATTACTGTCCATATAACGCTGATGCAGAAAACCCATGTGACAAAAATACAGTGTCATATAGACATATAAAAAAGAAATAACAGAGAATCATAAAAAAACAATATTTAACAAAAGGCCCAACCAACTCTTTCTTTACATCACAATTTCAGTTTCTGTTGTATTTGTTGTAAAAAAAAAAAGAGAACATGATTTCAGTTTTTTTTTGTTTAAAGAACTTTATTGCATATATCCCTCTTGTTGTTTGTGTGTACACTCGGTGTTCTTGTGTTGAATGTCTCACTCTACATGAATATACTCACAGACGGTCGCTGGGCGCTGCTTCATCACTGAGATCAGGGGGCTGTAGAGGAGATGCTGCTCTCTTTCTCTTCCTGCTGAAGATACTGGGAGAAAGAGAGAAGATTTCAGATTGTTTCTTTGCAGATTATCTGTCTACTCCAATAAATGAACACCAATACTGGTTTATAGAGCAGTACTTGTATTACATGTAAAGAAAACAGAGGTTTTGTCAACAGTAAGACACACTTCAAACAAATATACATGAAATGTAAGAAAGCTAAACTGAGCCGGTATGCATGTTCAATTCAAACTGAATTAAAGAGTTACAGCAGACAGAAAAAAATACCCAGTTGCTCAAGTTATCCTAATTGTTTTTAATGCAATACTGTTAATGCAACTTCTGTTTTATCTTTAAAATATATATTATGTATAAACTAATAAATGTTAATTTAATGAAGCAGACACAGATCACTCTTTTCCTTGTTTTTTTTTTTCCTAACTATGTGACAAAACATTTTAAGTTTAAACTGACCAATCAGTAGACAAGAGTAAGGACGTCGCGATTACCTGATTTCACAATTAACTGTGATTAAAAGTGTCACAGCTATTAAACCATAATAATTTGGAAGATACCGTTAAAAAAAACTGGCAAAAAAAACTGAACAAAAATATGAAAAACAGTCTTTCGGACTGAGATTAAAGGGATACTTCAGGATTTAGCATTAAGCTTTGTATTAGTAGAAAACCTGTAGTATTTTCGAATTACCATGCTTTCCACCCTCATATCCCCCTGAGACAAGAGATTTATGTATTTTTTGTCTGGAAAAAATCCTCCGATGACGCAAAAATCGTCATTTTGCGTCATCGGAGGATTTTCTGGCCAGAGGCTAAAGACTACAGCCAGTAGATGGCGTTGTTCCGCATGTTTTCAGCCCGCCCATAGAGGGTTGGATCTCACTCACAGAATGTACACAGTGTCAGCCGTCTTTCTTTGGAAGCTAAGCTTGCAGGCTCTTGTTCTGTGGAGAAAGCTGAATAGTAGGAGAAAGCTGAGTAAGTAGGGAAAACCATCCTCCTTTTCCCGGGCGAGATCGTTCAAAATGTCCGGGATTCAGCTTTTGCGTTCTGCGGTCGCCATTCATTGTTTACATGCAGCTCACCTTTTGTTTCAATCTAACTGAATTCATTCCGATTGGTGAATCTGAATGTAGTGTTTACATGAACGCTAAACAAGTGATCGGTTGATGTGCGTTTTACCATTGCTAAGAAAATTCCCGCTCCTCCGTGAGAGATGCGAGACCCGGCGCGTCTCAGTAATGACGCCTCCGGCCTCGCGCCGTTCTCCCGCGGCCGTCAGCCTCGTCCTGCTCGCCACAGTAAACATAATGAATGAATGGCGACTGTAGAACGCAAAAGCCGAATCCCGGACATTTTGGGCGATCTCTAAATCCCTGGCAAACTCATCACGTAGGCTAGTCTTGTTGTTTGTTTTCAACTGCGCTCCCTTACCGGTAGGCGTGGCCTCCTAAGGCAGCGAAGCAAGTGCATTTTGGGAGTTGTTGTCTTTCATCCACATAAGCCAAAAATACATTTTCTGGCTTTTCTCAGTCTAGAAAGCTCCAAATTCAAAAATTTCTTCACATTTCTTCTACTTAAATGACCTATTTTAAATACACATTCATCTTCCCAGAGGTGAAGTATCCCTTTAAGCACTTGCTCCACACGTCTGGATGCTCTGTGAGGCTGTTAATAGTGAGTTCACAAGGTGATTATCTGGGTAAAGCATAAACTTTCAGCACGAGTGAAACTCTCAAAATGAAAACATGGTCGAACAACATGATCTCCTAGACTTCTGCTGAATAAGTAAATTAAATAAGCTATTTAGAAGCCTTTTGGCTATCTAAAAAATAATTTAGACATCTACACATCTAAAATGTTACAGCACCTGAAGGATCATCACCATCCAGAGTTTCATGCCCAGATGAATGTAATAATTTTACAAACATAGTAAATATTTCTTACCTTCAGTAAACATTATTTGTAGCATGCCTCACATTCAATAATCGTAATAAAATATTTACTTTGTTATTGTGATAAGAGCAAGGTCTCAGCTTTCAAATTTCTGAGAATTTGATCATGAAATTCAAATGATAAATGCAATTTATATAAATTTGTAGATCGCTAAAGCCACATATCTGTTCAAGAGGAAACACAGAGCGCACCTGAATCAATCATCTCTCCCACTTTACACTTAAGTGTTGTGCTGTCCAACACTTTAGTTACGATTTCTCCCATTTACGGGCTTTTGATGTGCTTATTTTAAGGGCGTGCACAGCGACTGTATAAGCAAATATAAACTGGAGAGATTTAGGAGAAAGCCAGGATAAGCCGTCAGTCAGTGAACACGGTGAGAGTGCGTAAGTAGTTTTTGCTTAATACCCAGTTCTGTTGGTGCTTAGATTATTATTCGCTACTAGGAAGGACTATTTTCAATTATCTGCTTATTTTTTACTATTATAGTAATCTGTATTTTATTAGACAGATTGCCATTTTGAATAACAGCCACGTTTGCTAAGTGTTGCTACTTTTTTTACTGCAATACTGTTGTGCTGTCCAACACTTTAGTTTTGATTTCTCCCATTTACGGGCTATTTGCTTTTGCTGAGCTAATTGCAAGGGTGGGCACAGCTGTCCTCACTCAAGCGTTGGAAAGCAGTATATATGTATGTAGTGTGTGCGCTGCCGCAGAAGCGTTCAGCTATCGTTGTTCAACCTCCTCATGTAAAGACTGACTCGGGTAAAGACCTGCGACTCTATCTGCGCGACTCCACCGAGCAAGGACACCTGTATCGCAATTAATCATCTTCTTTTTCCCTTTCCTTTCCCACTTCCTTTTTCTCTAACTCAACATGCTTTCAGTACATTCCTGTTGTGGCTAAACAACTCTCTTTCATCACACACAGAAGGCGGTGCAATACTGCTAATCTGCGTCCCATTTGCTCCTCCTCTCTCGCACCTCTCGCTCTTTCTCTGTGGGTCTCTGGAATTGTCAGTCAGCAGTCAATAAAGCTGACTTCATTCCACCCTTTGCATCTCAATCTACTCTCAAAATCTTGGGCTTGACTGAGACCTGGATTCGTCCAGAAGACTCAGCAACCCCTGCTGCTCTCAACAACTTCTCTTTCTCTCACACCCCTCACCAGTCTGGGAGGGGTGGGGGTACAGGTCTTCTCATTTCTAACAATTGGAAATACTTAACTCACTCTTCTCTATGCACTAACAATTCATTTGAATATCATGCTATTACACTTACAACTCTCATTAAAGGAGAACTCGGCAACTCTAGCGAACTCTAGTCACTTCTTCGCTGATTTTCCCTTTTGTTGTCGCATGTTTTCCCCACGAGCTCCCCCTACAGCTGTGGGGGGCGTATATTTCACAACACGGTCGTAAAAAACTCACTTGCGGCGGCCTCCTCCCCCTCTCTACCGCTGCTCATGTGCGTTTGTTTTGATCGGAGCAAGCCAACTGTATCGTGTGGAGCTATATCTACCGAGGTGGGTAATCTGGTAATACATCATACATGCGTGTGTGTTTATGTCGAATTGCCGTAAAGCAATTCATGTTTCGCGCTCGTTCTCGTTCTCATTCTCGCTTCTCACGAGACTTCCAATTTCTATCTTGCCGGGACGGTAGTCCCCAAGTTGCAAGGTTGGTTTTCCGCCTGGGAACGCTGGGGGGAGCGGGGAAAGTCACCAATATCACCAGAACAGGTTGTTTAACCATCCAAATGATTTCTAGACAGTTTTATTAAGTTAAAAAAGTTACCAAGTTCTCCTTTAAGATCAATATTGTAGTTATTTATTACCCCCTAGGCTAACTGGGAACCTTTGTAGAGGAGCTGGATGTGCTGCTGTACTCATTCCCTGAGGATGACACCCCACTTGTAGTCTTTGGCGATATCAACATTAATCTAGAGAAGCCTTATAAAACAGACTTCATCTCTCTCCTAGCCTCATTCGATCTCAAACGGTCATTACCTCAGGTACTAACAAATCAGGCAACCAACTCGATCTTATTTACACACGCAAATGCATCCCAAACAAAATTTTTGGTGAAACCTCTGCACATTTCCGATCATTTCTTCATTACTTTTAATCATTAAATAAATGCCTAATTCTGGCTTAATCTAAGTCCTGTCTGTGAAACCAGGCCATAATGTTTTATTTGCATTAAATGTTCATGGGTTTTAGTCACCATTAGTCACATTTTCAAAAGCACTTGTTTTTCCTGAATGTGATGTTAATTCCTGTTCAAACAGTGTGGGATCATAAATAAAAATATTTGCATGTAAACTGAAGGTTTAAAGTTGTTTACTTTATGAGACTTTTTGATTCAAAACCATATTAATTGCATCCCTACCTTGTTTTTTATTGAAAGGAGTAAAAACAGACAAAAAAACTGGCATAGAATCCTGCTGTACATAAAGCAAGATTGATTTGAGATTGTTTCTATGTTGATTCAATGTTAAAATTAACGTTATTTTTTAAATGTTGGCGGGCAGCAAGCGCATTCATAATGGAAAAGACGCTGGCGCGACCACCACAACATTGCCCAACATCAAATGGCAAACGTAATGAAAGCTGAACGTAACTGCGCTACTCATTATTTGTGCTTCATGGAGTGCTTATCAGTTTGGACCAATGCAGCGCGAGA
The DNA here is from genome assembly GCF_949319135.1 of Squalius cephalus. NCBI lineage: Eukaryota > Metazoa > Chordata > Actinopteri > Cypriniformes > Leuciscidae > Squalius > Squalius cephalus. The sequence continues at coordinate 56,620,339 of NC_137122.1, read as the reverse complement.
CAATCTTGATCAAGTGACACTGTTACACAACTCTCTGTACTCATAAAACGAGGCATTGGAAAGTTTGTAAGTATATTGGGAGTTTATTTAAATAACACTTGCCTGACGGCTCATACTACCGCTAACCCTGTCGTCGAGGTCACTTCCGTGATTTGGGAAAAGCCCGTAAAAGTCCTGGCAGAAAGCGATGCATAAGGATGTAGTGTACTCCTGATGTACTTACAGACTTTCCAATGCCTCGTTTTATGAGTACAGAACCTATTTGTACTACTGTAGAAGTTTGGTACCATTCTGGCCATTATTAGTGGGGTAATTTACGAGATACATCCTTGGATCCGTTAGCGCCTGCACTAAGCCATCCGGCTGATTTCTCTAAATAAGCTCTAACTTTAATAATGTTCGACCAAGGGGAAAAAAGTTCGACCTTGGGGGGGGTTGGCGTGGGGGGGCTCAAGCCATGTTTGGCTTGAGGTCATGGTGCAAAGGACCCTAGGTTGATTTTACTCCAAAGGACCCTCGGTTAATTCTTTTCCCCATTGCGAGCATGTGCGCTCCTCTAAACTGCTACCGCCTTTGTTCCGACAATATTACGTTATTAACAATCCTTTATAAAATCTATTTCCTTTGTTGATTCTCCTGATCTGCTCGTTCGTCTTTCTTCATGTTTCTTTAACAAATATCAGTGTCTCAGTCTCGAGCACGCTGCATGTGAGTTAACCACGCCCACTTATTGACATGTCGCTGTATACATGGAATTAAAAAAAGTCTGTAACAGTTTATATTTTATACCGTGGTTGCGATATATACCCTCATACCACCCAGCACTATTTTGCAGTTTATTTGGTAATTGTTAAAGGCCATTTTGTGCTTTCAATCATCATTAAATTCATATGGGTCAAACTTTTCAGGTCGGAAAATACAGGAAAAAAATTAAAATCACATCCCTGGTTTGTAATAAATTCTATGTTGAATCAAATACAATTTTCCTTCTAAAGATATTTTTTGTAATGTCTATTTGATGCTTTTCTTATTTAACAAAGACTTCAAATTAAATGATCTTTTGGAGGTAATTTCTCAGTCAAATTTTTAACCGCATGACAGCCCTGTTATTAACATACGAAAATTGAGAGAAAAGAACATTAGTGAGTGAATCATCATGTTAAAAAAAACTTCACATCCCACTTCATGATACTCACACAGGGTCAGAGTTCACAGCAGGTCCATCATTGAGATAAGGGGGCAGATGCATGGAGTTGTTACTCTTCATGGACACACAACTGAATCCTGGAGATGGTCCATCATTGAGATAAGGGGGCAGATGCATGGAGTTGTTACTCTTCATGGACACACAGCTGAATCCTGGAGATGGTCCATCACTGAGATAAGGGGGCAGATGCATGGAGTTGTTACTCTTCATGGACACACAACTGAATCCTGGAGATGGTCCATCATTGAGATAAGAAGGCAGATGCATGGAGTTGTTACTCTTCATGGACACATGGCTGAATCCTGGAGATGGTCCATCATTGAGATAAGGGGGCAGATGCATGGAGTTGTTACTCTTCATGGACACACAGCTGAATCCTGGAGATGGTCCATCACTGAGATAAGGGGGCAGATGCATGGAGTTGTTACTCTTCATGGACACATGGCTGAATCCTGGAGATGGTCCATCATTGAGATAAGAGGGCTGATGCATGGAGTTGTTACTCTTCATGGACACATGGCTGAATCCTGGAGATGGTCCATCATTGAGATAAGAGGGCTGATGCATGGAGTTGTTACTCTTCATGGACACATGGCTGAATCCTGGAGATGGACCATCATTGAGATAAGGGGGCAGATGCATGGAGTTGGTACTCTTCATGGACACATGGCTGAATCCTGGAGATGATCCATCATTGAGATAAGAGGGCTGATGCATGGAGTTGTTACTCTTCATGGACACATGGCTGAATCCTGGAGATGGTCCATCATTGAGATAAGAGGGCTGATGCATGGAGTTGTTACTCTTCATGGACACATGGCTGAATCCTGGAGATGGACCATCATTGAGATAAGGGGGCAGATGCATGGAGTTGTTACTCTTCATGGACACATGGCTGAATCCTGGAGATAGTCCATCATTGAGATAAGAAGGCTGATGCATGGAGTTGTTACTCTTCATGGACACATGGCTGAATCCTGGAGATGATCCATCATTGAGATAAGGGGGCAGATGCATGGAGTTGTTACTCTTCATGGACACATGGCTGAATCCTGGAGATAGTCCATCACTGAGATAAGGGGGCAGATGCATGGAGTTGTTACTCTTCATGGACACACAGCTGAATCCTGAAGATGGTCCATCACTGAGAAAAGGGGGCAGATGCATAGAGCTGTTACTCTTCATGGACACACAGCTGAATCCTGGAGAAGCTGCTCTTTGAGTGTGAACAGACTCCTCCTCCTCTCTCTCCTCACACACACTCATTTTACAGGCACACGTCTACTTCTCTTCTTCCTAGGTAAGAGACTTCATTTCAGGCCTGTATGTGGAAATACAGAACATACAATGAATTTTGACAGAATTGAGTTTCAGTACTAGCTGGTGACCAGAAGTGAGGGTGCACGGTGACTGAAGTGGCCGGGCCCCCTGTGGTGCTGACGCTGTGTGTTTGGGGGCCCAATAAGCTGTGGTTTACAGGGATTTTAGGCCAGTTAAGGGCCGTTTTTATGATGACACAAAACTCAGATACAGCAACACCCATTGTTGGCATAGGAATACTTGGATAATGAGCTCACAGGTGTGTGTTTATATAATATTTTACAATGGCTTTGAACACAGCTCAGCCAATAATTACCTAGGACCAGAACTATCAATTTTATAATGCTGATTTCTTAGTGCATTCCTTTAGGATATTTGAATAGTGTCGTGACAGATCTCATTTGTGCTTTACCTAGTTTGTGGGTTTATGTTTAACACAGATGTGTCATAAATCTTGTGTTGCTCTTTCAAAAAATGTAATTATTATGAAGTTGAATGATTATTCAAATACATTTTTTACAGACGTTGCTCTTGCTTGTTTCTGTATTGATATATATGCACTGATTTATGTAATTTATTTTTCTTTTTAGTTAACAGAACAACCAGCTACAAACATCGAATAGTTCCCTTTCAAGGAAACTCACACTGCATTGAATGGTGCTGTGGGAACACTCTGCGTGATTGCGTCGTGAAGCATGTGTGAAATCAGTCCAATGGTGTGACGGAACATCAGAGGCGGGTCACGTCACAACCAGGAAACTATAAAGCATGTCCAAACAGTGCAGCGCTAGCGTCTATGTCTTCAGTAAGCGATATATGTGAAAATGTGTGTCTTACTTGGTGTTGTCTGTCTCTCATAAGCATATATTAGCATTGTGAAAAGATTCCAGTACGGACACTCCGCTTTCGCCTGGTGCTCTCTGAGGAGGGTGCTCAGGCTCACGTTCCTCATTGCTGCCAAGGCACAGTGGCGATTCATTGTCATGGGTATCGCAAATGGATTTATCAGAGGGGTTAGAGATAGGCCATGCCTTATCTCTGCCCTCACCTGCTAGATCCAGTGCCTTTTCTCAAGGTTTGGAAGCATGCACTGCGGTTTCTTCCACCCGAGTGAGACAAATGTGCTACACTTATCTAACTCTGAGGACTTAGATGTTGTAAGCATCAATAGAGGAGATGTTGAGGACTCGCCACCTCACTCTCCTGCATATGAGGAGCTGGTGGAGGTTGTGACCTGCCGGTTTTTCCCGATCTCCCAACCAAGGTAAGAAACCGGTCTCTTACCGAGTGAATAGTGCACAAACATCACACTATTCATCTGTATTAGGCTACAAAGAGCATGGTTATGAAGTGATGCCTAAGGTGGAAGAGACGCTAGCCAGCTCTCCCCTGAGTCTACATCGTCTCGTTCGCCCCTATGTTCGGTCCCAGAGTGACCAGTTCGGTTGTTCCCTGCCGGTTTGCCACTTCAGGGCACTGAGTTGGTCACTCGAGTAACACCAGAGGCCAGTCTTAAAAGACTGGTTCGGAAAGTTAAAAAGGGTTACACAATACAGTTCGGGTCTCGCCCGCACAGATTTATGGGGTTTCTGCCCACAGTGGAGGGCCCCGAGCAGGCTCTGATCATGAAACATGAGCTAAAAACTTTGTTGGGGAAGGGGGCCATAGAACGTGTATCCATCTGCATTCTCAACTACACTGACGATTGGTTGATTCTAGCTCAGTCGCATCAGCTGGCAGTTCAGCAATGAGATGTCGTTCTCATCAGTATGAAAATGCTGGACTTCAGATTACACGCTAAGAAGAGTGTGCTTTCTCAAGCTCATAGGACCACTTTTTAGGTGTGGTATGGGATTCGGTTGCATGCATGTCTATCTCCGGTGGTCATCTAAATAAATCACCAGGGGGGTTTGCGCTCACGCCCACTTTGCAAACTGGCGCATCAAATCCTTCTGTGATCCCAGGGTAAGCTGCTTTCATTCAGGGCAGCTAACATCCCTGGGTGCCAAAACCAGGTAACAGACAACCTGTCGAGACAGGGGCTGAGGCCCGGGGAATGGAGGCTCCACCCCGAGATGGTGGAGCAGATATGGAGGGTGTTCAGCCAGGCAGAAGTGGATCTGTTTGCATATCGAGAGAAGTCTCACTGTCTACTCTTGCACTCCCTCACGCATCCAGCTCCTCTGGGACTGGATGCTATAGTACAGATGTGGCTGGGGCTATGTCTGTACAGATTTCACCCGATCGCTCTGCTCCTGGGAGTTCTGGAGAGGGTTCGCCGGGATCCATTGTCTCCTAATAGCCCTGCTGTGGCAATGTGTGCATGTGAGCGCTGATTAGGCTATGTATTTTAAATTGTCAATTAACCCTCTGAGGTCGACAAACGCGCCGGCGCGTTTTGCTGGATTTTCTCCACATTGTAGCACTATAAACTTAAATTTCTCCGTCATTTATGGTCATACAGAAAAAAGAAATATAAAAAAAGAATCTGTGGTATTTCTACTTTTGTATGTGTCCACTTCCAATCAAATCAAAACATTGTGCTTTTGTAAAATAAAGAAAATAAACAGTGTGTGCGATCTGCCTCTCCGTCGCGGTGAACTTTTTTTTCTTGAGCACGTCTATAAACTGAAACAAAACTCAGTGAATACTTGTCACACATTTATGAGCCATACACCTTTATAAACATTTAAGTGTGTACTTTTAAATGATCGGATTCAAAACGAAAACAAATATTCTCTGTTTAAGTAATTTGTATAAAACCAACAAGATGTCCAGCTTCTCAAACGCTTCCTAATTATTTTTTAATTTACCACGCCCACTCGGCAAAAAATATTCACATGCAAATCTCCACATGGAACGCGATCGCCCTCATTACCTCAACAACAAAACACTTCACTTCACTTTTCGTCGAGTTTGAAAGACGTGCCTGAGCTTACATTGGATTTACATCAGAAGAAGAAGAACGATATTTGAAGACAAGAAAGATAAGGTAAGAAATTCTTACATATTAGTTTGCTATTGTTGCATAAATTTCACATTGCAGTTGAACTGTTGCTAGATATATGGTGAATATTATAATATTTAGACCCGTGTTTACTGTTACTGTGTTTGTGGATATCTGCTCAAACGTAGATATGTATATGGTAGGCCTAACCATAATGTTTTATATTTGAGCGCGATCGCGTTTGAATGTATCATATTTTTGATCGCGATCGCGTTTTAATGTATCATATTTTTGATCGCGATCGCGTTTGAATGTATTATATTTTGGAAAAGCAAAACGCTCCAAACGGCTTCATATTTTTACTATTATCTCATTTCATATCATCATAACGAATGGAAACATTTGAAGTAACATGATAATCAATATATTTTTCTCTAGCTTAGTTGTTACTGAAATCTTTTTGAAAATATATATATAGGCTGCTATATTGTTATTATTTTATGCAGCACTGCGCATAGCCTATACCTACAAGGCACAACAAACCTGGTGTTCATTATATATTGTTGGAAACATTTGTGTGAGTGTGTGTGTGTATTCTGTGAATTTTAAAAAGCAATTTTAACAAGAAAAATCTAAAATGTATACCCAAAATCGTGCAGGCCTTTCTCTTGATATCAGTATGTTCAATTTTTTTTTTTTTTTTTTTTTTTCAGGGCCCAGATGCCACTGAGTCCTGCTGACTTCAACATTCACAGTACATGTCTCTGTACATGAACATGGTAAAGTGAAAATCAAACACCTTAGAAAATGAAAGGTATGTACAATGTTTTTAGGAATGGCACAAAGGTCTCTTTCTTCAATAAGTGCTTTTTTGTTGTGTATCTTTGGATTATGTTGTGTTGTAAATAAATCCAAACAATTTTAAAAGCCATTCTTTTTTAAATCTCCTCATTCTTTGTGCAAGGTTGGTCAGAATGATGGGCCCTGATAAGCTCCTAATAGGGCCATTAGGGAGGTTCTTTGTCTTTCTCAGGTGTGGAAAGCTTTCATATTAATGAGATGATCCGCCCCTTCGCATATTGCTTTCTAACACAAAACACGTCGTAAAATTTTTAAATAAATATATTGTCTTCTCTGAATGAGCAGTCAGGGTGATTCTCACATAGTTTTAGAGCAAATATTCTAGGCTACGTCATACAATTTTCAAAAGTCTTGTGAAGAAATAATCAGTATGGGTTTCATGACCTTATTTCAGTGAGAATTTATTTTTGTATTTTCACAAACCACGCATAAATGTCATTATCTCAAAACTACAAACTTTTACATACATGCTGCTGATATATTATTGTAGCAGAGTTTGTGCTGAATACAGTGTAATTAGACTTTAGCCATGAAAATGTCACAAGTAACAGAAATAACCACAAATGTCAGAGCATGTCAGAACACCTCCAGGGCCCAGAAAACAGCTCAGACCCCAGAGGGTTAAAGGCTAAACGCATTATAATGAATTAGATGACTAATGGCTTAAATGAACGACTACTTGTCGACTAGAATAATATTTAGTCGAGGACAAGCCCTACTGTAAAAAGACTATTGTAATGGGGTAATCAAAATAGTCTAATATAGGCTAGTTAGTTTGTGCTTTTGTTTTTATTTATTTTCATTTTTTGTTTAGTGAATTTAAATTCTGCTTCAAAAAGCATACTTTTTCTATTTTTAGATTGTAATGTTACACTGTAATGTGATTTGACCCTTTTTTGCACATAATATATAGAATAGACTACATATTAGTTACACTATATTTGTTTTCATTGCCTTCGATATGAACATTGTGTGTAGGACAACAGTTTTTAATAAATAAAGAACTTTTCTTTTTCTTTTTTCTTTTTTTTTAACAAAATTGATGTAGTAAATACCAAGATATATACTGTTGTAATACTTGAGAAATTAGATAAATGCCAGGCAGTCTACTTGATGCCCTGAGAGGACAAAGGACCTCTCTGGAAATTAACATTTGAACTCACCCTTGTGCACTATCGAGACGAAAGTCTCACCTCCAAGTCATCCTAATCAACATTTCATTCCCTCATCCCTCACCCCCTCTCTCACATACTCAGATCACCTGAATTCACCCAAGAAAATATATAGTTTAATGTGAATGATTATCACCGAGTATTATACATGTCAAGGTCAAGGTCAAGGTCATGTTATCTTTATTTCATACCCGCAGGTAAATTTGTTTTGCAGATAAAAAGAAGAATGTTAGGTACCATTTGAAATGTCTCAGTGCGACTGGTACAAATGTCTCATTTCCAAATAAGTAAAACAAAAGGTAATAAGGTTTTTAAGAGTTTAGAGAGAACTGGCACACAAAGGAAGGTGGTCTCCTGGCAAATGGTCTCATACCCCCCAAAAGTTGTAACCTCTGAATGCAAATTTCCATTGTTAGCACATGTTTCCATGTTAAAGAGGTTCTGTCTATAATTGAATGCAGCAATGGGCTCTGGGCCTTCTGTTACTCGGATGAGCCCATGATGTTGAAGGACCTCAAAGAATTCAGCATCATGTATTTTAATGTTGGGTTCGCCTCTCTTCTCTTTATTCCAGAGCATTTGATGTTTTGTATCGATTATCTTTGAATTGATTATGAAATTGGCACGATACATTTACCTGACATAATAAATTGTTATATTTGATTATTCTAACCGTCTTTGACATTATTTTCATTAAAGAGTTAAAAAGAATAGTCAAGCATTCACTCACATTTAATGATGCACAGATATCATTACACGCTTTTCATTTATGAAGTCAGATGAAATAACGAGAGAATACATATTCAAATGTATTGTATTTAATCAAAAAATACTTTGCCACGAGAAAAGACAGTAACATGTAAAGACCTTCTGCGCTGGTCGGATGCCGGACTTTGGGCCGATCGAGTGCGAGCTTACACTGACTATTGCCATTCAGCCCCCCAAAAAAAAAAATCCATATTGTCCCGCCCTATTTAAAGTATATCTGCAGATTTTGGCACAGTTAAGGTCCAGTTCAAGGATGCTGCATTAGGTCTCTTTCTGTAATGGGTGATTTACATCGGACAAGAGACTTTTGGGTCAGTGTTGGAATGTGTTCCCATGTGTTGTGTGAGACATACAGCCAAAATTAGGGGTGTAAATGATGGACATGTCATCATAATACCATCTGATGTCGATACGATAGTTACTGATACCTCATAACTTGCCACGATACAATTATTATTTTTTCAGATTCAGGGGCCAATAGCCTTGTGGGCAAGTGCGTCGGTATGTAGCGCAGTTGTGCTTCGGGAGATCCGAGTTAGAGTTATTAGAATTGCTAATCCTTTATTACATTTTTTTGTGGGACATCCCAAAAAAACATACATTTTAGTATTTAAAGAAATATGGAAAAATAAAATGTTGCAATTTTTTTTAAATAAAAATTCTAAAATGTTGCAAATGACATCATACACATCATCATACATTGTCTGATGAAAGCTCATTGACAACAGAACAAACATAATGAGGAATATAATAAGTAAGATTTCTGTCATGATGTGATTTATTAAGTGTTTATCTGCTAAAATGACTGAATCTCTATCTCTGCATGTCTTGTTAGATTTTTTTTCTGTGGTCAGCTCAATTGATGAACAGATATTATTAAATTATTAATCATATTAATTTCATTTTCAGGGATGACATTGAGTACAGGAATTCCATGATTAAATGGGCTTAAGAATCAACCGTTCTTGTAATACATTTTACTGTGATTTTTTGGTTATGTAAAGTTTGTGTTTTTGTTACAGTTATGAGTTGTTTTTATAATAAAATATTTAGAATAATATTTATTTTGAATAAAATATATAACAAATAATAATAATTTAGAATTATTTGTTTATTTATAATTAAATAAAGTATATTTTACATTAAATGCCCATACGGTGTACTGTTTGTAACAATAAACATTAAGGTAATAATATTAGCCTACCTATAAACAGTCCTTCATTGGCAAACACTAAATAAGCTTACAAAAAAAGTTTTGGCAGAGCTGCTGAGCTCATGTGCTCAAAATCTTGACTCGCCATTTATCTTCAATTAAATAACATATTTGTCCCAAATCGTTATTAATTTAAACCAACGTCACTATAAGCCGGATGAGTGTGTACATTTTCAGTAGACTTATAGGCCTAAGTTTATTTGCTTTCGCTTTTACTTCGCTTTTCGCTAAAACTCTTTTAACGTTACCCCTATTTGTTCATTTTTGAAGTGAACTTTTTGAGTGTATTATCATATTTACCTACTGTTTTGGACTGAACACACGAGCAGAGTCGCAGTCGGTGTGCTGTAGCTGTGAGTGAGTTTGTCCTAAACTCCCTGCGCTTCTAGTCCGGGATCCGCCATTATAGTTTCTACCGTGATAGTCAGGAGAAAACTTTTTAAATAGTTTAGACGTAAAAGGTCCTCATTGATATTATAACTGTGAAACTTTTAATGAACTTACCGTCACACGTGAAGACATTGTTAGATTTTGATTTGCCCAAAATGGTGTCTAGTCATCCGGAACGCTTTCGGTTTCACTGTTGACAGGAGAGTTCCGCTGCGTGAGTTCCTCCAAGACTGAACGTGATGACGTTGAGCTGCGTGCTCTCTGTAGTTCTCTCTGCTGCAGTGCACAGGACTAGTGTCTAGGGATGCCACTTAAAAGTGGAATAATAAAATCGGTATTTATTAATGTCCAAGCAAAAATCTAAATGAATAAATTAGTTTTCAAACTGTAGGTTGAATTGACATTGGGGCAGTGTGGGACAACTAAGCTCTACAAGTCTTCTTACTACACAGCCTCTCAAACAAGTTTGCCTAAAAGCCTATACAGCTGGATTGTAAAGTGTTCTCAATCACATGAGTTCATGACCCTGATGTCACTGAGTGGGATAGATGCCAAAGTGCAGGAATTCCAAGTAAAATAAATAAACAAACAAATACAAAACACAGTGTTCTGTTGATGTTTGTGATATAGCCTAGCCTATTCATACAATAAAATGTAGACTGATTATTGAATTTTTTTATTTATCAAAAAAATGTTCAGAGCTACTTTACAAATCATTTTCAATAAATAGGACATCATGACTTGGAACACAATCATGTGTTAAAAGATGAACAAAATAACCATGGTTTCATATCGGCACAAGAAGTCTTTTGTAAATCCAGCCCCTGAACATCAGAAGTTAACAGTGTTTCTTACAGAATAAGAGTAAGGAATAATATGTATACCACATATGGGACACAATAAATACATAAACATGAAATATTGATTCAAAATATTTTTTCACAGAAGAAAGTCATGCTGCATAGTACGATAAATGCTTTAATTTAATCCATGAATGATGTATATAAAGTTTGACAAATACATTTATTCAATTAATACATGAAGCTCAGCAAGAAACCTGATCTGGTGTCTTCCTATTGAATTTCACTACTAGTTAAGATTCAGATTTGGTTTTGGTATATTGATCCTATAGACCAGCAATATCAAGTAGCTTAATCCCTGACTGTAAAACAAAAGCAACAATGTAGCAGATTGAATGATTCCAAAATCATTATGCCCGATGTATGAGCAGCTGTGACTAAATAAATCTCTGCTTCATTCATGGTTTTACTGCTGAAATTAAAGGCCTACAAAACAATCATTGCCTCTCTTTCAAAGTTTCAAACTTTAGAACAACTTTATTATTGACATACCATTCAAGACCACTTTAATGTATATAGCTTCAGATTAACCCCATAACGGCCGCTCCTCATTTTGAGCATATGAAAATGTATCTAAACGTAAATGGTTGTAATCACTGGAATTCAGACCTCACTTGGTCTCTTTTTAAAGAAGACACTACGTTTATTAGAAGCTCTTCGAAAAATGAAAGTGTAATAAAGTTAGTAAGTTTACGTTAACTGTAAAAAAAATGTATGTTACTCTAAAATTGCTATAAAATCAAAGCCATATGTTGTGTTCAAAAATTGAAGATGATATCTCCTGTGAGATTTTGTTTAGGTGCTGTACCAAAAATAGTCACCAGGTGGCACTCATATTCCACTGATGCGTTCTTCTGTAACAAATTAATACATTTCTGTCATAATATCACTTATATCGCAAAACAGTCACCAAATATGGAACATTGAGCTCAGACCTTTCCAACAATATGTGCTTGTCAAGATTAGAAAAAAAAGATTATAAAATATGAAATAAATGTTGTAATATGAAACATGACACCACCCACTATAGGTAGAGGAGCACTAAATGGATTAAAATGACTGTTTCCATGGTAATGCAATGTCCGATTTCATTCTCTCTATCTGCTTAGTTCCTGTTTGCCTTTGTTCTTATTTGTCTCCTAGGTTACTCATTACCCTCTTGATTGTTACTATGGTTACTCAGTAGTTCCCTTGTTTGCTTCACCTGTGTTTATCCAACTAGCTTTGTTTGCTCTTAGTATTTATATGCCTGTGTTTCAGTTCTCATTAACGTTTGTGCTTAGTTTGGTTATGTTTTATCCTCTGTTTATTCCTGTATTTTGAGTTAGTTTAATTGTTAATAAATTATATTGCATCTATCTTCTTTGTCTTGCTGGCTTACCTACACCACAACTTGTAATACGTGACATGGGCTGAGGTTTCTTAGTTTATTTATTTTTTTTTTTCCAGCAAGATTTGCCAAATACAGTCAGAACATTATCTTAAATAACTTTCTTAACTTTTTCTTAAAGGAATAGTTCACCCAAAAATTAAAATGATCCCATAACTTACTCACACTCAAGCAGTCTATATGACTTTCCCCTCTCAGCCAAACACAATCAGAGTTATATAAAAAAAATATCCTGGCTCTTCCAACTTTTATAATGGGAGTGAATGGGGCTCAACATTTTTAAGCCCAAGAAAGTGCATCCATCCATCATAAAAGTAATCCACCTGGCTCCAGGGGGTTAATAAAGTCCTTCTGAAGTGAAGCAATGTGTTTTTAAAAGAAAATATCCATATTTATAACTTTATAAACTATGATCACTGTCATCCGGTAACGGCCGTACGCGAGTCTAGTTCCTGAGGAAGATTGACCTCTGACCCGACGCATGACATGTGGATGAACGCGGAAGAGCCGAGGATAGAGCAAAACACCGGTCATGAATTCAAAGGCTAAATCTCCAGCCTTTGGGGAATCACCTGTTTTTAAATGAATCGCAGAACAGAGAGTCTACTGGCTCAAAAGAGAACTACAGAGCTCGAAATAAAATACATGTATCAAAACTGACAGCAAAGACATCTATAATGTTACAAAATATTTATATTTCAAATAAATGCTTTTATTTGGAACTTTCAATTTATCAAAGAACCCTGAAAAAAATTTACACAGTTTCTACAAAAATATGAAGCAGCAGAACTGTTTTAATAATCAGAAAAGTTTCTTTAGCAGCAAATCGTCATATTAGAATGATTTCTGAAGGATCATGTGACAGTGAAGACTGGAGAAATGATGCTGAAAATTGAGCTTTAACATCACAGGAATAAATGACATTTTAAAACATTTTTCATTAGAAAACAGTTATTTAAAATTGTAATAATATTTCACAATATTAACTATCAAAATGTTATTATTTCTTATTTTTCACTTTGATTTTGGGATGAAAATCTTTTGCGAGATTCGCCAAATTTAGAATATTCCCTTCAATTTAGAAATATATTTATACAGAAATGATGTATATGTAAGAGAGAGCACAGAAAAAGCTCATCATTTGCATAGATACATTTTTATGTGTGGACCAGCAGCTGCATCCTGTGTGTGTGTGTGTGTGTGTGTGTGTGTGTGTGTGTGTGTGTGTGTGGAAGAACATCTTCACGGCTCACTGCAAACTCAGAGACTTCTGCACCATCTGATGAACTTCAGTGACATCCGTTTTACTGAGATAATAGTGAAATTATCACACTTACAGCATAATCATATTAATCTAGCAGCCATTTCACCCTGGTCGCCCACTGAAGCTAAGCAGGGTTGAGCCGGGTCAATATGGGAGACTCCTGAGGAAAAAACAGGTTTCTGCTGGAAGAGGTGTTAGTGAGGCCAGTAGGGGGCGCTCACCCTGTGGTCTGTGTGGGTCCTAACACCCCAGTGCAGTGACGGGGACACTATACTGTCAAAGAGCACCGTCCTTCAGATGAGACGTTAAACCGAGGTCCTGACTCTCTGTGGTCATCAAAAATCCCAGGATGTCCTTCGGAATAGAGTAGGGGTATAACCCCGGTGTCCTGGCCAAATTTACCCAGTGGCCTCTGCTCTGTCCATCATCATGGCCTCCTAATCATCCCCATATACTGATTGGCTTCATCTCTGTCTCCTCTCCACCATTAAGCTGGTGTTTGGTGGGTGTTCTGGCACAATATGGCTGCCGTTGCATCATCCAGGAGGTGCTGTACATTGGTGGAGGTTGAGGAGATTCTCCACTTCTATGTAAAGCGCTTCGAGTGCTGAAAAGCGCTATATAAATGTGACAAGTTATTATTATTATCATCATATAATTTCATTTTCCCTAAAGACATTGAAGGATGTGTATTGAACCTTTTTGAACCTTACTGAACTTTCTTGAAGATGAAACCCCAAAATATCAAAAACTTCTGTTCATAACTTGCTCAAAAGTTTTTTCACAAAGCTGAATTATTTATAAGCACTGAATCAAATAAGCCTCAGTGAAACTAGAAGTGTGTCCTGAAACTCACATTTGCATGTGCGAGAGTCTCAGAGCAGTGTCTCCAGTGACCATGATCAAACCCCAAGAGCTTTGTTTACAAGAAATAAAGATTTACAACTGAAACCACTGTAACTGTTCAAAACGGCATCAAACATTCAACCTCTGTTGGGATTAAGGCTTTTGAATGATGTTTTTGACAAATCCAATATATTCTTAAGCTTTATTCAGTGTTACAGCAAGAACACATGAGTACAATATTGTCATGCACTAGCAGAGGCTCTTTGTGTTGGTATTGCTATATATATTGGAGCTGCTTCTTTTCGTTTAATACATTTAGATGTTGTGTTTATATTTTAGCTTATTTGGACTTTTGCAAATTGTTTTGCCTCACTTTTTAATTTCATTGATAAACATTTATAAACTGAAAAAAAAATATTTATTGAAATTAATTAAAAAAAATGTTATCATAAGTGGTTGCATTCAATTGATTTTATCTACATTTAAACAAATGCATTAAGTTGAAAATTGATTAAGTTCAACTTAATGCATTTGTTTAAATGTGGATAAAATCAATTGAATTCAACTAATCATTTTTTTCAACGAATCATTGTTATCAGATAGGATCTCAATGTATATGAATCAATATGTAAAATTATGTATTTACAATTAACTGGTTAAGTATTTTACATCACTGACGCATTTTAAAAGAAATATAGTGGTTCCCTCAACAAAAACCCAATGGGATTTCGGATTATTGCATGCAAGAATTATAAACTTTTGTTGGTCACAGAGATTATTTTCTGCAATAATCCAAACAACCAAATGAAAAATTGGGTTTTTGTCAAGGAAACCAGTTAAAATCTGGGTTAGCCTACACAAATACGCCATCACTGCAGCTCTCTATGGGACCTTGCTTTAGTAGGAAATACTGCTTAGAGAACGTTTAGTTATGATAGTATGGTTGATGGTTGAAGTAAATGCTGCTCTAATTGCCATGAAGATTTACATATATAGCAGCACTTTGCATGGCAGATCAAGCTTCAGTGCTTTTAAAGAGTGCTTTGAAAGAGTTTAACACAGAGCAATATCTTCACCATCACAGAACAACAATGACTCTCATCATCATTTTTATCTCGATGCTTGCAGTATTTTATCAGGGTTTGTATAACTAGACTAGATGTTTATTGCATAAACTAGCATGTGTCACACTTTGGTATCTCATGGTATATCTGATTCTTTCAGAGTGCAGAGGACAGGTCACCATCACTCAGACACCCTCAATAACAGCAGCCCAACCAGGACAAGACGTAAGAATAAACTGCAAAGCCAACAGGCCGGTGCATCTTAATGACCACATGGCTTGGTACTTCAGGAGGTTTGGAGAAGCTCCTACACTACTTGTATACGGTGCCACAAACCGCTTCCCTGGAGCTCCATCTAGATTCACAGGGAGTGGACACGGAGCAGACTTCACTCTGACCATCAGTGGAGTCCGGACTGAAGACGCAGGACATTACTTCTGTCAGAGCGACCACACTGGTGCAATAATCACACAGTGATAAAGAGCTGTACAAAAACCTCCGTCACACTGAACGGATACAGCTGAGAGACTCTGCAGATGCGCACATCACACACATGCAGCAAGACTAGACATTCACCTACCCAATAAAAGAGCAGTTTGATCTCTTCAAAGGCAACACAATTATGAAATTACATATATGATGTACTTAAGTCTGACTTAAGTGGCTCAAAAAGCACTCTTAATTTAAAATAAGTTTGCAAACCATTTTTTTTGCACAAGTATAATGGGTAACAAACCAGGAAGACTTCAGTATCATTTATATTCTATTATAGTATTTGTTAATATTTTGAATTAGCTTTTATTTTCATATTTCTTATTATAAATGTATATACATTTTTACATTTTAGTTGAAGGTTTAGTCATTTTTATTGTGTGCTTTAGTCATCTTCTATTTTTTTTATTAAAATATTTCTAGAGAGCTTTATTTTTATTTCAGTTTTAGTTTTAATAAATAATAATCCTTCTTCTTTAAAACTTCTTGTTTAATACTTCAACTACTTATTTCAGTTAGCAGCGAAGGCAACATTACTAATTGTCATGTGAACAACTAATATTTATATTTTCCCCCGGTTTCACAGACAAGGCTGAAGCCCCAGACTAAAATGCATGTTTGAGCTGTTTTAACTGAAAGCAACTTGCAGGAATATACTGCATCTTAAAATATATCAGTGCCATTGTTTTGTCTCAAGATGCACATAAGTAATGTTTTTTCTAAGGCACGTTTAAAAAAAGCTATTTAAATGTCCTAATTGAACTAAGGCCTTATCCTGGCTTATTCTAAGCCCTGTCTGTGAAACCAGGACTTTATTTTAGAATTATTTCAATTACCAATAAGCATTTTGGACCACCTTTTTTACTTTAAGTGTCTTTAACCATCAATATTTTTTTCTCAAATCATGAAAAATTAAACAAAGACAGACACAGTATTATTAATTTTATTTCAAGTACAACAGAACATCATAGCATGCTCTTGTGTGAATGAACTCTGTGAAGCAGAAGAGAGACATCAGCCAGAAGGATGAAGCAGAAGCCAGAGGAGAGACTGAGCGGATCTACTGATCTGAACACTGATCTCTCCTCAGTTGTGCAGTGACTGCAGGCTGGCCGCTCCGTGTGACCTCACAGCTCACTGAGACGCTCTTCATCCACTCCTGCTCAGAGAGAGTCAGGCTGCTGCTCCAGCTGTACAGAGCGTCCTTCTGCAGGAGCCCAGCGCTGCTCTCCTGAGCCCTGCTGCTCCCGTCCACCTTCCAGCTCAGGCTCCAGTCTGACGGAAAGCCCTCGCTGGCCACACACAGCAGTGTCGCTGTGTTCAGAGAGGAGATCTCTGCACTGGACGGGGGCAGGATGATCACTTTAGGAGGAGTGTTGCCTGAGAGAAGAAGAGCAGCGGGACAACAGACAACTCGCTTAACAATCATCTTCAATATTATTAGAGATTAAAGTGACAGACAACATTCTTACCATCAGTTTAAACAGACAAACTAATATAATAAAAGGCCACTTAAGTGTACTTAAAGATAGAGACTTTTATGACTATGTTTCTTAACACACTTAAGTATGCTTTTAAAAAAGTACAGTTATTTTGATGTATTAAAAAATGTACTAAAGCTTATGTAGAGTACTTCAATATAATTTTAACTCTAGTGTGTTATTCTATATTACATTACAAGTTAGTATATTTTAAATGTACTAAAATGCAGCTTCATCTTTACAAATGTGTAATCACAAGTATATTTAAATATATGATGGACATGTTTCAATAGAAATTACATTATAATATATTTTAACCATATTTCAAAGACAATAGAAGTAATTATGAAATTACAAATAAAGATGTAATTAAGCCTAGCTTAAGTAGGTTTAAAAGCACTCTAAAGTTGATCTAACTGCATTTCATATGAACTTAAGCCATAATATTTTTTTTAAATAACATGCAATTAAGTGTCTGAAAACGTAAATTTTGTTATTTTGTAAGTATATGTTGAAGCAGATTATTATTTTGTAATAAGTACTCTTAAAAGTATCCTAAATTGCACTTTTTTTTCCAGAAGGGAGCTGGTGTAAAATATATTTTAAATTGTATTGTTATAATTATACATTTTAAATTATTTTAAAATACATTTTAAAGTTTAAATGAGAAATTCTACATAATGTATTACAATATCTGTTTTTCAAACCAACTAATTTATATTTCATAAATGAGTTTTACAATTATTTTATTTCAAAGTTGAAAATCTATAATATAGTACATTTTGAATACAGGTATGTTATGGGTATTTATGTATGTATGTACAGTATGTATGTATGTATTGATTTATTAATTTATATATTTATTCTAGTATGTCACATTAAAAAAAAAAATACATTCTTCTCATGCTCTTATAGCATGTCAATATTTATCAAATGAATCTCTTTTCTTGGTGAAAATGTTCAAAACGTTTTTGTAGTTAAGAGTTTTGTAGTATGTGTCTGTATTATCAACTCTCACATATAAACCTGTATTTGCATATGAAATAGATTTTTTTTGTTCCACAAGACAAAGTTAAACATTCTTAATGTCATAAAATATATGACTAAATATGAAAACACTGTACTGAATTAAAAATGATTTAATTATTCACTTACTGCCAACATCCAGTCTGGTGCCGCCGCCGAAAGTCAACCACAGTGATACAAACTAATAGAGCAGATGTACAAAAACCTCCTGAACGCTTCAGTAACTGCTGTTCAGTGCATCAACAAAACAACATCTTTCATTTGATTTAGTGTTGTGGTCGATTACAGTTCAACTAAAATAATTATAATACACATTAAATTTTTTCATTTTTTTCATAATTTATGATTCCACATTTAAACATTGCAATCTAAACTCCAGTTGATTCACTGATGTTCAACTACTGAATGTTTATTAGAAATCATCAGCATATAGGAAACTATTGAGAAATATCAGATGATACTGACAAATTCTTAATAAGTAGAGAAATTAAATGAAATATATTTTAAAACTGAATGTATTTATTTAAATCAGTGTGACACACTTTCTCCTGAAAGGAAGCCGCTTTGAATATGTGCACCACCTCTTAGTTTAAGACGGACTGTCCGCCGGTCAGGACTGTAAACAGCAGGTCTCGTCTCTTCTCACTCATTCTCAGCAAAGATGACTGCAAACGCTCTGATTATCTGCTCTCTACTGCTTTCTCTTGCTGGTGAGATTAGTGTTGAGTATTCAGAGCTTTTTCAGAAGTGCTTTATAAATGTTGTATCATTCTTCTCATGTATTGTGTGTTTGACTGTAACACTGACTGATGTGCTGTGATGGCAGGTTGTTTTGCTGAGATCATTCTGACTCAGAGTCCATCCGTGAATCTGGTGTCTGTGGGAAGCAGTGTCACTCTCAACTGCGGGTCCAGCAGTTCTACATCCAATTTAGCCTGGTATCACCAGAAACCCGGACAAACACCCAAACTCCTGTTCTATAGTGTTGGTAGCAAAGTGTCTGGAGTTTCTGAGAGATTCACTGATGGGAGATCAGGAACAAACTTCATGCTCAATATTAGAAATGTCCAGCCTGAAGATGCAGGAGATTATTACTGTCAGCAATATGCTCAATGGCCATTAACACAGTGATACAGAGCCGTACAAAAACCCCTTCAGTGAAAGAGGAACTGCTGATTTAGACACACACTGCACACATATTACACTATTGGAGCCGGTTTTTAAAGTTATAAACACAAAAAAAAAAAAAAAAAAAAACTTGGGGCCAGATTCACAAATTATTCTTAAGAATAAAATTAATCTTAACTGCTATCTTCTAATTTTTTAACTTAATATTTTTTTCATATTTAGTATTCCCAAAAATACTTCTTAAGAATGTTCTTATCTTGTATCTTAAGACTGTTCTTGCGACATCTGCATCTTTTGACAATCTCTTAGATTAAAACATAAAAATGTGTAACTTTAACATTAAAAACTCAACACTCATTACTAAACTCTGATCAAAGCAGTTGCTGCAAAAACAGTGTGCAACCTTATGATGATAATTACAGCAATCTGCAGGAAGCTGAATAGATGGACTGGGTTGTCCATCGGTTAACTCTGCGGTATGTTGAGTGAGTCGATTTATATTGAATTCAGACGACGAAGCCAGCTGAACATGCACGCACGAGGTTGCCAATTCATCCTGTTACTGAGGGAAAAGGAACAGTCAATACTTTTGAGTACTGGTTTTTCTTTTACGAGAATTCTGATTTTTTTATTTTTTTTTTATACTGATTCTGTTTGAGTGATCCACCTTTGAACGGCGAGCCAGATCCTGAACTACGATTTAAAAGAATCATCGTGATTCAACAAGGATTCGAACTGAGAGCTAAGCACATATACACTACACTGTTAGACCTTACCGGGTTTTTTTTACAGTAAAATACTGGCAACACTGTTGCCAGAAAACTACTGTTAATTGTACAGTTCTTTACTGTAGTCTAGTTTGTTTCTGTAAAAATGCACTAAATTGTAATTCAAATGAACTATACACTTGCAGAAACCGACTGCCTTAAATTAACCAACTGTCATTTAAATGTATAAACTAAAATTTATAATGCATTAATAATGTGAGCAAAGTATTACTGTGAACTTCTTTCATTTGAGACCACTTAAAAACTATTGTACATAAAAAGATTTCCACTGGACCAGCATCTACACAGTCACTGCTTTTTAAATAAAGCAACATGCAGCAAATCATCAATGTTTGTAGGCTCTACTCTTCTGCACAACGGTGACCCAAAAAAAATAAATTTACAGTAAACTACTGGCAACAGTGTTGCCAGTATATACCTGTTTTATAACTTACAGTTTATTACTGTTAAAACACATTTTGTGGGTGTGTCTTTTTATCTTACACTGTTAACCCTTTCAACCCCACAGGGAAATCCACACTACAAAGAGTAAAAAGTAACATTGAAGCAGTGTTGCAGTGAGATAATTAAGTGAATATGTAAGTGATTGTTGAGCATTAGTGATGAACACCTGCTGTTAGAACAGAAAATAGAGAAACACAAGAACTACAACTGACTTCCAGCCATTACACATTATTACACTTAATATTAACCAGTATGACTTTATTTCTGTCATACATCTACAGAAGTTGTTATTAAGATGTTTAATTGAAAACATTTGTTTGAAGTTACCATTATAGAGATCAGTGTTTGCTTTAGTTGGGATCCTGATGCTAAAACATTCATTTTTCTTTTGCTGCTTGAGCTGTGTTTTTGCAAGTCACACTTCTGCACACTCACAGTTTATGAATGATTGCGGTTGTAATGCTTATGATGACAAAATCATCATATTGTCTGTTCATTCAATAAGGAATTAATTCTTATTCATTCAGAGTTTTATCCTCGATCAAAAGTGTTACATTAGCACTACTGTGAAACTATAGCAATAAATTACTATGACTCTTTTTTTTAACACATGCATAAACCAAAAAAAAAACCTAGCTACACTATGTTTTAGAAACACAGAGATATCACAATTTAGCACATTAATCTCAACAATGGTGGCAATATTTCTTTATTTTTTATTATTCATGCAGCAGTGCATGCTGGGAGTTTTAAATTATCCTGGAACCCAGCATGCATTGCGACATGAAACTTTTCACTATTGTTGAGATTCATATACTGATTGTTGATATCTGTGTGTGTCTGAGTCAAGCAGGAGTAAAATAAAATTGAATGCACTATATGATAGTTATTTTTCAGAAAACCTGATTACAGAAATATTGATTTCATTTTGTAGATACACAGATTTATGCTAAATATGACATACCCATAATTTCAATGAATATATACAGGAAAGATCTGAAAATCAGATAGTCCAAGATGATTGTGACATCATCACAAAAGAATAAAAATACCTGATCAACTTCCTCTTGAATTTTTCTTGCCATAACAAATGTGTTTTATAAACTCACTGATACAGCAGTCAGAGAGAGATGAATGGTAAGAAGTCAAGGGACAAGAGACCAACTAAAGCAAATACTGATCTCCATCATGGTGACAACAAACTTTATTATTAACTCAATCTCTGTTAATTCTCAACAATAACTTTTGTACATGTATGAAAGAAATAATCGTAAACTGGTTTGTAAACTGGTTTCACACTCAGTGTAGCTGGAAGTCAGTTGTAGTTTCTGTGTTTTTCTTTTTTCTGTTCTTGTTTCTCTGTCCTTCAGTAATTCTGCTTATCAGGTGTTCATCAGTGTCTCAATTCACTCACTTCTTTTCATTCAAGTGGACTTTATTGGTGAACTAATGTAGGGAATAGTGATTGAGGATATAGTGTGTGATTGTGAAAACAGCCTCTAATTGTCGACTTTGAGCACTGTTAATTCACAGTATATTCCTGTAGGCTATTTTTGTTTTCTACAGTATATTACTGTTTTAATGGAATATGGTATAATATTGTCAGAATTTGGCCTTTTTTTACAGCAAGGGCTAACAGTACACTGTTAGACCTTACCGGGGTTTTTTACAGTAAAATACTGGCAACACTGTTGCCAGTAATTTACTGTTAATTGTACAGTATGTTACTGTAAAAATGCACTAAAACTCGAGTTAACTAATTTCACTTGCAGAAACCGACTGTCTTAAATGAACCAACTGTCATTTAAAAGTATTAACTAAAATTTATAATGCATTAATAAAGTGAGCAAAGTATTACTGTGAACTTATTTCATTTGAAACCACAAAAATGTTTTGGTAAATTAAAGAGATTTCCACTGGACCAGCAACTACACAGTCACTGCCTTTTAAATAAAGCAACATGCAGCATATCATCAATGTTTGTAGATCTTCTCCTGGACTGACGCACAGGCTCTACTCTTCTGCACAACGGTGACCCAAAAAACTAACTTTTACAGTAAACTACTGGCAACAGTGTTGCCAGTATATACCTGTTTTATAACTTACAGTTTATTACTGTTAAAATACATGTTGTGGGTGTGTCTTTTTATCTTACACTGTTAACCCTTTCAACCCCACAGGGAAATCCACACTACAAAGAGTAAAAAGTAACATTGAGACAGTGTTGCAGTGAGATAATTAAGTGAATATGTAAGTGATTGTTGAGCATTAGTGATGAACACCTGCTGTTAGAACAGAAAATAGAGAAACACAAGAACTACAACTGACTTCCAGACATTACACATTATTACACTTATTATTATGACTTTATTTCTGTCAGACATCTACAGAAGTTGTTGTTGAGATGTTTAATTGAAAATGTTTGGTTTGAAGTTACCATTACAGAGATCAGTGTTTGCTTTAGTTGGGATGCTGATGCTAAAACATTAGTGTTTCTTTTGCTGCTTGAGCTGTGTTTTTGTAAATCACACTTGTGCACACACACAGTTTATGAATGATGGTGGTTATGTTGATTATGGTGCTAAAATCATCATATAGCCTGTTCATTCACTAAGGAGTTCATTCTCACT
Source organism: Squalius cephalus (assembly GCF_949319135.1). Taxonomy (NCBI): domain Eukaryota; kingdom Metazoa; phylum Chordata; class Actinopteri; order Cypriniformes; family Leuciscidae; genus Squalius; species Squalius cephalus. Next base: position 56,597,048 of record NC_137122.1, on the reverse strand, counting down.
CATTCAGAGATTAATCCTCAATTAAAAGTGTTACATTAGCACCACTGTGAAACCACAGCAATACATTACAACGACTTTTTTTTTAAAAACATTATGCATAAACCAAAAAAAAAAAAAAAACAGAGCTATGCTGTCTTTTAGAAACACAGAGATATCACAATTTAGCACATGAATCTCAACAATGGTGGCAATATTTTTTTTTTATTATTCATGCAGCAGTGCATGCTGGGAGTTTTATACTATCCTGGAACCCAGCATGCATTGCGACATGAAACTTTTGATTGTCACCATTGCTGAGATTCATGTGCTGATTGTTGGTGTCTGTGTGTGTCTGAGTCAAGCAGGAGTTAAAAATGTTTTAATGCACTCTATGATTACAATATTGTTCAGAAGACATGATTACAGAGATATTGATTTCATGTTATAGAATCACAGATAAATATGAAATACCCATAAATTCATTGAATATATACAGGAAAGATCTGAAAATCAGACATGTCCAGGATGAATGTTAAATCATCACAAAAGCCAAAAACAACTAATCATCTTCATCTTGACTTTTTCTTGCTATAACAAATGTGTTTTATAAACTCACTGTTACAGCAGTCAGAGAGAGATGAATGGTAAGACGTCCAGGGACAAGAGACCTACTAAAGCAAATACTGATCTCCATCATGGTGACAACAAATTTTATTATTAACTAAATCTGTGTTAATTCTCAACAAGAACTTTTGTACATGTATGAAAGAAATAATCGTAAACTGGTTTGTAAACTGGTTTCACACTCTGTGTTGCTGGAAGTCAGTGGTAGTTTCTGTGTTTCTCTTTTTTCTGTTCTTGATTCTCTGTCCGTTCAGTGATTCTGCTTATCAGTGTTCATCAGTTTCTCAATTCACTCACTTCTTTACATTCAAGTGGACTATATTGGTGAACTAATTTAGGGAATAGTGAATGAGGGTATAGGGTGTGATTGGGAAAACAGCCTCTGAGTGTCGACTTTGAGCACTGTTAATTCACAGTATATTCCTGTAGGCTAGTTTTATTTTCTACGGTATATTACTGTTTTAATGGAAAATGGTATGATATTGTCAGAATTACAGCAATTACAGATTTTTTTTACAGCAAGGGTTAACAGTGTAGAAAACACAAAAAGGCCTTTACACACATTGCCATTTGAGTATCATACACACACACAAGGGATACAGAAGGACTAATGAGACGTTGTTTTATTTGATTTGATTTGATTTGATTTGATTCCTGGACTTCACATTCAACTTTGGTCTTTGCAATAAAATTGACGGCTGTTAATAGGCTCTATGCACGAACGCTGCTGATGTATTTCCGGTAGGATCTCAGCCCGTGTTTTTACTTCCGCATAGCGCGTTCTATAGCGAAGTGTATAGCGGCAAAACTTTAATAAAATTCATTTTCTCAGAAACGGAGACAACGATTTTAGAAACTGATTCGCTAGTCGGATTTCGCGCGATATGAGAGAATACTCACCCTCAAAGTTGTTGATGTAGCTCGAAATTTATAATTTAAAGAACTTCTCTTTCTTACTCATATGTGTGACAGTTAACTGCCTCACAATATGTTTAACATCATTCACGTTAACCGCTGGAAGTTCTTGTAAACAGCAAGTGTAACTTGCCATTATCTCCACCTAATGCAAAAACGGCTTCTGACGCAGCACCGGATGTAACTGGGCGGGCTGAGACAAAACGCGGAAGCAATCGTGCATAGAGCCTATTGCTTGAATTTAATTTGGCCCAAATCTTACTCTTTAAAATCCTCCTAGAGCTGAACCTATTGGCACAGTGTGCCAGAATCTGTCCGAGGATCGCTCTGTTTGAACACTTAACTCCCTAAGTCTGATCGGAAGGTTGAAGGACTCTCACGAGGCCTCCCTGTTAGATCAGCCCTAGAGCTGGAGGCACTCCCCTTATTAGGGTCCCTTTAGAGTGCGCAGCCTTCACATGGCTTTGAAGCACTGTGTAGATCCAGGATCGAGTAGAGTTACTCCCCTCGTTTGCAAGGGTTATAAATCGCTATGCTGAGTTCTACTCTCCAGGATGCCTGTCTCTATGAGCCGGTCTGTGAGCGACTACTGCCATTATCTGCAGTCCTCAACATCACCTGACCTCTTTTTCTCTTGGCTTTTTTGCTGTAACAAACGTGTTTTATAAACACATACTTATAGCAGCCAGAGAAAATGTTATATTAAAGAGTCAATGGTCAAGAGCCCAACTAAAGCAAACGCTAACCACCATCATGGTGACTTTAAAATACAACTATTGATTTAATTCAAACAGAAATGAAATAAAGTCAGTCTGGTTAGTAATAAGTGAAGCTGGTAATGCTGTTTGTGGAGTTGTTTAATCCTCCTCTGCTGAGATCTTCACAGATTTAATGTCTTCTTTTATCTTCAGTTGATTTCATCTAAGGCTGTGGATGAAGTCAGTTGTAGTTCTTGTGTTTCTCTTTCCTTCAGTGATTCTGCTTGTTAACAGCAGGTGTTCATAATTAATGCTCAATCATCACTTAATTATCTCATTAACTTCAACACCGCTTTAACTCTGTAGTGTGCACACATATGAACACTGAGCAGTGTTAATTTATCATGGGCGTTTTTCTGTGTACTATTACATAAATCTTACCTGTTTCATTTACATATGACTGACAAATATAAATCACATTCAGTTTATTAATACAATTACATAAATCTTATCTGTTTCATTTATGTATGACTTAAAAATATGAATCACATTCAGGAGTATTGATTGGTTTATGTTAAAACTATGTAAACCAAATGCATGGGAATAGGCTTTATGCCCAGCTCCACTACTTCCTGAACTTCAGCCAGCTCCTTTGTTTCCTGTCTGCCATTATTGGACAAACTGATTAATCCAGGTGTGTCTGATTATTGTTACTGAGGTCAGGCACACCTGGATTAATCAGTTTGTCCAATAATGGCAGACAGGAAACAAAGGAGCTGGCTGAAGTTCAGGAAGTAGTGGAGCTGGGCATAAAGCCTATTTGTTATGCAATTCAAATACATAAATCTTATGTTTAGACACAATTTTTTTTTGAGTGTTGTAACACTTCTGATACAGGATTAAGCTACTGTATGAATAAGGTTAGTGATTGAACAGGCTATATGAGGATTTTGAAATAAAGTCATACTGGCTAATAATAAGTGTAATAATGTCTAATGTCTGGAAGGCTGTTGTATTTCTTGTGTTTCTCTATTTTCTGTTCGTGTGTTCCTCTTTCCTACAGTGATTCTGCTTGTTAACAGCAGGTGTTCATCACTAATGCTCAACAATCACTTACATATTCCCTTAATTATCTCACGGCAACACTGCGTCAGTGTTACTTTCACTCTTTGTAGTGTGGACACTAGGATTTCCCTGTGGGGTTGAAAGGGTTAACAGTGTAAGATAATAAAAACACACCCACAAAATGTATTTTAACAGTAATAAACTGTAAGTTATAAAACAGGTATATACTGGCAACTGTCACATTCACCGTCTGTCATCGTCTTGTCTTCACTACACTTCCCAGTATCCTCTGTCCTCATCACCTGCACCTGCTCCTCATCATCATCATCACCATCACCTGTTCATCATCATCGTTATCATCATCTCCTTCACCTGTTGTCTTGTCTTGTTCTGTGTTTTTAAGTTCCCCTAGCACTCTCATCTTTGTCGGATATTATTTGTGTTTGATGCACACTGTTTCGATTGTTACCGTTTAAAATAAAAGCTTTGTTATTTTGTACCTTCGACTCATTTCATCATCTTCATCAACCCAGAACGTTACAGCAACACTGTTGCCAGTAGTTTACTGTAAAATTAGTTTTTTTGGTCACCATTGTGGTGAAGAGTAGAGCCTGTGCTTCAGTCCAGGAGAAGATCTACAATCCTTGATAATATGCTGCATGTTGCTTTATTTAACAGGCGATTACTGTGTAGTTGCTGGTCCAGTGGGAATCTCTTTATTTACAATATTTTTTTGTGGTTTCAAATGAAATAAGTTCACAATAATACTTTGCTCACATTATTAATGCATTATACACTTTAGTTAATACATTTAAATGACAGTTGGTCAATTTAAGGCAGTCGGTTTCTGAAAGTGAAATTAGTTAACAATTGACAATAAATTACTGGCAACAGTGTTGCCAGTATTTTACTGTAAAAAAAAAAAAAAAAAAAAAAAAAAAACTTGTTAAGGTCTAACAGTGCATATAGCTCAACACAAATCTCCAACATGGTGATGATCAACCATTGTAATTCAGTAAATATATGAACTCTGAAACTTATGACAGCTAAATAACAGATAAATAACGTGAGCCTGCTGTTCCTGAAGAAACTCCTATGTGTTTTGGTTTTGTGGATTAATATTTTGATATCGTCATTCTGAGTCATTTGTGTTTGAATTTCTGCACAACACACGTGACGACTTTCCATTCCACAAAAGGTTCTTCTGGTGGAAAAAAAAGTTCTTAAGATTTTCACAAAGTTCTTTACACTAAGAAATGCTTTATTTTATTTTTAGAACTGTTCACTGAAAGGTTCTTTGGGAAACCAAACAATTTTTATTTTGTGGAATCACTCATTGTAAACCCTAACGCTCAAAATAATTAATTGGTTTGAGTAGGACAAACTTAAATTAAATTAATTAGTTCAGTCAAATTAACTTTTATGAGTATTTAGCACTTTCTTTTTCTTTCAAGTTCACAGAACTGATATATTTTAAGTAAACTGAACTTTCATTGTTTTGAGTTTTATGAAATTATTTATTTTAATTTAGACGAACTTAAGTTTAACTGAAACGGCTGGGATGTCTATTTCCCAGCATGCTTTGCCGATGGCACTCGGAAGGGAGAGTAAATGCTAAAATTAAGTGTAATATAATGTTTTTTTTGTGTGTGTAAGATTAATGTTAAGTGTGAGATTTAGTAGTGATTAATGTTTTGTTATGCTAATTTAGAAGAATTTCTGTTAATGTTGGCTTTAGGATAGTTACCATCATGGTGTCAAGTGGTGCATGCAGCTTGATTTGAGAGCAAATAATCCCTTTATAGTGTTGCGCTCATACAGCAAATGCTTCTGTATAACATACTATTGCTAATATGTTAGCATTTACTACTTTAGCAGATTAGCATTTTAAAGCTAACTAAGTTTATACTAATAAAAGTGTTATGAGTTCTGCCAACTTATTCGGGTTTACAGTGTACTTCATAGATTTAAGTTATATTAACTGAATGGAATTATTATTTACTCAAGTTATCTTAACAATAAGTTATTGAGTTACTTGGACACAAATTAAATATTTTTTTATGCTTAAATTGTTTGAGTTAATAAACTTAAATGATTTAAGCCAAGGCAATCGGTTTCCTCAAACAGTTTGAGTAGAAACTAACTCATCAGGTTTTACAGTGCTGCGAAAAAAACAAAAAAAAAAACTTTTGGATCTTGTTTTTTAATAATTTTTATTTAATTTTAGATTAATTTTAATTACTGGGAAGTTATAGTTTTTGTTAACAATAGCAACACTTGCATATGCTGTTTCAAAATGACTTTCTTGTTTCATAATTTACTGTGCAGGTGTTGTCATGCTTCACTGAGTGAAATTTATGGGTATTTGAGATGAAATACTTTAAAGGAAAGTCAGCATGTCTCACAATGTAACTTTTGTAACAATGTAACATCTAATATTTGTTTATTTATTTATTTTATGATGCAGACAACCTTATAAGATTTGAAAGGCTACATTATACTACAAGAACATGTATTGGAATATTTGTACTGCTAAACACTGGTTTGTAACGGCAGGATATAAAACAGTAAATCATGCTTCACTGAGTGAAATTTATTTGGGTTTTTGAGATGAAACACTTTATAGGTAAGTCAACATGTCTTACAGTGTAACTTCATCTAATATTTATTTATTTATTTTTTGATGCAGACAACCCAATAAGATTTGAGAGGCTACATTTAATTATAAGAACATTTATTGGAATATTTGTACTTCTAAACACTGCTTTGTAACGGCAGGATATTTTTCTCACATCATACAAAAGCATTTTTATTCTCAAATAACACAAAAGGACTCAAAGACAGACACAGTATTATAAATTTTATTTCAAATACAACACAACATCATAGCATGCTCTTGTGTGAATGAACTCCGTGAAGCAGAAGAGAGACATCAGCCAGAAGGATGAAGCAGAAGCCAGAGGAGAGACTGAGCGGATCTACTGATCTGAACACTGATCTCTCCTCAGTTGTGCAGTGACTGCAGGCTGGCCGCTCCGTGTGACCTCACAGCTCACTGAGACGCTCTTCATCCACTCCTGCTCAGAGAGAGTCAGGCTGCTGCTCCAGCTGTACAGAGCGTCCTTCTGCAGGAGCCCAGCGCTGCTCTCCTGAGCCCTGCTGCTCCCGTCCACCTTCCAGCTCAGGCTCCAGTCTGACGGAAAGCCCTCGCTGGCCACACACAGCAGTGTCGCTGTGTTCAGAGAGGAGATCTCTGCACTGGACGGGGGCAGGAGGATCACTTTAGGAGGAGTGTTGCCTGAGAGAAGAAGAGCAGCGGGATGACAAACAACTCGCTTAACAAACATATTCAATGTTATTAGAGATTAAAGTGACAGACAACATTATTACCATCAGTTTAAACAGACAAAGTAATATAATAAAAGGCCACTTAAGTGCACTTAAAGAGAGACACTTTCATGACTATGTTTCTTAACACACTTAAGTATGCTTTTAAAAAAGTGCACCATGTAATACTGTTTTGTGATGCTTTAAAGAAGTAGACTTAATCTGATGTAGAGTACTTCATTATAATTTTAACTCTAGTGTGTTCGCTATTACAATTACAAGTTAATATATTTAAAATGTACTAAATTACAGCTTCATCTTTACAAATGTGTAATCACAAGTATGTTTAAATATATGATGGACATGTTTCAATAGAAATTACATTAAAGTATATTTTAACCATATTTTAAAGACAATAGAAGTAATTATGAAATTACATATATAGAATTAAGCCTAGCTTAAGCAGGTTAAAAAGCACTCTAAAGTTTATCTAATTGCATTTCATATGAGCTTAAGCCTTAAGATTTTTTTTTTTTTTTTTAAATAACATGCAATTAAGTGTCTGAAAACATACATTTTGGTTCACACTGAAGTATATGTTAAAGCATATTATTATTTTGTAATAAGTACTCTTAAAAGTATCCTAAATTGCAATTTTTTCAAGAAGGGAGGTGTAAAATATATTTTAAATTGTATATTATAATTATACATTTTAAATTATTGTAAAATACATTTTAAAGTTTAAATGAGAAATTATAAATAATGTATTACAATATCTGTTTTTCAAAACAACAAATTTATATTTCATGAATGAGTTTTACAATTATTTTATTTCAAAGAAGGTTGAAAATCTGTAATATAGTACATTTTGAATAGAGGTATGTTATGGGTATTTATGTATGTATGTACAGTATGTATGTATGTATGTATGTATTTATGTATTTATTTATTAATTTATTCTAAGTAGTATGTCACATTTCAAAAAAATATTCTTCTCATGCTCTTATAGCATGCCAATATTTATCAAATGTATGTCCTTTCTTACAGGTCAATACAGGTGAAAATGTTCAAAACTTTTTTTAACTTAAGACTTTTGTAGTATGTGTATGATCAACTCTCACATATACACTTTCCTACACTTTATTTACTGTAAGCATATAAAATATTTACAAGACAGAGTAAAACATTCCATTTATAATGTCAAACATATATGACTAAATATGATAACACTGTACTGAATTAAAATGATTTGATTATTTACTTACTGCCAACATCCAGTCTGGTGCCGCTGCCGAACGTATATCACAGTAATACAAACTAATAGAGCAGATGTACAAAAACCTCCTGAACGTTTCAGTAACTGCACTGTTCACTGCATCTCCAAAACAACATCTTTCATTTGATTTAGTGTTGAGGTCGATTACAGTTCAATTAAAATAATAATAATAATAATCATTTAATTTTTTTAAATGGAAATTTTTCATAATATATGATTCTACATTTAAACATTGCAATCTAAACTCCAGTTGATTCACTGATGTTCAACTACTGAATGTTTATTAGAAATAATTATCATATAGGAAACTATTGAGAAATATCAGATGATACTGACAGATTCTTAATAAGTAGAGAAACTAAATCAAAATATCTTTTACAACTGAATGTATTTATTTAAATCAGTGTGACACACTTTCTCCTGAAAGGAAGCCGCTTTGAATATGTGCACCACCTCTTAGTTTAAGACGGACTGTCCGCCGGTCAGGACTGTCAACAGCAGGTCTCGTCTCTTCTCACTCATTCTCAGCAAAGATGACTGCAAACGCTCTGATCATCTGCTCTCTACTGCTTTCTCTTGCTGGTGAGATTAGTGTTGAGTATTCAGAGCTTTTTCAGAAGTGCTTTATAAATGTTGTATCATTCTTCTCATGTATTGTGTGTTTGACTGTAACACTGACTGATGTGCTGTGATGGCAGGTTGTTTTGCTGAGATCATTCTGACTCAGAGTCCATCCGTGAATCTGGTGTCTGTGGGAAGCAGCGTCACTCTCAACTGCGGCTCCAGCAGTTCTAGTGTATCAAATTATTTAGTCTGGTATCACCAGAAACGCGGACAAACACCCAAACTCCTGTTCTCTAGTGTTGGTAGCAAAGAGTCTGGAGTTTCTGAGAGATTCACTGATGGAAGATCAGGAACAAACTACATGCTCAATATTAGAAATGTCCAGCCTGAAGATGCAGGAGATTATTACTGTCAGCAGCGTGCTCAATATCCATTAACACAGTGATACAGAGCCGTACAAAAACCCCTTCAGTGAAAGAGGAACTGCTGATTTAGACACTCACTGCACACATATTACACAATTGGAGCCGGTTTATAAAGTTCTGAACAGATAAACTATTTCTGGGACCGGATTCACAAAACATTCACTGTTAAAAAATAAATAAGTTGAGCTAACTTAAAAAAAATAAGTAAACCAATCGCATTCAACTTTTTAAGTTAACTCAACTAATACCCAGTTAAAATCTACTTAAAATAATTGTTAATCTAATGAGTAGCAGGTCTTTTTAACGTAAAACTTATTGTCAAGGCTACTAAACAATGTTTAGCATTTAGCAATGCAAGCAGCTACAATACTTGTTTTTTAATTTCCATGTTTTATTTTCAAAGCTACACGACATGAACATAACTAGCCTCTTAAAACTAGAGGCACACAGTTTACCCTTTTCAAATAAGTTGCAAAAGTTGCACTAAGTAGAGCATATAGCCAATCTCCGACATGGTGATGATCAACCATGTAATTCAGTAAAAATATGAACTCTGAAACTTATGACAGCTAAATAACAGATACATAACGTGAGTCTGCCGTTCCTGAAGAATCTCCTGTGTGTTTTGGTTTTGTGGATTAATATTTTAATATTGTCACTCTGAGTCATTTGTGTTCCCTTTCAGTCGAGTAACGTTCGACTTAGTTGATCGTACCGACTGTATGGGATAACGCCTAGTGAGCCCGATCACTCTGATTACTCTTAAAATCAAGCCAACAAGCTTTGGCAGGTGCGTAATCAACGCCCCGCCCTAGCCCACAGGTATAAACACGGAAGTGGCTGCACCTACCAGTTGTCTTTCGCTTTCAGAGCTGATTGGTTCATTCTGATGGTCTCTGATCGAGCAACTATACAACGAGTGTGCCGGTGTTCTTTTGGAAGACTCTCCTGATGTCCGTGTTTACATCAGTGCAGCGGTGATCGCGAGCTACGGAAGCTCTCTTCAGCTGTTTCCACAGCATTTTCTTTTTAGTAAGAGTGTTTTGTTGATGCGGTTGAGGGCGGAAGTAGTGAGTGCTTCACTTTCGAGTGTTGCCGCGGTTGTTCCCCTGTGTGCTCCGGCACTGTTGACGGGTCCCATTTCTAAAAGAGCAAACACGGTTGTGATTTGTGTGTCTTTTTCAAGATGCCATTTCATCCATGCATTTCTGGGTGCGGTGGGTCTCTGTCGTCCTCTGACGTCCACAAGAGCTGTGTCACGTGCCTGGGCATTCAGCATGCTGAAGCAGCTCTTGTGGATGATTCATGTTCTCATTACGAGGATATGATCATCTCGGTGCTAAGATCGAGACTTGCTTCCGTTAAACGCGGAAGTGTAGTCCCTGTGACTTTGCCCCATTCTAGAGCGCCCCCTGGGGTAACCTCCCAGGGGAAACCTGGAATGCTGCAGGGTACGGGTGATCTGAGAGTTACGGTGAGGGGTAATCTGCCCGGCATGGCCCCGTGGATCCCTCCCGTTCCTCAGGCATCGCAGCCGGGGGAAGCTCAGCAGGAATGCGCCGGTCCCTCTGTAATGGACCGACCGGACATTTTTTTTGGGGTGACTCCGGACAATGGAATGTCCATCGCAGCATCAGAGGGGGAGCTTGATTTGACGGAAGAAGACTTGGTGCTGTTGCCCTCCTCCGGGAGAGTGGCGACACCGTTGTTGGATCCTGAAATTACGGCTATTCTCAAGAAGGCAGCCGAGGCGGTCGGGCTCGTGTGGAACACTCCACCGCGTCCCTAACCGTCTCGGTTGGATGATTGGTTTCTTGGAGCGGGCCGGTCTGGTTCTCAGCCCGCCGCTCCAGTACCTTTCTTTCCTGAAGTGCATGAGGAGCTCACTAGGTCGTGGAAGGCACCTTTCTCTGCCAGAAACAGGCTTGGTAGCTCCTCCTCCCTCACTACCCTCAATGGAGATGCAGATAAGGGTTACGAGGCGATCCCCCCAGTGGAATGGTCCGTTGCGATGCAACTGTGTCCAGCGACCGCTACCTCCTGGAAGGGAGACCCTCGTCTCCCCTCTAAGGCCTGTAAGTTCTCGTCTGCTTTGGCGGGCAGAGCTTACAAGGCCTGTGGGCAGGCCTTATTCTAATGTAAAGACAACCAATATTTTAATGTAGGCTATAAGAACATAGTTCGTGTTCGTGTCTGGACAGTGTTGTGTGAGAAAGAAAAAAAATCACAGGACAGGTTAATTACTTTCGGAGGCTGGCTCCATTTATCATCAATACAAAAATAAATTACAGATTATGTGGGTGAGGGTAAGGGTGATCCTCGCTCCGATGCGGGACAACAGGTCATCAAACTGGGCGCGGGACAGGCGGAAGCTCCGCTGATAGCGGCCGTCATCCAGGCGCAGGTCCTGGAGCAAATAAACTGGGTTCGCCTCTGAAGGGTCTGGTGGACCCAAATACGGCGACGATGATCCATACGCCGATGTTCTGCTCTCCAGAGCAAATAGAGAGCGGTGACTCTCTCGATAAATGATCGATCAACATCAGAAATCTTGTAAAAAGATGGCCGCCAACGGGTTTCGAAACTTTCGCCTCTGACGCGCAAATGGACACAAAGTGGTCAAGCGTATAACTAGACGCGGCAGGCGCGAATTTGACATGCTATTCACGTCCGGTGTGAAGTGAACGCACAGTAAGGGCGTTCTCCGGTGAGCTGTCTTGCACGTCAGCATGCTATGTCAGAGTGGAACAGTCTTCAGTTGCCCCGTTCCGGCCCAACTAGACTTATTCCTCTAGAGCCTTCTGACTTCCTCTGAGTCACTCAGGGATGGGCATCGATGGCACCCGCACTGAGCCCTAAATGGCAGCTTGGTTGTGGTGGTTCAGTATCTACCTCTGAAAGAGCTATGGATACTAATACTTCTGCGTGAGCCCCCTCCATACTGGAGGCCTGCTTGTGATCTGAAGTAGAACCGGTTCGTTGGGGTTTTTAGAAATAAGAACCCCTGAGATGTTCGGTCATTATGTCACTTCCCTCCTGCTCTAGAATTGTGGGGAGCGGCTTCCGCTTCACCTTTCTGGGTGACATTGTTCTATTGGGCACGTCACGGTGCGGCTTCTGAGGGGGGTACAATTTGATCGTCTGGTTCCTGAGCAATGCAAGGGGTCATCCTTCTTGCTTAGCTCTTACCTTCTCTGAGACTTCTCCAGTAACATGCACTCGGAGCAGTCCCCTGAGTAGTCAGGAAGCGAGTTAAAAACCTGTTTTAAGTAACAGTTCTCCTATTGTGTTTTACTCAACTAAGGTGGGAACTTGCATCATTTCAGTTGATGAAGTGTGCCTGGATTCGGGCCAGGGCTACTCCTGCAGAGGACCCTGGCCTGGATATATGCCAAGGCTCCTATCTCTCCTGTAATTGGAATAGATAGTGAGCCTGCGAGCGCTGCCTCGGAGGAGGCAGACCCAGCCCTGACTTTTCTCTGCTTCTCTCGCTCTGCTGTGGTAGAACAGAACGCAAAGTTTCAGTACCGGACTAACTACTTGTCTGTTTGGGGACCAGCAGAAAGGAGGGCGGTTCCCTGTGCGATTGTTGGCCCACGTGGGAATGTGTGGCCATCATCTTGGTGGAAGTCCAAGGTGCACCGTGTCCACTTGGGTTAGGAGTCCCTCCATCTGGAGCGTGTGCTCTTTCCTAAGCGTCGACATGGGTGCCTCGCTGAACAGATATTGTGTTAGGGGTTGGGCGACATTACACTAATGTGTACTGAACTCACAGCTTAGTAGGCTCCTTCATTGAGGTCAGCCTCACTTAGCCTGAGTTTAGTGTCGGCTTGCTACGCCATTCCCATCCTATGGACTGGATAAGTGTGTAAATTTACTCTGGTGAGTTCTACGGAACCCTATTGAGTTCCTCTGAGCCTCCTGTCGGTAGTAGACGTGGCGGAGCGTCTGATACTAGTCCTATCACTTGTATGCTTGAGAAACTTGTGTTAGGTGGGGCCCATAAGTTGTGATCCCTACGGTGATCCCGTATGTGTATTTTTCTACGGCATGCTTCCTACGGTAAGCTCGTATCTTCCTTCGGCAGAGTCACCTCTGCCGTCTGGTTGTGTCCCTTTGGTTGTGTCTCTGCAGCTGGAGCCACCTCAATGACATCCCATATGTTGTACTACCCGCTTAGAAGCCTGGTCCATATGTGTTTCCACATGTTACTCTCATGTAGATGTGCCTTCGCAGCGTAGACCTCTCCTTCAAAGGTACGCTTTCCCAGTGGTCCTGTGGAACAGCAGTGACTTTCTGACCTAAGCTCGACCATCCGCCATGCGGAGGCTCTTGCAGCTTTGTGTTTAGACACTGGAAGGAGGCAGTAGTCGTGTTAGAGGATCCCATACAGTCGGTACGATCGAACGTGACCCGACTGAAAGGGAACGTCTCGGTTACCAATGTAACCCTCGTTCCCTGAAGGAGGGAACGGAGACTTAGCCCCTTGCCACTTCTACTGGACCACCGCTGACTGGGGCACGATCTGCTCCTCAGCGAAAAACAACTGGTAGGTGCATCCACTTCTGTGTTTATACCCGCGGGGTAGGGCGGGGCGTTGATTACGCACCTGCCAAAGCTTGTTGGCTTGATTTTAAGAGTAATCAGAGTGATCTGGCTCACTAGGCGTTATCCCATACAGTCAGTACGATCGACTAAGTCTCCGTTCCTTCCTTCAGGGAACGAGGGTTACATTGTTAACCTAGACGTTTGAATTTCTGCACAACACACGTGACAACTTTCCACTAAAGGTTCTTTAGATTTTCACAATGTTCTTCAGACTGAGAAAAAATTGGTTATTTTTAGAACTGTTCACTGAAAGGTTCTTTGGGAAACCAAAAAATAGTTCTTCTGTGGAATCACTGCGAAAAAAAACAAAAAACAAAAAAAAAAAAAAAAACTTTTGGACCTTTGTTTTGTAATATATATATATTTATTTTAGATTAATTTTAATTACTGAGAAGGTTTAGTTTTTGTCAACAATAACAACACTTGCAAATGCTGTTTCAAGATAACTTTATAGTTTCATAATTTACTGTGCAGGTGTTGTCATGCTTCACTGAGTGAAATTTATTTGAGTTTTGAGATGAAATACTTTAAAGGGAAGTCAACATGTCTCACAATGTAACTCCATATAATATTTATATATTTATTTTTTGATGCAGACAACCCCATAAGATTTGAGAGGCTACATTATATTACAAGAATATTTATTGGAATATTTGTACTTCTAAACACTGATTTGTAACGGCAGGATATAAAACAGTAAATGGTTAAAAACAAAAGATTTTTTTCTCAAATAACACAAAAGGACTCAAAGACAGACACAGTATTATTTATTTTTTCAAGTACAACAGAACATCATAGCATGCTCTTGTGTGAATGAACTCCGAGAAGCAGAAGAGAGACACCAGCCAGAAGGATGAAGCAGAAGCCAGAGGAGAGACTGAGCGGATCTACTGATCTGAACACTGATCTCTCCTCAGTTGTGCAGTGACTGCAGGCTGGCCGCTCCGTGTGACCTCACAGCTCACTGAGACGCTCTTCATCCACTCCTGCTCAGAGAGAGTCAGGCTGCTGCTCCAGCTGTACAGAGCGTCCTTCTGCAGGAGCCCAGCGCTGCTCTCCTGAGCCCTGCTGCTCCCGTCCACCTTCCAGCTCAGGCTCCAGTCTGACGGAAAGCCCTCGCTGGCCACACACAGCAGTGTCGCTGTGTTCAGAGAGGAGATCTCTGCACTGGACGGGGGCAGGATGATCACTTTAGGAGGAGTGTTGCCTGAGAGAAGAAGAGCAGCGGGACGACAAACAACTCGCTTAACAAACATCTTCAATGTTATTACAGATTAAAGTGACAGACAACATTATTACCATCAGTTTAAATAGACAAAGTTATATAATAAAAGGCCACTTAAGTGCACTTAAAGAGAGACACTTTCATGACTAGTTTCTTAACACACTTAAGTATGCTTTAAAGAAGTACTGTTATTTTGATGTATTGAAAAATGTACTAAAGTACATGTAAATAACTTAATTATAATTTTAACTGTGTTATTCGATGTTCCATTGAAGTTAACATATTTTAAATGTACTAAATTGAAGCTTCATCTTTACAAATGTGTAATCAATCAAAAGTATAAATATGGGCATGTTTCAATAGAAATTGCATTAAAGTAACTTTTAACCATATTTCAAAGACAAAAGAAGTAATTATGAAATTACATATAAAGATGTAATTAAGCCTAGCTTAAGTAGTTTAAAAAGCACTCTAAAGTTTAGCTAATTGCATTTCATATGAACTTAAGCCAAACGATTTTTTTTAAATAACATGCAATTCATTGTCTAAAAACATACATTTTGTTTCACACTGAAGTATATGTTAAAGCATATTATTATTTTGTAATAAGTACTCTTAAAGGGATAGTTCACTTTAAAATGAAAATTATGTCATCATTTACTCACCCTCATGTTGTTTCAAACCTGTATGAATTTCTTTCTTCTGCTAATCACAAGGGAAGATATTTTGAAGATGTCAGTAACCAAACAGTTAATTGGAAACATTGACTTCCATAGTAGGAAAAAAATAAATACTATGGAAGTCAATGGTTCCAGTTAACTGTTTGGTTACTGACATCTTCAAAATATCTTCCCTTATGTTTAGCAGAAGAAAGAAATTCATGTTTGAAACAACATGAGGGTGAGTAAATGATGACATAATTTTCATTTTAAAGTGAAATATCCTAAATTGCACTATTTTTTTCCAATAGGGAGGTGTAAAGTATATTTTAAATTGTATAATATATTATAATTATACATTTTTAATTATTTTAAAATAAAGTAAAATAAATTATATAGAAATTCTATTCTATTCTATTCTATTGCAATATCTGTTTTTCAAAACAAATTTATATTTCATGAATGAGTTTTACAATTGTTTTATTTCAAAGTAGGTTGAAAATCTATAATAGCGTATAGTACATTTTGAATACAGGTACAGTATGTTATGGGTATTTATGTACAGTATGTATGTATTTATTTGTTTATTTATATATTTATTCTAAGTAGTATGTCACATTTCAAAAACATATTCTTCTCATGCTCTTATAGCATGTCAGTATTTATCAAATGTATCTCTTTTCCTGGTCATTACAGGTGAAAATGTTCAAAACTTTTTTTTTTGTAGTCAAGAGTTTTGTAGTATGTGTCTGTATTATCAACTCTCACATATAAACCTACACTATATTTACTGTAAGCATATAGATTTTTTTATTTTCACAAGACAATTTCAACATTCCATTTATAATGTCAAACATATATGACTAAATATGATAACACTGTACTGAATTAAAATAATTAGATTATTTACTTACTGCCAACATCCAGTCTGGTGCCGCTGCCGAAAGTATATCACAGTGATACAAACTAATAGAGCAGATGTACAAAAACCTCCTGAACGCTTCAGTAACTGCACTGTTCACTGCATCTCCAAAACAACATCTTTCATTTGATTTACTGTTGTGGTCGATTACAGTTCAATTAAAATAATAATAATAATAATTACATTTTTTTTAAAAGGAAATATTTTATAATATTTGATTAAACATTTAAACATTGCAATCCAAACTTTAGTTGATCCATGATGGTCAGCTACTGAATGTTTATTAGAAATCATCAGCATATAGGAAACTATTGAGAAATATCAGATGATTCTGACACATTCTTAATAAGTAGAGAAAGTGAATTAAATATCTTTTAAAACTGAATATATTTATTTAAATCAGTGTGACACACTTTCTCCTGAAAGGAAGCCGCTTTGAATATGTGCACCACCTCTTAGTTTAAGACGGACTGTCCGCCGGTCAGGACTGTAAACAGCAGGTCTCGTCTCTTCTCACTCATTCTCAGCAAAGATGACTGCAAACGCTCTGATCATCTGCTCTCTACTGCTTTCTCTTGCTGGTGAGATTAGTGTTGAGCATTCAGAGCTTTTTCAGAAGTGCTTTATAAATGTTGTATCATTCTTCTCATGTATTGTGTGTTTGACTGTAACACTGACTGATGTGCTGTGATGGCAGGTTGTTTTGCTGAGATCATTCTGACTCAGAGTCCATCCGTGAATCTGGTGTCTGTGGGAAGCAGCGTCACTCTCAACTGCGGGTCCAGTTCTAGTGTATCAAACAGTTTAGTCTGGTATCACCAGAGACCCGGACAAACACCCAAACTCCTGTTTTATTATGTTGGTAGCAAAGTGTCTGGAGTTTCTGAGAGATTCACTGATGGGGGATCAGGAACAAACTTCATGCTCAATATTAGAAATGTCCAGCCTGAAGATGCAGGAGATTATTACTGTCAGCAGCGTTATGAGAGGCCATTAACACAGTGATACAGAGCCGTACAAAAACCCCTTCAGTGAAAGAGGAACTGCTGATTTAGACACACACTGCACAGATATTACAATATGGCCCCTTTCACACAGCTCAATGATCCCGGCAAATTGCTGAGAAATTGCCAGAACGCCTTCTGTGTGAACGCAAACACGACCCGGGATTGATGCCGGGTTGGGGACCTAATAACATTGCCGTGTTCAGTCCTGGAAAGCGCGCTGTGTGAACAAAAGCCGTAATAATGCCGTGTCGTAGTGATGATGTTGAAGCTGGGATCGTTCGCCAGCTGTGAAACGGTAGGTAATGCGCAAGTTTATGATCGAATCAGAGAAAAAATGCACAAGCGGTTCTCGAGAGAAATCGCAGCTCATAAGCAAACTTAAGACGCTGCTGAGACATTACAAGTCACATCGATGTCACGTGTCTTAACAGAATTTTTACGGGTTGTGTGTGAACGCGCTCTCTGATTCCGGAAAATCTCTGTCAGTGCATGAACCAAAATCAAACTTTATCCGTGTATTTTCCAGAATCTCTGTGTGAAAGGGGCTTATGATTGGAGCCGGTTTTTAAAGTTCTGAACAGAAAAACAATTTCTGGGGCCGGATTCACAAAACATTCACTGTTAAAAATAAATAAGTTGAGCTAACTTAAAAAAAATAAGTCAACCAATCACATTCAACTTTTTAAATTAACTCAACTAATACCCAGTTAAAATCTACTTAAAATAATTGTTAATCTAATGAGTAGCAGGTAGTCTTTTAAACGTAAAACTTATTGTAAAGGCTACTAAACAATGTTTAGCATTTAGCAATGCAAGCAGCTACAATCCTTGTTTTTTAATTTGTTTTTAATTTCTGATCAGTGGCAGTGGGTGGAAGTGATGGCTCTGTTGACTCCGTGACACAATCCTTGTTTTTTAATGTCCATGTTTTATTTCCAAAGTTAGCTACACGACATGAACATAATTAGCCTCTTAAAACTAGAGGCACACAGTTTACCCTTTTCAAATAAGTTGCAAAAGTTGCACTGAGTAGAGCATATAGCCAACACAAATCTCCAACATGGTGATGATCAACCATTGTAATTCAGTAAAAATATGAACTCTGAAACTTATGACAGCTAAATAACAGATGAATAACGTGAGTCTGCCGTTCCTGAAGAATCTCCTGTGTGTTTCAGTTTTGTGGATTAAAGAATATTGATATCGTCATTCTGAGTCATTTGTGTTTGAATTTCTGCACAACACAGGTGACGACTTTCCATTCCACAAAATGTTCTTTAGATTTTCACAATGTTCTTCACACTGAGAAAAAAATCTGTTCTTTTTAGAACTGTTCACTGAAAGGTTGTTTGGGAAACCAAAAAATAGTTATTTTATGGAATCACTGCGAAAAAAACAAACAAACAAAAAAAAAAAACCTTTTGGACCTTTGTTTTGTAATACTTTTTTATTTTATTTTAGATTAATTTTAATTACTGAGAAGGTTTAGTTTTTGTCAACAATAGCAACACTTGTAAATGCTGTTTCAAGATAACTTTATAGTTTCATAATTTACTGTGCAGGTGTTGTCATGCTTCACTGAGTGAAATTTATTTTGGTATTTGAGATTAAATACTTTATAGGGAAGTCAAGTTCTTATTCAGACCACCCTTTAAGATTTGAGGCAACATTATATTATAAGAATATTTAATGAAATATTTACTTCTAAACACTGGTTTGTAATACTAGGATTATGTAATATAATAAATTATTAAAAAGATTTTTGTTCTTAAATCATACAAATGGACTCAAAGACAGACACAGAATTATTAATTTTATTTCAAGTACAACAGAACATCATAGCATGCTCTTGTGTGAATGAACTCCGAGAAGCAGAAGAGAGACATCAGCCAGAAGGATGAAGCAGAAGCCAGAGGAGAGACTGAGCGGATCTACTGATCTGAACACTGATCTCTCCTCAGTTGTGCAGTGACTGCAGGCTGGCCGCTCCGTGTGACCTCACAGCTCACTGAGACGCTCTTCATCCACTCCTGCTCAGAGAGAGTCAGGCTGCTGCTCCAGCTGTACAGAGCGTCCTTCTGCAGGAGCCCAGCGCTGCTCTCCTGAGCCCTGCTGCTCCCGTCCACCTTCCAGCTCAGGCTCCAGTCTGACGGAAAGCCCTCGCTGGCCACACACAGCAGTGTCGCTGTGTTCAGAGAGGAGATCTCTGCACTGGACGGGGGCAGGATGATCACTTTAGGAGGAGTGTTGCCTGAGAGAAGAAGAGCAGCGGGACGACAAACAACTCACTTAACAAACATCTTCAATGTTATTACAGATTAAAGTGACAGACAACATTTCTACCATCAGTTTAAACGGACAAAGTAATATAATAAAAGGCCACTTAAGTGCAATTAAAGAGAGACACTTTTATGACTATGTTTCCTAACACACTTAAGTATGCTTTTAAAAAAGTGCACCTTGTAATACTGTTTTGTGATGCTTTAAAGAATGTAGAGTAAATCATTATAATTTTAACTCTAGTGTGTTATTCGATATTACAATTACAAGTTAATAAATTTTAAATTTACTAAATTGCAACTTCATCTTTACAAATGTGTAATCAATCATAAGTATATTTAAATATATGATGGACACGTTTCAATATAAATTACATTAAAGTATCTTTTAACCATATTACAAAGACAATGGCAGTAATTATGAAATTACAAATAAAGATGTAATTAAGCCTAGCTTAAGTAGGTTAAAAAGCACTCTAAAGTTTAGCTAATTGCATTTCATATGAACTTAAGCCATAATAATTTTTTTAAACATGCAATTCAGTGTCTAAAAACATACATTTTGTTTCACACTGAAGTATATGTTAAAGCATATTATTATTTTGTAATAAGTACTCTTAAAAGTATCCTAAATTGCACTTTTCTTCCAGAAGGGAGTTGTAAAATATATTTTAAATTGTATTATATATTATAATTATACATTTTAAATTATTTTGAAATAAATTTTAAAGTTTAAATGAGAAATTCTATATAATGTATTACAAAATCTGTTTTTCAAAACAACAAATTTATATTTCATAAATTAGTTTTACAATTATTTTATTTCAAAGTAGGTTGAAAATCTGTAATATAGTACATTTTGAATACAGGTATTTAATTGGTATTTATTTATGTATTAATTTAATTATTAATTTGTATATTTATTCTAAGTATTATATCACATTTCAAAAACATTTCTTCTCATGCTCTTATAGCATGTCAATAGTTATCAAATTAATCTCTTTTCCTGGTCAATACAGGTGCAAATGTTCAAAACTTTTAAAAAAAAGTTTTTTAGTATGTCTGTATTAACAACTCTCACATATAAACCTACTCTATATTTACTGTAAGCATACAGTAAATCCACATTTAAGCATATCCACATTTTTTTGTTCCACAAGAAAAAGTAAAACATTCATAATGTCATAAAAAATATGACTAAATATGACAACTCTGTACTGCATTAAAATAATTTAATTATTTACTTACTGCCAACATCCAGTCTGGTGCCGCTGCCGAAAGTGAACCACAGTAATACAAACTAATAGAGCAGATGTACAAAAACCTCCTGAACGCTTCAGTAACTGCACTGTTCACTGCATCTCCAAAACAACATCTTTCATTTGATTTAGTGTTGTGGTCGATTACAGTTCAATTAAAATAATAATAATAATCATTTAAGTTTTTTAAAAAGGAAAATGTTCATAATATATGATTCTACATTTAATCATTGCAATCTAAACTTCAGTTGATTCATGATGTTCAACTTCTGAATGTTTATTAGAAATCATCAGCATATAGGAAACTATTGAGAAATATCAGATGATACTGACAAATTCTTAATAAGCTAGAAACTAAATTAAATATCTTTTACAACTAAATGTATTTATTTAAATCAGTGTGACACACTTTCTCCTGAAAGGAAGCCGCTTTGAATATGTGCACCACCTCTTAGTTTAAGACGGACTGTCCGCCGGTCAGGACTGTAAACAGCAGGTCTCGTCTCTTCTCACTCATTCTCAGCAAAGATGACTGCAAACGCTCTGATTATCTGCTCTCTACTGCTTTCTCTTGCTGGTGAGATTAGTGTTGAGTATTCAGAGCTTTTTCAGAAGTGCTTTATAAATGTTGTATCATTCTTCTCATGTATTGTGTGTTTGACTGTAACACTGACTGATGTGCTGTGATGGCAGGTTGTTTTGCTGAGATCATTCTGACTCAGAGTCCATCCGTGAATCTGGTGTCTGTGGGAAGCAGCGTCACTCTCAACTGCGGGTCCAGCAGTTCTAGTGTATCGACTTATGTAGGCTGGTATCACCAGAAACCCGGACAAACACCCAAACTCCTGTTCTCTGATGTTGGTAGCAAAGTGTCTGGAGTTTCTGAGAGATTCACTGATGGGAGATCAGGAACAAACTACATGCTCAATATCAGAAATGTCCAGCCTGAAGATGCAGGAGATTATTACTGTCAGCAGCGTTATGATTATCCATTAACACAGTGATACAGAGCCGTACAAAAACCCCTTCAGTGAAAGAGGAACTGCTGATTTAGACACTCACTGCACACATCATACACTATGATTGGAGCCGGTTTTTAAAGTTCTGAACAGAAAAACAATATCTGTTATTACACTGTTAAAAAAATAAGTTGAGCTAACTTAAAAAAAAAAAAGGCAACCTATTGGATTCAATTTAAGTTAACTATAATACCCAGTTAAAATCAACTTAAAATAAATTGTTAATCTAATGAGTAGCAGGTAGTCTTTTTAACAAAACTTTTTGTCAAGGCTACTAAACAATGTTTAGCATTT
Source organism: Squalius cephalus (assembly GCF_949319135.1). Taxonomy (NCBI): domain Eukaryota; kingdom Metazoa; phylum Chordata; class Actinopteri; order Cypriniformes; family Leuciscidae; genus Squalius; species Squalius cephalus. The sequence continues at coordinate 56,574,903 of NC_137122.1, read as the reverse complement.
AACAATGCAAGCAGCTACAATCTGTCACATCCATAATAAGGCAGACAGTAGAGTGTACAAACAAACAAACTTTATTAAAGTGCAGAGTGAGTGATGCAGGATACAATGAGATGAGTGCAATCATGACGTGCAGATCAGAACTCAGGTGACTGTGATCTAGTGGGCGGAGTGCAGTGATCTGGTGCAGTGGGCGGAAGTGATGGCTCTGTTGACTCCGTGACAGTACCCCCTCCTCCACGGTCGGCTCCAGACGGCCGGAAACTGAGACGACGGGGACGACCTCGACCTCTGGGTGCAGGACGAGTAGGATGATCTTTGATGAAACTGGGTTAGAAGGGAGGGGTCAAGCATGTCATCTTGAGCTACCCAGGAATGTTCCTCTGGACCGTACCCCTCCCAATCGACCAGATATTCCAGCCGGTTACCCCGTCGTCGCAAGTTGATGTATTGGACTCTGTAGATGAGCCCTTTATCGGCGACTTCGGGAGGAGGAGGTACTTCAGCTTTACTGGGTTCTGTGTGAGGAGGAGACAAAGGTTCAGAATAAGGTTTCAGGAGGGAAACATGGACAGTGATATACAATACTGTGCAGGAAGGTTGAGCCGGTAGGTGACGTTGTTGAGCGGCCTCTGTATGGTAAAAGGACCTATGTAACAGGGACTCAGCTTACGGCAAGGCAGGCGAAGACGGATATCTCGGGAGGATAACCATACTTTTTGTCCAGGTTGATACTGTGGTGCCTCAGATCTTCGGGCGTTGGCCTGAGCTGTGTGTCTCCGCACTGCCTGCTGTAGATGTACATGAGCTGAGTCCCACACCCTCTCGCTCTGCTCGAACCAGTGGTTAACAGCTGGAACCTCAGATGGCTCACCGGACCAGGGAAACAGGGGAGGTTGATATCCGAGGATACACTGAAACGGAGTAAGCCCGGTGGTAGACTGGCGAAGAGAATTCTGGGCATACTCCGCCCAGGGAAGGAACCGGCTCCAGCTGTTCTGGTTCTGGTGGCAGTATGACCTCAAGTATCTCCCGATCTCTTGGATCTTACGCTCAGTCTGGCCGTTGGTCTGAGGATGATAACCGGAAGATAAACTGATGGAGACTCAGAGGAGCTTGAAGAAGGCTTTCCAGACATGGGATGGATAAACTGAGGACCTCGGTCGGATACAATATCTTCAGGAAGGCCGAAATGACGGAAGACATTGTGGAAAAGTGCTTCGGATGCTTCGAAGGCTGCAGGCAGACTCTTTAGAGGGATCAATTTGCAGGCTTTGGAAAATCGGTCGACAATGACGAAGATGCAGGTATTGGATTCAGAGGGTGGAAGGTCGGTCATGAAGTCGATTCCCAGATGGGAACATGGGCGAAGATTAATTGGTAGTGGGACCAGTTTGCGTGCTGGCAGTCGACGGGGAGTATTGGTGAAGGCACAGACTGAGGTGCCCTTGAGATATCGGGAGATGTCTTGGGTCATAGAGGGCCACCAGTAGCGTTGACTGAGGAGCGAGAGGGTTCGCTGGCTACCTGGGTGTCCAGAGCCCGGAGAGGTGTGAGCCGAGTTAAGGACCTCCCGGCTAAGCAGGTTCAGTTTGCGTGGCTAGGCGAATGTCTTCATCTATAGACCAGAGGATGGGACTGACGATCATGGCTGGAGGGAGGATGGGTTCAGGAGTAGTGGATTCCAGATTAAGTTGAAGACGACGAGAGAATCGGCTTTGGAATTCATGTGTCAAGGTCAGTAAGTGACAAGGCATTTGAATCTTGTGAAGATGGACCATCTGGCTTGACGAGGATTGAGACGACAAGCTTCTCTGAAATATTCAAGGTTTCTGTGGTCGGTGATTACTTTTTTAAATTTGTGTTTGGCTCCCTCCAGTCAATGTCTCCATACCTCTAGTGCAAGTTTGATGACGAGGAGTTCCCTGATGCCGATGTCATAATTCTGCTCCGCCGGGGACAGCTTTTTGGAGTAGAAGGCACATGGATGGAGTAGTGGGGGGTTCCCCTGCCACTGCAAAAGTACCGCTCCCACTCCTGTAGATGAAGCATCCACTTCTACGGTGAACGGCAAGTCAGGATCAGGATGGGAGCGGTGGCGAAAGCTTCTTTGAGGGTGGCAAATGCAGTGGTGGCTTCTGGGTTCCAGGACAGAGACTTGGGCCGGGTTATGAGGAGTGAAGTCAGGGGAGAGCTGAGAAGACTGTAGTTGTGAATGAACCTACGGTAAAAGTTTGCAAATCTGAGGAATCTCTGAAGTTCTTTGATGGTGACGAGTTGAGGCCAGGTCCGGATGGTTACACCTTCCTCTGGTCCATCTGGATTCCTCGTTGGTTTATGATGTACCTGAGAAAGTGGACAGTGGAGGTGTGGAACTCACATTTCTGTAATTTCAGGTAGAGATGTTGTTCTCCAAGGCGCTGGAGGACCTGCTTCACATGTTGACGGTGCTCATTAAGGTTCTTGGAGAATCAGGATATCGTCGATATAGACAATGACAAATCGATGAATGAAATCTCGGAATATTTCGTTCGTGTAAACTTAAAAGACTGAAGGAGCATTGGGCAGACCATAGGGCATGACCCGGTATTCGTAGTGCCCAGAGGGTTTCACGAAGGCCGTCTTCCATTCCTCACCCTTGTGGATACGAATTAAATTGTAGGCACTTCGCAGATCCAACTTGGAGAATACGCAGGCACCACGTAGCTGTTCTAGGCCAGAGGAAGGGGATAACTGTACTTGATGGTCTGTGAGTTGAGAGTCTGGTAATCAATGCATGGCCGCAAACCTTCGTCCTTCTTCGCCACAAAAAAAAGAAATTGGAAGCGGCAGGGGACGTGGAAGGAAGAATGCAATTCTGTTGAAGTGCTTCCTTGATGTACTCCTCCATGGCCTTCTGTTCCGGGATGGGCAGGGGATAAACTCGACCCTTGGGTAGAGTCGCCCCAGGAAGCAGGTCGATGGCACAGTCCCATGTGTAGTGTGTAGCGTGCAACGTAACTGATGTGCTACACCCAGTAATGATATTCAATATGGGCCACTATGATCAGAAGTAAGGAACGTCTACTGGAGGGAGGAAATGATGAAGCAGGTAAGTGAATGGCTGACTATTTTGTTCTATTTGTAGTTTGTTTCAATTCAAATTAATTACATGTGAACAATTAATCAATGACAGTCAGTAAAAAAACATTGTCATCAACTCTTCTATTGTTTCTTCTAGGCTGAAAGATTTAACAACTCAACAGCTTCAATTCAATGAAGTTTCATATTTTTCACTCAATGTGTAAATGAAGTGGACTCTCAAAACTCAACACTTAGTCTGTCTCTTTCACCTTAGCTAAAATAAATTACATTAATAAAACAAAATATTACATTCAAAATGTACAAAACCCAATGTACAAAATAAATAAATAAATAAATGTGATTATATATTCAATTTGACCCAAAATAAATTCAGATTTAGAAGTTCTTCCCATAGTTCACTTTTCTTTTCAAAACAAAACAGTAATTGGAAATACAGAACACAACAAATTGACTCAGTTGAACAAATGATTAAACGACTCAATTGATCGGAGCTTGCGAATCAAATGTCTCAGTTCAGAGAGTCATGTAACTCTCGATCGGTTTAAGTTCCAAAAAATAAAGTCTCTCCTTTTCAAGAGCAAAAATAAAACAAATTCGAGGAAATAGTCTTTCGTGTCCGAAAAAAAACAAGAAAAATCATAATTGTCCTACCATTTGATGGTCACAAAGCACAGTTCAAAGTGGAACGGGTCCATGGGCAGCTAGCTCGCCATTTGTGCGCATACAATCATGTCATTTAATCAGACAATTCCTCTCCAGGAGATTATGTTTGGCACAAAACAGAAATCTTTCGCTGGGGATCACGTTCACATAGACAAACACACACACACACACACAAAAAAAAAAAACAGCCTTGCAAAATACAAGCCAAACACAATAATTAATCTCAGAACAAATCATATACATGTCCAAAATAACACATCAATCTAACTTCTTGACAGTTATTAAACTCATCAATGCTTATAAATCAATCGCTCACATTTTATGACAATTAGCATTTTTTAACGTTATATGTGGTAGCTAGTGCTATTCAATTCAGCTCACGCATTGCACGCGGCCAGCTCAAACTCAACTCTTACTGAAATTTTCTGGAAATTGTGGCTTATCGTTTATATGAATCAGATTAATATCTGAATTTTCACTCACCAAAACGAAATAGAATCACTATTTCATAAAAGGAAATTTATCCACATCGCTTCACTCTCAAATCCATTCCATCTATTCTCCTCCGATCTCCGCTTCACTCTTCACTCTTCAACAACACTACTTTAAGCTGATGCATCCAAATGTTTAATGCAAGGAGTTTCTGAAGAAACACTCTGTGCTGCGATTTTGTCTAATCCGCTCTGATCTGACCCTCTCATCTGCTCATTGCTGGAAACAGCGCCCACGCAGCCTGTGGGCGCGCTTTATCAATGTGCCACTAGTGTTGGCTCACGGAGGTGTCAGTCACTGCAACACAATGTGTGTTTGGGTAAATCTCTTTTCAGTCTACTCTTTTTCTCTTTTTTTCTTGTAACTTGTAACTAACAGTTGGAGATGATGTGTCCGTCTCCTCCACAGTACAAACATAGATGATTTAACCATCGACTTTGACGCTCCGCCAGTGTGAGATGGTAAGAATCTACCTGCATGGGTTCTGGTGTTGGAAGGGCAGCAGATGGTTCCAGAGGCGGAGGATGCAAGCGGGTTGAAATGATGAGCAAGCAGTAAGTCGTTGGGCAACTCGGATAGATTTCTGGATGAAGTTCTCTAATCCCATATTATCATCGTGAACAACCATTAGTTGACGAATCTCAGGATCTAAACCTTGACGATAGGCTGTGAGAAGAGCTGCTTCATTCCATCCACTTGCCACAGCAAGTGTACGGAACTGCAAGGCATAGGAACCCACCGATCGTTTACCTTGTCGAAGGTGAAAAAGATGATCGTGGACCGATAGAGTGGACATGGTTTGACTGAAGACTTCTTTAAAATGCCTAAGAAATGCAGACAATGACTTAGTAACGGGAACTTCGGCTTGCCATAGTGCTTGAGCCCACTGAAGAGCACGACCGGAGAGGAGTGAGATCACAAACGCAATGCACGCTCAGTAGTGTAAAGATGAGGTTGCACTGAAGAATAAACCCCTGCAATTCTCTGCTTTGCCGCTGTATGTTGCTGGTCGGGCCATGGGACTGGCAGAGACAGCAGGTGAAGAAGTGGTGGGTAGAGGAGGAAGTGACTGACAAACTGCGTTCACCAATTCGGCGAAGGGATCCATGGCAAAAGTGCTCGTGCTCTGCATGTTGTTGGTCTGGTCTTCTGTCACATCCATAATAAGGCAGACAAGGTAGAGTGTACAAACAAACAAACTTTATTAAAGTGCAGAGTGAGCGATGCAGGATGAGATGAACGATGATAGCAATGCTGATATGGTGAACACTTAGCTGAACTTGAATAATGTCTTTACAGATGAAGATGATGACTTTGACGATGACACACAGGATGATCAACGATGGGAAAACAGCAGGACATCAGGTAAGTAGATCTACAGATAGATAAAGCTGGTAAGAATTCTGAACCAGGTAGAGACAAGACCAGACACTGAGGTGCAGGAAACAGTGATTGATAAAGGGAGTGCAATCATGACGTGCAGGTGATCAGAACTCAGGTGACTGTGATCTGGTGGGCGGAGTGCAGTGATCAGTGGCAGTGGGTGGAAGTGATGGCTCTGTTGACTCCGTGACACAATCCTTGTTTTTTAATGTCCATGTTTTATTTCCAAAGTTAGCTACACGACATGAACATAATTAGCCTCTTAAAACTAGAGGCACACAGTTTACCCTTTTCAAATAAGTTGCAAAAGTTGCACTGAGTAGAGCATATAGCCAACACAAATCTCCAACATGGTGATGATCAACCATTGTAATTTAGTAAAAATATGAACTCAGAAACTTATGACAGCTAAATAACAGATACATAACGTGAGTCTGCCGTTCCTGAAGGATCTTCTGTGTGTTTCAGTTTTTGTTGATTAAAGAATATTGATATCATCATTCTGAGTCATTCGTGTCTGAATTTCTGCACAACACATGTGACGACTTTCCATTCCACAAAAGGTTCTTTAGATTTTCACAATGTTCTTCACACTGGGAAAAAATTGGTTCTTTTTAGAACTGTTCACTGAAAGGTTCTTTGGGAAACCAAAAAATAGTTCTTCTGTGGAATCACTGCAGAAAAAAAAACAAAAAAAAAAAAAAAAAAACTTTTGGACCTTTGTTTTTTTAATATTTTTAATTTAATTTTAGATTCATTTTAATTACTGAGAAGGTTTAGATTTTTTCAACAATAACACACTTGCAAATGCTGTTTCAAGATGACTTTATAGTTTCATAATTTACTGTGCAGGTGTTGTCATGCTTCGCTGAGTGAAATTTATTTGGGTTTTTGAGATGAAATACTTTTTAGGGAAGTCAACATGTCTCACAATGTAACTTCATCTAATATTTATTTATTTATTTTTTGATGCAGACTTGAGAGACTACATTTTTTTACAAGAACATTTATTGGAATATTTGTACTTCTAAACACTGATTTGTAATGTCAGGATATAAAACAGTAAATGGTTAAAAACAAATTAGATTTTATCTCAAATCATAAAAATGAAACAAAGACAGACACAGTATTATTCATTTTATTTAAAATATAACAGAATACTATAGCATGCTCTTGTGTGAATGAACTCCGAGAAGCAGAAGAGAGACATCAGCCAGAAGGATGAAGCAGAAGCCAGAGGAGAGACTGAGCGGATCTACTGATCTGAACACTGATCTCTCCTCAGTTGTGCAGTGACTGCAGGCTGGCCGCTCCGTGTGACCTCACAGCTCACTGAGACGCTCTTCATCCACTCCTGCTCAGAGAGAGTCAGGCTGCTGCTCCAGCTGTACAGAGCGTCCTTCTGCAGGAGCCCAGCGCTGCTCTCCTGAGCCCTGCTGCTCCCGTCCACCTTCCAGCTCAGGCTCCAGTCTGACGGAAAGCCCTCGCTGGCCACACACAGCAGTGTCGCTGTGTTCAGAGAGGAGATCTCTGCACTGGACGGGGGCAGGATGATCACTTTAGGAGGAGTGTTGCCTGAGAGAAGAAGAGCAGCGGGACGACAAACAACTCACTTAACAAACATCTTCAATGTTATTAGAGGTTAAAGTTACAGACAACATTATTACCTTCAGCTTAAATAGACAAAATAATATAATAAAAATGGCCACTTAAGTGCACTTTAAGAGAGACACTTTCATGACTAGTTTCTCAACACACTTAAGTACGCTTTAAAGAAGTACAGTTATTTTGATGTATTGAAAAATGTACTAAAGTACATGTAAATAACTTCATTATAATTTTAACTGTGTTATTCGATGTTCCATTGCAAGTTAATATATTTTAAATGTACTAAATTGAAGCTTCATCTTTACAAATGTGTAATCAATCAAAAGTATATTTATATATGGGCATGTTTCAATAGAAATTGCATTAAAGGATATTTTAACCATATTTCAAAGACAATAGAAGTAATTATGAAATTACAAATAAAGATGTAATTAAGCCTATAGCTTAAGAGTTTAAAAGCACTCTAAAGTTTAGCTAATTGCATTTCATATGAACTTAAGCCATACGATTTTTTTTAAATAACATGCAATTCAGTGTCTAAAAACATAAATTTTGTTTCACACTAAAGTATAATGTTAAAGCATATTATTATTTTGTAATAAGTACTCTTAAAAGTATCCTAAATTGCACCTTTTTTTCCAGAAGGGAGGTGTAAAATATATTTTAAATTGTATAATATATTATAATTAAACATTTTTAATTATTTTAAAATAAAGTAAAATAAATTATATAGAAATTCTAAAAATATAATAAAATACAATATCTGTTTTTCAAAACAAATTTATATTTCATGAATGAGTTTTACAATTGTTTTATTTCAAAGTAGGTTGAAAATCTATAGTACATTTTGAATTCAGTTATGTTATGGGTATGTATGTATTTATGTACAGTATGTATGTAGCCTATGTATGTATTTATTTATACATTTATTCTAAGTAGTATGTCACATTTCAAAAACATATTCTTCTCAGCGCTTTTATAGCATGTCAATATTTATCAAATGTATCTCTTTTCCTGGTCAATACAGGTGAAAATGTTCAAAATGTTTTTTTTGTTTTTTTTTGTAGTCAAGAGTTTTTTAGTATGTCTGTATTAACAACTCTCACATATAAACCTACACTATATTTACTGTAAGCATACAGTAAATCCACATTTAAGCATATCCACATTTTTTTGTTCCACAAGAAAAAGTAAAACATTCATAATGTCATAAAAAATATGACTAAATATGATAACACTGCACTGCATTAAAATAATTTAATTATTTACTTACTGCCAACATCCAGTCTGGTGCCGCTGCCGAAAGTGAACCACAGTAATACAAACTAATAGAGCAGATGTACAAAAACCTCCTGAACGCTTCAGTAACTGCACTGTTCACTGCATCTCCAAAACAACATCTTTCATTTGATTTAGTGTTGGTCGATTACAGTTCAATTATAATAATAATAATAATACACATTTAATTTTTTAAAAAGGAAAAATTTCATAATATATGATTCTACATTTAAACATTGCAATCTAAACTCCAGTTGATTCATGATGTTCAACTACTGAATGTTTATTAGAAATCATCAGCATATAGCAAACTATTGAGAAAAATCAGATGATACTGACACATTCTTAATAAGTAGAGAAATTGAATTAAATATCTTTTAAAACTGAATTCATTTATTTAAATCAGTGTGACACACTTTCTCCTGAAAGGAAGCCGCTTTGAATATGTGCACCACCTCTTAGTTTAAGACGGACTGTCCGCCGGTCAGGACTGTAAACAGCAGGTCTCGTCTCTTCTCACTCATTCTCAGCAAAGATGACTGCAAACGCTCTGATTATCTGCTCTCTACTGCTTTCTCTTGCTGGTGAGATTAGTGTTGAGTATTCAGAGCTTTTTCAGAAGTGCTTTATAAATGTTGTATCATTCTTCTCATGTATTGTGTGTTTGACTGTAACACTGACTGATGTGCTGTGATGGCAGGTTGTTTTGCTGAGATCATTCTGACTCAGAGTCCATCCGTGAATCTGGTGTCTGTGGGAAGCAGCGTCACTCTCAACTGCGGCTCCAGTTCTAGTGTATCAAACAGTTTAGCCTGGTATCACCAGAGACCCGGACAAACACCCAAACTCCTGTTTTATTATGTTGGTAGCAAAGTGTCTGGAGTTTCTGAGAGATTCACTGATGGGGGATCAGGAACAAACTTCATGCTCAATATTAGAAATGTCCAGCCTGAAGATGCAGGAGATTATTACTGTCAGCAGTATTATCAATATCCATTAACACAGTGATACAGAGCCGTACAAAAACCCCTTCAGTGAAAGAGGAACTGCTGATTTAGACACTCACTGCACACATATTACACTACGGCCCCTTTCACACATGCGCGATAATCCCAGCAAATAGCTGGGTCAAAATCACCATAAAGTGCCTTTGAGACTTCACAATTTCCCTAAAAAAAATCTGAGATTTTCCATTTAACTTTATATGTGTTGTATTAAGGAGACATTAGGCTGTTAGAAATGCATATTGGTCAAGCTCCAGCACTTTTTATAAATGAACTGCAAGCTGACAATATACAAGCAAACGATAAAATATGTCCACCCTGTCATGGACAAATTCATAGTAGAATAAATACATTTTCATTGCATAGTGATTATAAAATGTAGATCTGTGGAAAGATAATGTGTCCTTTTCCCAACAAAACATTTTAGTTAATGGTAAAAGTATTTTTATAATAATGAAGTTACTGCTTAAATATGTATTGCCCAATAAAATATGCGATAGTTGCACATTCTATTCTAAATAAAATCTAACAATAAAGATATTTAGTCAAAATTTAAAACAATACTAACTGGCCCTCATTTGTTTATTAAGAAATCACACACAAGGTTTTGGTAACTTGTTAAAATAATTAGTTTATTTTCATCATAAAAGTTGAAAATGACAGGGTGGACAACAAAGTGACAGGGTGGAACTTGGCATGACAGGGTGGACAAATGCTTTAATGGGTGAACGAGAACGGGGGAACATTTTAAAAACAACAGGAACTTCAAGAAACCCTTAACCAATATAGAAGAAGGAGGGTCCTTGCTCAGGCTGATTTTCAGGAGTTGCAAATGTCCACCCTGTCATGAACCATGGAACAGGGTGGACATTTTTTGGCTAAAGTTAGTATTTAATGAGCACATGGTGTACAGCAGTTAGCAAAGTGATTCACTGTTGAAGCTGACTGTGCACTGTTTAAAGTATATATTTAGAATTTCTGAAAAGTTTTTATATTAATTAATATTTCACAATGACAAGCTGGACATGTTAAAGGGATAGTTCACTTTGAAATAAAATTTTGGTATGTTTTAGCTTACCTGAAGGGCATCCAAGATGTAGGTGTCTTTTTTTCCGCAGTAGTTTCAATTTTGATATTTTTAGGTCAAACCGTTCTTGTCTGTCAGTCATTTCATGCAGGTCTATGGATACTGTCTCAAAGAGCATGCACAAAGTCCAAATTAAAACAATTCCCCATCGTCCAAATTAAACAATTCCCCATCGTCCAAATTAAACAATTCCCCATCGTAAGTACACATTGATGGCCTAAGACACGAAACGAGCGGTTTGTGTGAAAAAACGAACAGTATTTATATCGTTTTTAGCTCTTATAACACACCCGCGTCCAAATGATCTGAGGGCTCGGGCGGGTATAGATATATACACTAGATGTCGCCTTGGCTACGGTTTCGTTCCAATGAACTGCAGTAGCCAAGGCGACATCTAGTGTATATATCTATACCCGCCCGAGCCCTCAGATCATTTGGACGCGGGTGTGTTATAAGAGCTAAAAACGATATAAATACTGTTCGTTTTCTCACACAAACCGCTCGTTTCGTGTCTTAGGCCATCAGTGTGTACTTACGATGGGGAATTGTTTAATTTGGACGATGGGGAATTGTTTTAATTGGGACTTTGTGCATGCTCTTTGAGACAGTATCCATAGACCTGCATGAAATGACTGTCAGACAAGAACGGTTTGACCTAAAAATATCAAAATTGAAACTACTGCGGAAAAAAGACACCTACATCTTGGATGCCCTTGAGGTAAGCTAAAACATACCAAAATTTTATTTCAAAGTGAACTATCCCTTTAAGCTTGACAACACGTAACTACAAACACAATATGATGAAAATTAGGAAATATAAGTGTTGATACGTACTGTGTGTATTGCAGATGTTTTAACATCCACTGAAGAAAGACCAAATGGGGGAGGGGATGTCACTGAGTTCATCAGTTGGTTTCTTAAATGGGCGTTTACCCCATAATGACAGGGTGGACAGCAATTTCAGGGACACATGCAAACTGCTTAATATTATTATGAACATAAAATATAAATAATCAAAATTACTTGTTTTATTAAATAACTTGCTGAGGACAATAAGTACATTAAAAAAGTATTTTAATTTTATGTCATTTAACCACTTTTTACACTCACTGAAGTTAGCAGAGCAGCGTGTGGGACATGCCAAAATCACATACATCCAATCAAAGAAAATGGTATAAAATCAGAAAAACACATTTCAAGAGACGTATCATTGTACTTGTATGTGTGTAAGTGTTTGGCCATTTATAATAAAACCTCAGAATTTCATTATTTTGCATTATGTTCATGATGACTGAGCGATTCTGATGAGGACACCAAAGGCACTTTATAGTGATATTGACCCAGCTGGGAAATTGCCAGAACACCTTATGTGTGAACGCAAACACGACCCGGGATCGATGCCGGGTTGGGGACCTAATAACATTGCCATGTTCAGTCCCGGAAAGCGCGCTGTGTGAACAAAAGCCGGGATCGTTCGCCAGCTGTGAAACGGTAGGTAATGCGCAAGTTTATGATCGAATCAGAGAAAAAAAATGCACAAGCTTGGTTTGGAGAGAGAAATCGCAGCTCATAAGCAAATGTAAGACGCTGCTGAGACATTACAAGTCACATTGATGTCACGTGTCTTAACAGAATTTTTACGGGTTGTGTGTGAACGCGCTCTCTGATTCCGGAAAATCTCTGGCAGTGTGAATGAACCAAAATCAAACTTTATCCGTGTATTTTCCGGAATCTCTGTGTGAAAGGGGCTTATGATTGGAGCTGGTTTTTAAAGTTCTGAACAGAAAAACAATATCTGGGGCCGGATTCACAAAACATTCACTGTTAAAAAATAAATAAGTTGAGTAAACTTAAAAAAAAAAAAGTCAACCTATCACACTCAACTTTTTAAGTTAACTCAATTAATAACCAGTTAAAATCTACTTAAAATAATTGTTAATCTAATGAGTAGCAGGTCTTTTAAACGTAAAGCTTATTGTAAAGGCTACTAAACAATGTTTAGCATTTAGCAATGTAAGCAGCTACAATCCTTGTTTTTTAATTTCCATGTTTTATGTTCAAAGTTAGCTACACGACATGAACATAATTCGCCTCTTAAAACTAGAGGCACACAGTTTACCCTTTTCAATTAAGTTGCAAAAGGTGCAATGAGTAGAGCATATAGCCAACACAAATCTCCAACATGGTGATGATCAACCATTGTAATTCAGTAAAAATATGAACTCTGAAACTTATGACCGCTAAATAACAGATACATAACGTGAGTCTGCCGTTCCTGAAGAATCTCCTGTGTGTTTCGGTTTTGTGGATTAATATTTTGATATCGTCATTCTGAGTCATTTGTGTTTGAATTTCTGCACAACACATGTGACGACTTTCCATTCCACAAAAGGTTCTTTAGATTTTCACAATGTTCTTCACACTGAGGCCCCGTCCACAGACACTACTGCGTTTTAGTTTAGAAACGGAGAATTAAAACGAATACGATCTCCGTCCACACCAGCGTTTTAGCTGCGTATTATAATTGATCTCAGTCCACATTAAAACGACTGAAAACGCGGATCACGTGACTATTCACCAACACTGGGCATGCGCGTGCCGGTGTAGGCTAAACCTACTTTCAGACTGTAAAAAAATGCTTTCAAACATCAAAATGTCATTTGTTAATATGTATTTGTGTCAAAATTACATCTTTTCCTATTCTATTTTGCCTGGAAACGCTTCCAACACGTGTCGCATGAAAAATAGGCGTCGGTTCGATTTCTGGCATCTAATGAACAATGGCAAGGAAAACTAACTGTATCGCACTCCGAGAGTCCTCTAATGGTCGGGAGCATTTCCGTTGTGTTGCGGCTTTATTTTTTTGTTATGTAGATTTTCCGTTGTGTTGTGGCTTATCTCCGTTGTGTTGTGAACTTATGTTTGCTTTTTAAATTTCGTTGTGTTGTGCACTACTGCCCAGTGGGCATTTGATGTCAATTTAACATCAATGTGACATCAAACATTGATGTCAAAATTACGTCACGAAATAGGTCAAAAATGAAAGTCATATTGACGTCAATGTGTCGATGTCAATTTGATGTCAAGATTTTGACCTCTGCTGATGTCATTTTGATGTTATTTTGATGTCATGCTTTGTTGGCATTTGATGTCAATTCAACATTTATTTGACGTCAAGATGTCATGATGTTGATCCCAGCAGGTACAGGATAGACTATAACATCGGTCAGACGTTGGATTTTGGTTGAAAATGAAAGTCGGGTTGATGTCTAAATCCAATGTTTGTTTGACGTCAAGCTCCAACGTTGGGCAGTCGTTGAATTTTGGTTGGAATAAACCAAACAAAAAGGTGAAATGCATGGCTGTACACTTATTACCAGCTTCACTTAAAGCTAACCACATTTACTTCATTTAATTTCCAGTTTAATGAAATCATATTTTGTATTTTTAAAGACACCATGATGGTGGTTAGCGTTTGCTTTAGTTGAACTCTTGACCCTTGACTTTTTAGTATAAAATTTTCTCTGGCTGCTGTAATTGTGTGTTTATAAAGCACATTTGTTGTGGCAAAAAAGCTGTGAGAAAATTTAGATCAGGTGATGTTGGCTGTTTATTGATGATTATGACAATATCATCATGTAATTGCCTGAATCCCTGATCTTATTCAGTGTCTAATGCTTTGATTATATAGGACTTGTGTTTTTAATGTTGTTTTATAATAGAAGAAAATTTATTTTACAGCATGAGAGCAGTGTTGTTTATCAAATAATATAAAGGATTTTCAAAACATTTAATGCATTAATCTTTTTCCTCTACATTATTACTTAGCCATCAAGAATCAGTGTATGACTCTCAACAATGGTGACAATCAATGAAATGCTTCATGCTGCAGTGCATGCTGGGTACCACCAATCAAAACTCACCCATACCTCCCAGCATGCATTGCGGCTTTAATCAATTATACAGCTGGAGGTGATCTGATTATCTGGATATTTTGTTTGATTGTCACCATTGTTGAGATTCATATGCAGTTTCTTGATGTCTGTGTGTGTCTAAGTACTGCCATATAAAGGGTTTTGTGCACTAAATAGTTTTTAAAAATCAAGTATATTTTTTGATAAACAGCACTGTTAGATATGCTGTAGAATCAAATGACTTATATTTGGAATAAAACAATGTTAAAACCACAAGTCCTATATAATCAAAGCATTAGACACTGAATAAGATCAGGATTCACGCAAATACATGATGATGTCGTCTTCATCGTCAATAAACAGCCAACATCACCCGATCACATTTTCTCATAGCTTTTTTTAACTACAACAAATGTGCTTTATAAACACTCAATTATAGTAGCCAGAGAAAAGTTTAATTTAAAGAGTCAAGGGTCAAGAGCACAACTAAAGCAAACGCTAACCACCATCATGGTGACTTTAAAATACAAAATATTATTTCTTTAAACCCGAAATTAAATAAAGTAAATCTGGTTAGCTTTAAGTGAAGCTGGTAATAAGTGTACGGCCATGCATTTCACCTTTTTGTTTGGTTTATTCCAACCAAAATTCAACGACTGCCCAACGTTGGAGCTTGACGTCAAACAAACATTGGATTTAGACATCAAACCGACTTTCATTTTCAACCAAAATCCAACGTCTGACCGATGTTGTAGTCTATATCCTGTGCCTGCTGGGCATCTATTTGAAATCAGGATTTAAATAAATAAAAACACACATGCAAAATACATAGACCTAGGCCTAACTTTCAAGATCATTCAGGCTAGGTCTTTTAGATGTTGTCACATTGATTTACAATGAGTAATAAATATACTTTTTTCAGACATTTCAGACATTGTTTTGACATAAATTTCACATCAATTTGACGTCTTGTGTCCTGACATCAAATCAACATCGATTTAATGTCAATGATATTGACCTGAGATGTAGGGACCAGAAAAAACATGTCAGATTGATACCTTTGTTCAGCATCTTTACAACCACAAGGAAATAATTACAAAATATAATGAAAATATGCATATTCATACATGTCATACATGGTGGTCAAAATCTTGACTATTTGTTGATGTCAAATTGACGTCAAGGTGCCCGCTGGGTGGGCCACCGTATTTTGGAAATGGAGCCCAGACCAGTCAAAATACAAATTCTATTCTTGGTAAGAATAGGTAATGCACTTCTTGGGTAAAGCATCGTTTAAAAATGTATATTTGCATATTAATTGTAATTATCGTAATTAATCTAATGCAGCATGTAGTTCCTGAGCGATCGTGACAGAAGTTAAGTCCAACAACGGATGATTAACATTTTGTATAATCAGAAAAGGTTTGCTCATGGGAGGGTGTAAAAAATACCATTCAGTGCCTATAGAGAGCAGCATCAGCCCGTGGACTCGGAGCAGATCACATTATTCACTGCGGCCAGAAGGGACTGTTCTATCCGAAACTTTTCCTCAGAAAACGCAAAGCAAACATCAAGTGTATTAATGGTTGTGTAATCACATATTTTTTCTGTCAGTCATATCTGTTTTCTGTCATATTTTTCACACAGTCTTCTCTACCGCAAATGGCTCAATTCTCGAATGAGATTTTTTTTCTTCTTCTCAAAACAAGCTTAGATCTCTAAACAATTAGTTTCTTGTTCACATCAGATTTGAATTTCTTATTGATTTAAGCAAATTTCATGTGTGCGAAAAGAGTCTACAATTTGCACAATAACTAAATGCAAATGTCTTGTTGATCAAAACTGATGAGTTGATTCACAGTGAAACGGTCACACTCTTAACGCCAACAAAATAGAAAAAAAAAAAGAAAACATTAATTTTGGATATAACAAATATTACCATGGTGAAAAGACATTTAAACATTTTGACCAGTGTGGATCACACGATGACAAAACATTTTTTATTTTGATGTCATTGGCCAATGTATTGACACAATAAGCAGGTTTTGAAGCATGAATGTTTTATGAGTCACTAAATTTTTTTGTTCTGATGTTCATTTAAACAGTGACAATTCAGCGTACAGTTCAGATAAAGTTAAGACTGTTCCAAATGTGCCAAAGCAATTGAGAAAAAACTGTAATGTAATCTTACACTCGCTTATTGCATACGAACATAAATTATTCGTTCTAAAACAGCAAAATGCCAACATTAGACTTTTATTGTGCTTTATAAATGCATTGATTGATTGATCTCAAACGAGCCTTTTGTTTGTGTAACTGCCGTTCCATGAGTTTATGCTGTGTCAAGTTTACGCTCAAGCCAAGTTTCACCTTTGTTCAGGTCATTGTTTTGTTCTGTTTATGTTGTATTCATTAATTATAGCCTGCTTTAATCCTGAAATCCTTCATTAAATGTAAGAACAGTTTTCTTTATCAATACCCTTTATATATTGAAATCTTGTTTCTGTGCTGAAGTTGATGCATTGTTTTGTTTTCAATGTCTCCTTTATGAGGGCCGCCTTTAAAGTGAGTGTGAGATTTGTCAAAGTAATGATGCCAGGTTCCATTACTTGTAGCTCCAAACCCAAAGACATTCACCTGTGTAAAAGACAGAGCTGTCAGGAGTTTTGCCATTTCGGGGTTATCTAGCTGGTGGCAATATGGCACTGGGTTAAAAGCTATTCAGATATCATTTCATAACGGTACATTTCTACATGCATTTCTTAATAGTGCATTCAGTATTTTTTTCTCATTTACAAGTTTTACCACTAAATAAATTGGTAATATTTTTGAAAAGACATGCACAAGGTTTGGGGCTGGGATGAAAGGCATATATGCAAATACAAAATGTTAATAACATTAATGTTATTTAAAAAGGAAATGATCATTAAAGTTAAGGACTGTCACCAAGTGCAAATAGCCCACCTTTTTGGCAGAGGCTATTTACACAAACTCTGCCACCATTATCTGATTGAGCCAGACAGAATTACCAAAGAAATCCAGCAGATAACAGAATCAGTGAAGTGGAGAGTAAGGTGGGTGCAGGCTTCACCGTAATTTTGCCAAGCAAGGCATGTTCCTGGATCAACATATTTTGTTGAAACTGGAAAAATATTCCTGTCCGAAAGGACAAACCCTATCCATACCCCTAAATCTGACCCTTCCAATAATACAGCATCCATTTATGACTTTAACAAATATAATCATACTATGTTAACAATAAACAAACAGTTATTATTGCACACTGTTTTATTTAAAATTCAAATTGCTATTTGCACTTAGTTTGGGAGGGATTACATTTAAATTACGATTAAATTTGCACATGCCATTTTAAAACTGAAGCATCATGTGAAAAATGCAAACAGTTTTACCTGATCACAGACATGCAGGGCAAATACTATTGTAATGAAGCCAGTAGAAGGATATTTGCCATTTTTCTGCAGCCATTTCTCGTAGGCGTATTTCATAAAACCAGGGTGGAGGATCATCACCTGGACAGAAACCAAAACATTTGAGACATTCATTCCTGCTTATTATAGGGCTTAAAAATGAGTTTCATTTACATTGATTTAATGACATGGGCACTTACCTTGTTCTTGTTTACTTTGATTGAAGATTTGACTCCTGTGTATGTGCTGAGAAACAAAAAGATATAGATAATCATTTATTTGCTTTCATGATTTTTTTTTATTGTTTGATTAAACAGTACTCACCGTGTGATGTGTCTAGTGGTGAAGATGCTTATGAGCCACTGCATGTCACGAATCTTAAAGGGAAAAAGCACCAGATGTGTGTTGTCATCCAAGTCCACAGCGCTCTCGGGATACATAATCCGGTGAGTGGTCTTAGACCCCACGTCCTTCTCGTAACCTTTTGTCGGGCCTTTATTTATCCTGAGAGAAAAACAGGCAACGGGTATTGACAGGCTACCTATAGAAGATTATTGCTAAAGATATACCACGAACAGGGTAGAGAACCACTGCTGTATAGAGAACATTTATCAGACTTATTCTGTGCAATAATCTGTTCTTCTAAGGCCGGCTACACACTGGCTGCGTGGCGTGTCCGTTTTTATTTCGGCTCCCATGTTAACAGGTTAGAGCTTGCAAACGCGTTCATGTTAGAAATAGAACCGACGCCTATTTTTCACGCGACACGCAAGCGTGCCGGAAGCGTTTCCAGGCAAAATAGAATAGGAAAAGATATGTCATTTTGACACGAATATTAATAAATTACATTTTGATATTTGAAAGTCTCTAGGTTTTGACACAAATGCAGATATAAATGTAATTTTATGATAATTATCGATTTTCAAATATTGCACCTGTCAATACAGAACGAAATATTCTGTGGCCTATTTTGCCGTCAATACATGCCGACGTTGTCTTTGCTGCTATGCAGGGGCGGAGCTAGACTCTCATATTAAACAAGTCATTTTAAAATTAAAACCGTAAAAAAAAAAACAAAAAAAAAAAAAACGTAAAATATCTGATGAATGCATATGTAATAATGTGTCACTTGTTGAGCCAAGTAAGCTTATATGTTAAATAAAACACAAAGAAAAGCCACTTTTTTTTTTTGACAAAACAAAGAAAACAGTTTACCAGTCAAGTAAAAATGTTTCAGCACCACGGACAGATTTTGCACATTCAGATGCTCAATATTGCCTATAATGTAACGGCGCTGCAACACTGTAAACTCCGAACCCGTGCATGAGATTGCCTATTGAAAGCAACGCAATTTCACGTTTGCGATATAACGAAATTTTATTTTTTTAATTAGCCTACAATGGTCATGTTTGTGCTTTTTTGATTAGGCCTATTTATTATGTGCAACATTTAAATTAATATTCAGAAACGGGTAAAGTTACTTCTACCGTTTGTTTTTCTGATTCACTTTTATTAGCCTGCAAACCATATAAAATGGGCCTAGGCTAGGCTACTCTATTATTATTATTATTATTATTATTATTATTATTAATAATAAATTGGATGGGCTATCTCTGCTATTCTGAATTAACAGGATAGTTGTGTTTTTTTTCTTCTTCTGCAGAACAAATTGTATAAAAACAAATAGCATACGAATAATAATTAAAAAAATAAATAAAATAAAGATAAAGAAATCCAGAAAAATGTTTAACAAAATTAGGAAAATAAGGATATTTATAAGGATAATTATGTTTGACAGGGAACGCATCTCAAGGTCGCATGCACAGACTCATGTTGCAGTTGGAGCAGTCATCACCGAACAACAGACAAATAAAATATTAAGCTAATTAAAGTTAGAAAAGTTCAGTGAGTGATTTTCTTTTTCTTTTGTTCTTTGATCAACATAATGGCAGCAGCGAGTATATGCTGTCAGTGCACTGATTCGGCTTACTGTTTTTCTTTCTCAACCATTTAAGACAAAACAGCGGGCATGCAGACGTGTTCTCTCGCGTCTTGCGCTTAAAGAATGCTATCAAGAAGAACACCGTTCCTGTCCAGTGACGCAAGATCGGCGGCGTTTGAAGCGCCCCTAATTGGCACGGGGCCCTGGCTGGGGCGGCCGCATCCAAGCACCCTATCTCCGCTAGCTGACACGCAACAGAAACGCCACGTTCACGCCACGCAGCCAGTGTGTCGCCGGCCTAATACCTTATGACAAAGTCATGGCTGTCTATTAGTTGACCATAGTTGGATCTCAGGAGGTTCCCAGAGTTTCCCACCACAGCACAGGTTCTGCAGCGATCTGGACCAGCGTCTGAGTAATGATCTTCATCGGGGAAGAGAGAAAACAATGTGTCCACCACATTTGTGTAGTTGACTCTGAGCTTTGACGGTTGTAGACCCTATAGAAATATTCAAAATTAGCATCAAGACAACAATCTTGTTAAGATCATCAAGCTTAGTATCAAGATAGGTACACTGTTAGCCCTTGCTGTAAAAAAAGGGCAAATTCTGACAATATTATACCATATTCCATTAAAACAGTAATATACCGTAGAAAACAAAACTAGCCTACAGGAATACTGTGAATCAATAGTGCTCAAAATCGACAATCAGAGGCTGTTTTCCCAATCACACCCTATACCCTCATTCACTATTCCCTAGTTCACTAATAAAGTCCACTTGAATGAAAAGAAGTGAGTGAACTGAGACACTGATGAACACTGATAACCAGAATTACTGAAGGAGACAGACAAACAAGAACAGAAAAAAGAGAAACACAAAAACTACAACTGACTTCCAGCAACACTGAGTGTGAAACCAGTTTACAAACCAGTTTACGATTATTTCTTTCATACATGTACAAAAGTTCTTGTTGAGAATTAACAGAGATTTAGTTAAGAATAAAGTTTGTTGTCACCATGATGGAGATCAGTATTTGCTTTAGTTGGTCTCTTGTCCCTTGACTTCTTACCATTCATCTCTCTCTGACTGCTGTAACAGTGAGTTTATAAAGCACATTTGTTATGGCAAGAAAAAGTCAAGAGGAAGATGACCAGGTGTTTTTATTTTTTTGTGATGATGTCACAATCATCTTGGACTATCTAATTTTCAGATGTTTCCTGTATATATTCACTGAAATTATGTTTATGTAATTTGTTTGCATACATCTGTGTATCTACAAAATGAAATCAATATTTCTGTAATCAGGTCTTCTGAAGAATATTGTGATCATATAGTGCATTCAATTTTATTTTACTCCGTCTTGGCTCAGACACACACAGATATCAACAATCAGCATATGAATCTCAACAATGGTGAAAAGTTTCATGTCGCAATGCATGCTGGGTTCCAGGATAATATAAAACTCCCAGCATGCACTGCTGCATGAATAATAAAAAAAAAGAAATACTGTCACCATTGTTGAGATTCATGTGCTAAATTGTGATATCTCTGTGTTTCTGTAAGACACTGTAGCTCTGTTTTTTTGGTTTATGCATGATGTGTTAAAAAATTAGTCTAAAAAATTAGTAGTTTCACAGTGGTGCTAATGTAACACTTTTGATCGAGGATAAAACTCTGAATGAATAAGAATTAATTCCTTAGTGAATGAACAGGCAATATGATGAGTTTGTCATCATAAGCATTATAACCGCAATCATTCATAAACTGTGTGCGCATAAGTGTGACTTGCAAAAACACAGCTCAAGCAGCAAAAGAAAAATGAATGTTTTAGCATCAGCATCCCAACTAAAGCAAACACTGATCTCTATAATGGTAACTTCAAACAAACATTTTCAATAACAACTTCTGTATGACAGAAATAAAGTCATACTGGTTAATAATAAGTATAATAATGTGTAATGGCTGGAAGTCAGTCGTAGTTATTGTGTTTCTCTATTTTCTGTTCTTGTGTTTCTCTTTTCTTCAGTGATTCTGCTTATTAACAGCAGGTGTTCATCACTAATGCTCAACAATCACTTACATATTCCCTTAATTATCTCACTGCAACACTGTCTCAATGTTACTTTTACTCGTTGTAGTGTGGATTTCCCTGTGGGGTTGAAAGGGTTAACAGTGTAAGATAAAAAGACACACCCACAAAATGTATTTTAACAGTTTTATACTGGCAACACGGTTGCCAGTAGTTTACTGTAAAATCTTGTTTTTTGGGTCATCATTGTGCAGAAGAGTAGAGCCTGTGCTTCAGTCCAGGAGAAGATCTACAAACATTGATGATATGCTGCATGTTGCTTTATTTAACAGGCGGTGGCTGTGTAGTTGTTGGTCCAGTGGAAATCTTTTTACGTTCAATAGTTTTTTAGTGGCCTCAAATGAAAGAAGTTCACAGTAATATTTTGCTCACATTATTAATGCATTATAAATTTTAGTTAATACATTTAAATGACAGTTGGTCAATTTAAGGCAGTCGGTTTCTGCAAGTGTAATTAGTTAACTTGAATTAGATTTTAGTGCATTTTTACAGAAACAAACTAGATTACAGTAAAGAACTGTACAACTAGCAGTATTTTACTGGCAACAGTGTTGCCAGTATTTTACTGTAAAAAAACCCGGTAAGGTCTAACAGTGTAGGCTAATGTTTTTATCTTCACTTTCACAGGGTGTTCCTCAACTGGCTGCCTGACTGTTGTTTCTAGATTTCTGCATACATCCTGATAACAGCATAGGCTACATCAGGAAGTTAAGCTTAATAAAACTATAGTAACTATTCCTGATGTATGTTCTTGATGTAGCCTATATGCAGAAGCCTAAAAGATAAGCAGTAATTATTCTGGTACAGAATATGTCAAATGAAAAGAACTACTCATAAATCGAAAACTGCCATTGTAAAATATTCAGTTGGTTGACCTTTAGAAACCTGCTGCCATAAAAAAAAAAAAAAAAAAAAAAAATGCCATAAAAAAAAAGCCATAAAAAAAAAAAAAAAGGAAAAAAAAAGAAGTTAACTCTATTGGAAGACAACCTTTGTTTCAACTCATAAATAGTCAAGACAATGGATTACTTTTTGATAACTTAAACACTTGAGTTCAAAATCCAAAACTTGTCATGACAATTGGAGTTAAAGAGAATAACTAATGTAATGGGGCTATCATGTTTTACAGGATAAAATGCCTGAGGGAATCTGAGCTATCACAAATATGCAAATAGCAAATAGCAAATTTGCAAAATAGCAAATTTGCGCACACGCGCACACACGCACACACACACACGCACACACACACACACACACTATAGGCTTTGTGTATTTATTTATTTCACTTGGCGTAGGCTACAGTGAATCATAGGACCCCACCTTTAATATTTTAAAGTCTTACCCTCCACCATTTGTTCGTGTCTTCAAGTAACACGCTGTTTTTTCTGTTGAGGAGAGCTGGTATGGTGGGATTATACCGATAAATGAACCAGTCATCGTCCAGAAATCCCATGACGCAAGTTTTACAGGAGCATGAAGGTTCGAATATTAAATCATCAAACGCGTATGTGGTATCGTCCATCGGGGCGTTTTGAGTGTACAGAAGAAATAATGTCATGAAGCTTAAAGGCAAGGTGATGTAACCAGGCGCCAGTCTGTTGAAGACTTTCATATTTTGCCAGCGTAGTGTTCCTGGACAAAAAAACAGTTTTGTAATAAAAAAGACAGAAAAATTATGCATGATTTACATTATAGTGTCATAGCTTTAAATGACTGTTTAACAGTTATTTGTGTAATGTTCAAACCACCGCACTGTAAAAATATACTCATCAAAATCATGTATAACGGTCCTCACGGTCATTTCTGTCCTTTCTGCATGAATTGTCACTTTAAACTCGACTTTCGATTAGTAATTCAAATCATATAGTGCAATAAAAGGGCAGTGTAACTTCGACACCACTTTTGTTGTATTAATTATTATTAGGCTATTTTTTTTAACGCATCATTCATTTAGGGAAAATAATTGAATATTGTTTTGACGTGAATAATAAAAAATGTTACTTCATTATTTTATAGCCTAATTAATGCATCAGAGGGTTCAGAAATTAAATTGTTTCAGATATAGGCTATCACTTATTTCATTTAGGTTAAATATTGAAAACATAAAACAACATTAAACAAAAATTTAAAAAAAATCAAACTGTGTTTCACCAATAGAAGTGTCTACTCAGTCCACCATCACAATATTTTATAAACGTTACATTTCAAAGACAAGAACATTAAGTTGATCACACTGATCGAATTTAAGTGCACACTGAGTACATAAGACAATTACATTTCCGCTGTATATAAATGGTGAAACTTACCTAATTGATGAGGTCAGGCTGGCAGGTTTCTCGTATTTCTTGAAAAGTATTTTTGAGGTCTGTATAGATATATTATGGCCAGGAAATATATGCAATACTCAGCAATACATTTTATTTCTTGTCATCTGGATCATTCGAGCATCTGAGTGCTGAAAGCTTGTCTTGCCAAACCAAAGACAATTTTATGTGTCCCTAAACTTGTGGGACTGGTTCCCTTTCGAGAGGGAACTCACACTGTGTCAATGACGCTCTTGGGGAATGCACTCCAGGAGCCGGTTGCACCAACAGGGCTTACGTCTGGTCTTAAGGTAAGTAAGTCTTAACTCAGAATTCTAAGTCCGACCAAAAAGTTATGACAGCACACCATCCAGGCTTAAATCCTCTTCTCACTAAATCTTACGCCTAGTCAGTAGCAGGCGTAAATTCAAAATCTAGGTATATAATAGCGTTAATAGCCGTTATCCGACAGATAGTGTTTCTATAGTAACCACTTGATAACTCAGCAGTAAAGACATAGCGGGCTTTTAGACGGGAGAGTGTTTTTATTTTTTTATTTTTTTATTATTAAACAAAAAGCACAAGGGATACATGTATCAATCACAAAAAAATTAGACGGGAGAGAGTTATTAGGGACAGAAGCAATCCATTGGACATTTACATTGTTACAATGAGGTTTCGATTCTGTCGGAGAGATAAAAAGTTACAGTTTGTGTCGAACCACAACGCAGCATTGACACCAGCAGTACAGCTGTTAATAGCGCTATGTTTTTATGCAAATGGTGCGTTTCAAAACACTGTTGGAGACATGATTAATGTCCACAAATCCACCGCGTGTCGATTGATACCGCTACAAGTTAACAAAACAGCGGAAGATAGTTTACAGCGTAACCTAGCAACGCACGCTGCTAGTCAACTAATAGTTCTGTGGTCATTCACATGAACGCGCAATGCTAAGACCAGGCGTAGTTAAGCCTAAGCTTAAGTTTGATTGGTGCAACTGACGTTAAGTCAACTCTAAAGACTGGTCTTAACTAAGACCTACTTAGCAGTTAGGACCAGGCTTAGTAAAGCTCTGTTGGTGCAACCGGCTCCAGGTGAACCAGTGTCTGAAAAACATTCCAATCATGGCAATCAAATTGGCTCTATCCACGATCGCTTCTGCGTTTCGTCTCAGTCCACCCAGTTACATCCGGTGCTGCGTCGGAAGCCGTTTTTGCATTCGGTGGAGATAATGGCAAATTACACTCGCTGTTTACAAGAACTTCTAGCGGTTAATAATATTGTGAGGCAGTTAGCTGTCACATCTAAGAGTAAGAAAGAGAAGGGCTTTAAATTATATATTTCGAGCTACATCGACAAGTTTGAGGGTGAGTATTCTCTCATATCATGCAAAATCCGACTAGCGAATCAGTTTCAAAAATCGTTGTCTCTGTTTCTGAGAAAATTAATTTTAGGAAAGTGTTTCCGCTAGTACACTTCTGTTAGATTTTGGTGTATTTGGCCGAGCAGTGGATTGGGTGGCTCGCCAATGTATTAGATTTTTCCAATACATAAAATAAGTAAGCTTGACCAGAGTTCTTGTGGGGAGAAGAATTTATTGAAGGTGTGTAGTGTAGCAGTCCTTCAGCAGCGATGTTAGCATGTCGCCCTTCAACAATCTTAACCCAAAGTTCTGTTTTTGAAACAGAACTTTATACATGGAGACATAGCCTATGGGCTACAAACAATTGAAACCTGTTAGGACCTCCCACAGGAGATCGATCTAACACTCTGAGCAATGCTGATTCTTTTTATTCATTGACACCAATCAGTTTCTATGGGCCATCTGAATGGGCTATTCATCTGTATGGGCCATTTGGCACACACCTTTGCAGACACAGACAGAGTGGATTACATCTGATACATAGTCACAATGTAAATGAATCTGATGACTGAAGATACAAAATCTATCACTTCGCTATAGAACATGCTATGCGGAAGTAAAAACGCTGGCTGAGATTCTACGGGAAATACGTCAGCAGCGTTCGTGCATAGAGTGTATTTGACTGGCAACAGCCTATGATGTCACTACATCCCGGAAGTATAAAAGGGGCGCCTAGAGAACATGTCATCCTCTTTTCATCTTCAGTGACTGTTTTGTCTGATCACCTGAAAAAGGTAAGAATTATGGCAAGTGAAAAAAAGCGCTTCAAGAAGTGTGTGGATCCGTGTCTCAGGTTTATGACACCAGATGACACACACAACTTGTGTGTTTACTATTTGGGTGAAGATGTTTCTCACTTTAGTAATCCCTCCCATTGGGACGGGTTTGAGTACTCCCTTAGTGCCTGAGCATGCCATGGGCTGAAGCTGTTGATAATTGAAGTTATAGGCCTTTCTATAGGCCTCCTCGGTTGTCATGTAGCATAAGATTGTACTCCCCTTGTTTAAATGGTCGATAGCGCTCTAGCTGAGTACACTGTCCACTGGCAATGTAAAGTAGGAAAAGCTGGGCCCACAGTATTTCTGTGAGTAGACCTATGATATCTGAGGCTAGTTCTGCTAACAAGTATCGCTATCAAGTAGCAGGCCTTCACAGGCCTCCTTGAAGGTGGCTTCACTATTTGAGGATTTTAGCAATATTCATCATGTTGTAGGCTCCCGTTGAGCCTCCCTGATTCTATCCCAGAGCCTGATCATATATATATATATATATATATATATATATATATATATATATATTAGGGCTGTCAAACGATTAATCGCGATTAATCACATCCAAAATAAAAGTTTGTTTTTACATAATATATGTGTGTGTACGGTGTATAATTATTTTCTATATATAAATACACACACATGCATGTATATATTTAAGAAATATTTGCATGCATATACTGTGTATATATATTTATATTATATATAAATATTTTATATATAAATAACACTTTCTTCTTAAATATATATGCATGTGTATGTATTTATATATAGAAAATAATTATACTCCATACACACACATATATTATGTAAACACAAACTTTTATTTTGGATGCGATTAATCGCGATTAATCGTTTGACAGCCCTAAATATATATATATATATATATATATATATATATATAAATACTTTTCCTAGCTACCCTAATGGCGCTTTTCCACTACACAGTACCAGCTCGCCTCGACTCGCCTTTGTTTGGTTTTCCACTGTGTAAAAGTTGTACCTGTACCTGCTTCCAGGTACTTTTTTTCGTATCACCTCCGGCGAGGTTCTAAGCGAGCTGAGGCGATACTAAAATGTGACGTAAAAACACAGCAGACAGCAGACTCATCATTGCACGCACAGCAAAAAAAAAACAAAACAGCAAAAACAAAAACATCCAAAAACAGCATACACTCGATATCCTCCATTGTCCTGTGTGTGTGTGGGTAGCGGGTGTGTGTCGCGTAGAAGATTAAGTTACGGCAGTTACCTGCGGCGTCGCTATGACGACGACCAGGTACTATGTGGAGGTACTATCTGCAATGGAAAACGGAGTGAAAAGCGAGCCGAGCCGAGGCGAGTCGAGACAAGTCGAGTTGAGCTGGTACTGGTAATGGAAAAAGGCCATAAGTCTGTTTAGAAGGTTGAAGGACTCTCATAAGTATGGACTCTCCCTGTTATATAAGCCCCAGAGCTATATGTCATTCATTTTCATGTGAACTATGAAGTGATTGATCTAGCCATTTGTTTGTGTGACAAGATTAACCAGATATGCCAGTTCACAATTGTACACTCCTACACATTCAGATAGGTCCACAGAGACGCATTCAACGCTGGATTCAAAACTGGGCAGTTTTATTTAAAGGCTAGAATGTGATTAAATGTTTTATTTTATTCCATTTTTTCTATTCATTTCTTAAATGCCGTAATTGTGATGATTTTAGTCCATCTTAAATGTCTGTTGCATACGATGTTCAGGATTGTAATTAGATGTTACCTCAGTGAACACAAAACCTTTATGTAGCCTCGACTGAAAATGGTATATTTCATAAGAATTAATTTATTATTGTTTACCTTTGTTGCTTAATAGGCTACGTATCATTCATATTATTGTGTAGGCTATAATACATTTGAGTACTGTTATGTAGAGCTAAATAAATAAATAAATAAATTAAATATAAGACATTAGACCAGCATATCCAAAAATAACTTAAAAACGAGGAACAAAAAATGCTGCGTTGTTTCAGGTCAAATATGGACAAACTGTTGGTTTAAATTGACAAACTGTTTAATTTAAAGCAATGGTTGGGTTTGTCCATATCTGACCCAAACATGTTGGAACAACCCATCTTTTTTTAGTAGAAAAGTATTTATTTTTATTCTTGCAGGTCTCGTATTAAGGTGCTGAAAGTTGCCAGAGGAATCGCCTGAACCTCAATCTATACCAACCCAACGTCAGAGGATAGAAGCACCTCTGCATTCAAAATGCCGTCTTGTAAACTCATGAAGGTCTTCTTCGTGGTTCTGTTGGGTGCCATCATCAGTACAGTCATGGCCGCATTAATGCACGGGCTTACCTGGGCTGAAGCCCAGGGGCCTCCCAAGTTCAAAGGCCTCCCATGTTCAGGTTCATGATGAGTTGAAAAGGTCATATTGTTTTGTAACTTGTCAGATTTTGTCGCTGTATGTTGCTAGTCTCTATACTGTGAAGTCGCTTGTGGGCGTTGGTAGTGCTGTCGCTCTAATGTTATTGTTAGACCGCTCGTCTGGCCACATCTATACAAAACACCATCACAAGTGATACAACTATATTATTTTAATTTGACTAGGAATTAGGCTCAAAAAGAACAGTATGCTGTTGGGAGAGTGTTTTTATATTACCACACAGCAGTGTTCAGTGGATTAAATAATTTACTAGATTAACGGTCGATCAATCTACAAATTAAACTCACTCATACTGTCATAAATTACTAAAACGTCATCCGAATTTGACAAATAATACATTTTCTTGTCCCTAATAG
The DNA here is from genome assembly GCF_949319135.1 of Squalius cephalus. Lineage (NCBI taxonomy): Eukaryota > Metazoa > Chordata > Actinopteri > Cypriniformes > Leuciscidae > Squalius > Squalius cephalus. The sequence goes on along the minus strand of NC_137122.1, from coordinate 56,545,650 downwards.
TCAACATAATGCGGGGGAAACTGTAAAATGAACTGCAGCAGAGCTCAACTTGCATCATAAAACTACAACACTCAAACTATAAATAAACTCACTGAGACCGTCGACAGTTTCTTTTCCATGCATCATTTTATTATATCCATGTTTGTGGTTAGTTACAGTCAAATCATATAAAACAGTGAAATCGTCCACAAACTCTTCTGTCTTGCCTGCACTGCACTCGAGACGGTGATGGGAGCTGAGCTCCACTGAAAGGCTTCCCAGCAAACATTGTTCCGACGGCAACGTCGTGTCCCTGGCCAAAAATAGTCGCGGTATGACGGCATAAATCGGTAAAAATATGTAACACAGAACATTTCCTAAAAATGCATTCAGATACATTTGTACATGTCTACAGTTCTCTGGGGTTGCATGTATAATTGTTATTTTGACTTTTAGCTACGTGTAGTTCAATATAGTGTATCGGGTGAGAGGACGTCACCTGGCGACGTCTTTTACACGTGCATTTATAGTCCATCATGACCCTCCATCATGGAATCCTTGTGAAATATGCAAAAGCTGTGCTTAATCCTTGCATGGTTAATACTGCAAAAAATAATTTAATTGCCCAAGTAGTTTTTAAGAGGTTGTGAAGACGTCCACTGACGTCCTTTACACGTCAAGGCTGTGAATAGACGTCCACTGATGTCTTTTACACGTCTAGTCAAGCAAGACAGAAAAAAAAACAGGAATTATCTTTATGAAATACACGAATTATATACAAAGTAAATATATTTACTTTATCTTGTTTAAATAAATTATAATCACACAGTTCCTATGTGGTTAAGTGAATGCAAAGCCTCTGCATTCTAGTCATTATTTCAACCTGTAGCCTACCTGATACGTTGTGTGTTTTTTTTTATGGAATGTATGCATATACATGTAAAACAGAAATATATCTGGTCACCATTTATGTCTGAGTTGGATGTAATTGCCAAAACTGTGCTGCCAAGATGTAACAAAAGATCTCCCGACATTACCAAATCCCGCGATAGGTTAGATTATCTCACGAGATGTTAACGCGTTTTCCCCATAGACTCACTCCGGAGAACACTGAAGTTTGAACAACCACGGGGAGAGAGGAGGAATTGAGGCCCATATTATTAGAAATCTACTGTTGGGTACGTACATTTTGTATTATTAGATTCACGTGCTAGAGTTTTACTTGTTTGACATGAATGAACCGAAAGAAATGATGCCCACATTGTCAACTGAAATTGGCTAACTGAGTTTGGCTAAAATTAGCTAGTAGGCTAAAAGTTACTTTGAACTTATACAACGGTATACCATAGTATAAAGTATGTTTAATGATACAGTCAAAGTTATTACTGTAAATTATTAATGTAGCCTTTTGAGAGTTTCTTTCAGAAAGTAAATTATCTGAAGTAGAATGAAATTAGCTGGATTTGAACATGTATGTTTTCAGTAACTGCTTTAAAAATATTTTGTAATTTTAGAATTGCTAAACATGTCTTTTCAGGGGACATCACAGCCCACCTGTCTTTATCAGAAATGTCCTGTTCACTTTCTCACTGTTACACACCTAGTTAAGGGTCTTTCTCAAGGGCACCACAGTGGTATTGAAGAGGCAGGGGACAAATGCTGTTTTGAATTTAGCTGAAGACCATAAAAATATTTTGAAAATAAGTGCATGTCATTTACCTCAAATTTTAAATTTTCATTTATTTTAAAAAGAAATATATTCTCTTCCCTTAGATGCTGTGAAGAGGTGGAGCCCACATGCTACAGACACTGAAATTGATGCAGCAATGGCAGAACACCTGAAACACGCTCCAGGAAGAGCTGGGGGTGGTGGATACAAAAATGAGCCAAACAATGTGTTTAAGGGATAGTTCACCCAAAAATGAAAATTGTCATCATTTACTCAACCTCATGTTTCAAACCTGTATTCTATGCTAAACACAAAGATATTTAGAAGAATGTTTGTAACCAAGCAGATGTCGCTTCCCATTAATAATCATTTTTTCTCCAATAATGGTAGTCAGTGGATGCTCTATTTGCTTGGTTACAAACATTCTTCAAAATATCTTCTTTTGTGTTCAGCAGAAGAAAGAAACTCATACAGGTTTGGAATTTGGTGAGTAAATTACATAATTTTCATTTTTGGGTGAACTATCTTTATATAATAATTCAGTATTTTGCTATTGGTATTTAGTTTGGTTAACAAATCGAGAGCTTAGAATTATAAGGTTCTATCTCCGTTTATTGTAGTTTATTGAGGATCAAAGTTTTTAAACTCGGTTTATGTTTTGTGAGATGGAACCTTTTATTTTATTAATAACTACTAACAAAATATTTTTTTTACCAAAATAACACCACACAGGCATTAATAAACACCTAATGAATCAGATTGTCAAAAACTCAATTTCGACCAAAAGTGGAGATAGAACCTTATAATTCTAAGCTCACGAAATGTTAAACATATAAAAAATAAAGAGAAATTTTGGCTGTTCAAGATCAATAAAATGTTGTGCTTAATCAGAACATGCTTCTTTTTTGCTTATGTCCACAAATAATGTGTTATTGTTTTTGATGTACACGTGATTAAAACGTTTTATTGACGTTCAGGTCTGACTGGACCAATTTTGGACCTTTTTAGAACCTTTGTCAAGATGTGTAGGCTAAACCTCAAGACTTGATTGTCTTTCACGATGTTACACAATAGGTGTGTGATTATTTTATATGCAGGCTTATACACTTAAATTATGCAGCAACACATTTAAACACATATGACGATGCATTTAGACGTCCAGGGACGCGCAGAAGAGACGTGGAATTCACGGCCAGAAAAGACGTGGAATTCACGGCCAGAAAAGACGTCGGTTCAACTTCCATTTTGGAACTATTTTTCAACCATGACGGGACGTCTCGGACGGACGTCTTTTCAACGGTCATTAAACGTCCAAATGTTTGCTGGGTTCTTTGTCACTCGCGAAAATCGCTTCTCATTTGCATAAAGTTGAAAGTGGAGGGGAGGAGGAGGAGGAGGATGGGGGAGCACACGAGCCCCAGAGAGAGGACCAGGCCGCAAACCAGTTAGGGGGAGACGAGTTAAATGACTCATATAACAGTGACCCGGGCCGCTGGGGAAACAATATTGACAGAAAAGTGCAGGCTTATTGGGCGGAAATGGGACTGGAGTCCTGTCAAAATAAAGATGCTGACGTGTCGGAACGCCAATATAAACAGCAGAGAAGATTTTTCTCAAAAATGTATTTCAAACGCAAACTTATGTAAGATATTTGTAATTTGTAGTGATTACAATTTAGCTCAAAGGAATTATTAATTAATTTATAGGGAATTCAAAAGAGTCACTTATTACAACCGAGCAAATGACTCGTTCGCGGTTCATTTGAACTGGCTGTAACTATCAACTCTGCAACGGATATAAATATCCGAACTATAGTGAAACACTATATAGTTAGCAAGGTAACTTAGATCAGAAGTTTAAGACATTAAATTTGTAAACACAATAACACAAGTAATATTTCTCTTTAAAATACAAACAAGACTTTATTGATTATTCTAACACATAAAACTAATATCTAACACAAACACACGCACACACATTCATACGCGTTGCAGAAAGAAAGAGAGTAAGGAAAGATTAAGTTTTAAGAGTGAGTTTAAGAGTGAGATGATGTAATCCCAAGTTTCTATGCACTTATAAGACACAACCTGAATGAACCATCAATCATTAGTTTAACCCTTTTATCGTTTCCTAGGTTATTAAATCTGTATCAAATACACCAGTTCAGCTTAAGAGTCTGGATGCAGTACTTGCTTGTCTTTGCTTTTGGGGATTCCCTTTTGTTGCGTGTAAGGGGTTTTCCCGGTCCGTTCATTGGCTGGTCTCCTGGTGCCTGATGTCTGGGGCGGCCAATCACGTGTTGTGCTGGCTGATGAATTGAAAGTCTTTGTCTGAAGCTGGTTTTGTCGAATCGTGGAACGAAACTTTGCCGCAAAACTTAACTTAGAACCGAGACTCACAACGGAAAAGAAAGGAAACAAAGAAAAGAAAGGAAATTGAGAGGAGTAGATGATGGCTTGAATGAAGCTGTTTAACCCATGTTCTTCAGATCTTGATTTGGGTTATTTCGTCTGCGCGTTTACATGGTTCCTAGTCTGAGAGAGCGAGAGCAGAGAGAGAGAGAGCTTTGTTTCTGTCTAAGATTTTTAAACTCAAAGTTTGTCTCCCCTCCTGAAGAGATCGGACCAATTAGACACTGGCTTTGTTTTCAAAGTCATAAATCATGCGTTATCTGGGATCTCCTTACTAGCAGAGAGAACAGAGGCTACAGTTTAGATCTTATTACTATTATAAGAATACGAACATTTTACACAGATTTCAATCAAGCCATCTTTTGAATCATGAGCATACGATCATATTGATATGAAACACAACACACTTTCATTCAAACATCTAACAGTTATAATAATTACATGAATTATATGGGATCTAAGCATATTAGACACACATTTATTGTAGACACAAAATCAAATCATTGTAGTTGCATGATGTTTGATTTATAAGTCCGTTGAAAATTGTTCTTGAATGATTTTATGTATAGTTAGGTAAAATCTCAGTTCTCTGGTTTGAAAAGAAGAGAATTGGTTTGTTCGTTCAGAGGTCCTTAAGGAGGAGGGGGTCTGGAATGTTGTGGGCTCGAGCAGCTTCTGCTGTTATCTTGATCGGGCTGAATTGTGCTATCTCTGAGCCAATCATTCTTTTCCAAGCTATCTCACATTGACCAGTTCTTCCTTTAGTTGGGCTCATCTTCTTTGAAGCTTGCATGGCCATAAAGTTCTTAGCTGGGGGTTTTCGTTGGTCAGCGGAGACTGGCTGGCTGGAGCCTTCTTTTATGGCTCTGGGGTTGGTGATTTGGTGTCTGGAATGTTCAGTTCTGTGAGAAATTATGTTTGAACAATTCACCTGGAAGATTCATTTGTGTTTGTTTCACACTCAATCCTACACTTAGTAACGGAGAGTGTCAGAGAATGGCTCTGTTATTCACCATCAGCAGGTAGTGTGTTTTGTTTTGCATGCAAAATATTTGGCGAGAACAAGGAAAAGTCAGCATTTGTGTGTGTGGGTTATTTTGACTGGAAACATGCTAATGATCGTATAGCAGAACATGAAAGCTGTGACATTCACAGAAAAGTCATGATCGCTTACATCAATCAAGCAGCTGACAGTGGGACAGTGGACTCAGAACTCAATAAACAGTTCAATGAGGAGTGTGAATACTGGACACAGGTTCTACAGAGAGTTGTTACTGTTGTGAAGTTTTTGGCTGAACGGGGACTTGCTTTCAGGGGTGACAGCCACAGGTTTGGAGACACCGACAACGGCAATTATTTGGGGTGCATGGAGCTGATCAGCCAGTTTGATCCTTTTTTAAAGGCTCATATTGAAAAATACGGAAACGCTGATAGAGGAACCCCATCCTACCTCTCCTTGAATGTGTGTGAGGAATTCATACAGCTGATGGGACAGAAAGTGCTCGAGGAAGTAATCAGCAGAGTGAAACTCGCAAAGTATTTCGCTATCAGTGTGGACTCCACGCCAGATATCACACATGTGGACCAGCTGACTTTCATCCTGCGGTACGTATCACCAGAGGGCTGTATAGAGGAGCGCTTTGTAAAGTTCCTCCCTATTGAGAGCCACACGGGAGAAGCACTGTTCAACTCAGCTATTAGTGTTTTAGAGGAGATGGGCATTGACATTAATGGACAATGTTATGACAATGCTAATAATATGTCAGAAGCCTACAAAGGTGTGCAGGCCCGCATCAAGCAGATCAGCTCATTGGCACAGTGGGTGCCCTGTGCAGCACATACCCTAAACCTGGTGGGGGTCAACAGTGTGAACTGCTGTGAGGAGACTGAACAGTTTTTCAGTTTTGTACAAGCTTTGTTCAAATTTTCATCAAAGTTTGAATGAAAGATTGATACTAACAAGATGGCGCCGGTGTGTGTGGCTTGCCGTCTGTTGCTTGGCGTATTTGTCTTCGTTTTGTTTGCTGATGTACGTCCTACTGTTATGAGTCTACAAGCTGTGTTAACCTATGATCGTCAAACTCTATTCGACATTAAATCTTCTATGGAAGGATTGCATACCATCATACCAGGATGCGACACTCATCGCCTTCCTACCCGCTGTCCGTTCCCGAAGTATCTTTGTCGACTGTACTGCTTACCTTGCCGGAGAAAGCGTCGTAGAAGACGCGGAAATCGAGGCGGCCTTTTGGTAAAACTGAAGGCAAGCCTATCCACCCAGATGGTTTTACCATATTCACCCTTATGTGATCTAATTAAGAAGAAGGACTATTTTATCGCCGTCCGTTCTATGGAGACGCCGTTCCAGTGGATTACACCTGTCTCAGACTTCGTTGATCAGCCCCCGCTGCGTCGGCCCCCTGTGCTTCGTAGACGGAGAGTGACTTCGCAAAATCTACGACCACTGCGTCGCGAATTGGATGTAACGGAGGCCTCTACTGAACTAAGGTTTGCTCTAATAAATGTGCGATCTCTAGCAAACAAAACATTTATTTTAAGCGACTTTTTTAATACTCAGAGCCTGGATATTCTATGTCTGACAGAGACTTGGCTAAATACTGGTGACTTAACCCCGTTTTCGGAATTACTCTCTCCAAATTGTGGTTTTCTGAATTCCCCTCGGGCCTCTGGTCGTGGAGGTGGTGTGGCATCTATTTTTAAGAAATCTTTTAATTGTCGTTTTCTTCACACCAGAGCGTTTACCAGTTTTGAACTGCAATTGTTTCAGCTAAACACTACAGAACCAATTGTTTGTGCAATTATATATCGGCCCCCCAAATATAACAAGGATTTTATACAGGAGTTTTCAGACTTTGTAGGTGAGATTTGTTTAAAATATGATTCTTTTTTAATTGTGGGAGATTTCAATTTGCATGTTTGCTGTCCTTCCAATGCGCTAGCAAAAGATTTTTTGGATATGATTGACTCTTTTAACCTCACACAACATGTTTCTGGATCCACTCATGTTCATGGACATACCTTGGACTTAATATTAACTTATGGTCTCTCTGTTGGGAATGTTAGAATTCATAATTTAGCCCTCTCTGACCATATGCCTGTTACTTGTACTGTAACTCTGCCTTGTGTCATTCGTAATACTTCATTACCAATTCACCGGGTTCGGAACTTAAATGCAGCCGCTATTGAGCGGTTTAAAATTGCATACATTGACTCTGATATTAATCTTAATTTGGAGAGCCCTTTGTATTCAGATGTGAATGTGTCACTTGATCATTTTAATTATGTATGTTCTTCTATTCTGGATTCAATTGCTCCTTTGAGGGTTAAGAGGGTTAAGGCCAAACCAGAACCATGGCTAAATGAGGTTACTCGGGGCTTGAGGCGTGCTTGTAGAAAGGCAGAGCGTGGAAGAAGGATAAATTACAAATGTCCTATGATATACTACGTGAGTCTTTATCTGCTTATCAGAATGCAGTTAAGTCATCTAAGAGAAAATATTTTGCTGATCTAATCTTAAGGTACCAAAGTATTCCGAATATTTTATTCAATACCATCAATTCAGTGTTAAATCCCTCTACTACATGTCCTGTTTTGTCCACCATTACATGTGAGGATCTGCTGAATTTTTTTGTGCAGAAAATTGATGATATTAGGACACAAGTTGTACCTGGTTCATATGATCCCACGGTTACTTGCCTCACCTCTGCTGTGTTTGATAGATTTTCACCTATTTCTTTTCATTCTTTAATTGAGGTGGTCGGGCAGTTAAAACTTACAAATTGTAGCCGTGATGTTATTCCATCTAGATTAGTTAAGCAGACTTTTGATATTATTGGACCTAGTATATTGACTTTAATTAATAGAAGCTTTGAAACAGCAGTAGTTCCAATGGAATTTAAGCATGCTTTAGTACAGCCTCTTTTGAAAAAAACGAATTTGGATCCAAATGTTTTATCTAATTACAGGCCTATTTCAAAATTGCCATTTTTATCTAAACTTCTTGAAAAAGTTGCATTAAACCAACTACAGACTTTTCTGGTACAAAATGAGATTTTTGAAAATTTTCAGTCAGGATTTAGATCAAAGCATAGTATAGAAACGGCTTTGTTGAAAGTTTTAAATGATATCTTGCTTGCGATTGATTCTGGTAGCTCACTGGTTTTAGTTTTGCTAGATATTAGTGCAGCGTTTGATTCCATTGATCACAATGTTATAGTCTCCCGCCTAGAAAAGACAGTGGGAATTCGGGGTATGGCACTCGATTGGTTCAAATCATTCCTTTCTAATAGGTCATTTTCAGTAAATTTTGGTCAACAACATTCAAAAGTGGCCCCATTGTCTAGTGGGGTTCCACAAGGATCCATTCTTGGTCCAATTTTGTTTTCATTATATATGTTACCTCTAGGTTCTATTTTTCACAAGCATGGAGTATCCTTTCATTGTTACGCAGATGACACTCAGGTGTATCTACCGTTGCGGAAACAGGACAAAAATTATTTTGAGTCACTATTGAGATGTTTACAAGAAGTTAAATCTTGGATGTCTGAAAATTTTCTGCATCTGAATGAAAGTAAAACTGAAATAATCTGGTTCGGGGCCCCTGACACTAAAAATTATTTTGATCTGGGTGAGTTAGCTCCTTTTTGTAAATCTGTAGTGAAAAACCTTGGCGTCCAATTTGATAGCTCTTTGAAGTTTGACAAACAGATTAATTCTGTGGTGAAATCTTGTTTTTTCCACTTAAGATCAATAGCAAAGGTTAAACCGTTTTTGTCCTCCAGTGATTTTGAAAGGATTATTCATGCTTTTATCTCTGTACGACTAGATTATTGTAACTCGCTATATGTAGGTGTCAGCCAAGCACTTCTGAATCGTCTTCAATTGGTTATAAATGCGTCTGCTAGACTTTTAACAGGGACTCGTAAAAAGCAGCATGTAACACCGATTTTAGCCTCACTTAAATGGTTGCCGGTGGAGTTCAGAATTGATTATAAATTATTGATATTTGTGTACAAAGCCTTGCATAATTTGGCCCCATCATACCTTGCGCATCTTCTTCATATACACAAACCTTCTAGGTCTCTCAGATCAGCAAATCAGATGATCCTAGACATTCCAAGGACTAGATTAAAATTGAGTGGTGATCGGGCATTTGCTGTGGCAGCTCCAATGCGCTGGAATAACCTGCCTCTACATCTCAGATTGGCTCCTTCCTTAGGTTATTTTAAACGAAATCTGAAACTGCATTTGCTAGATTTAGCGTTTGGTTCAGTAGGTTAACTAGTAAGAGGCTCTTTTCAGATGTTTGTTAGTCATTGTCCTGTCTGAAAAAGAAATATTTTATTATGTAATTTTTATTGTGTGACTGTACAGCACATTGGTCAACTTCACGTTGTTTTAATTGTGCTTTATAAATAAAGTAAATGAAATGAAAATGAAATGAAAAGACCACTTTACGCTGGCAGATGATCAGGGCAGGGTTGCAGCCCAATGATAATAAAAGAATAGAGACTTTGAAATCGCTTTCTGACACAAGAAGGCCAGCACAAACTGTCGCAACCAAAGCCCTATGTCAGAACTACGCAGGGATCCAGCCTTCATTACTCAACATTGCTGATGATGATGAGCACCAGAATTTGAGCACAAGAGGGGAGGCTAGGGCACTGCACAAAAAGATAAACAAACTGCAAATTGATTTTAAGGACATAATTGGGGCCTTTTCTTCAAAGAAGATCAGACAAAAGCACTTCTAAAAGGGTAAGAACGTGCTGTATTTATAGCTTGTGCTTTTCAGGTTTTAAATTGTTGTGGTTGTGCATTGTTTTAAGAGAAATGTACATTTATACTGCAAACCTTCTATAAATGTTGCTCAGTTGCATCTTTTTGGTACCTGGCATTAGGCCGTGTTGCTATCCATGGTGCTGAATTGAGTGTGTTTGTGTGTCTGTGCAGGTGCATGTGATTGGTTCAAAGGGCCCGCTGAGGCCAGAGAAGAGGCTCCTACTTTGATTTGTTGCTGTTCTTTGCTTATGCTGTTATCAGTTATTATCAATGTTTGTGCAGACAGGTGATGGTTGGTGATGTTTTTCATAATATTGTTTGAAATCATACTTTCACACATTTTGGTTTTATTATCACCATAAGTTGCTGTGTGTGGTTGTTAAAGGGTTACTTCAGGATTTAGCATTAAGCTTTGTATTAGTAGAAAACCTGTAGTATTTTCGAATTACCATGCTTTCCCCCCTCATATCCCCCTGAGAGGAGAGATTTATGTATTTTTTGTCTGGAAAAAATCCTCCGATGACGCAAAAATCGTCATTTTGCGTCATCGGAGGATTTTCTGTCCAGAGGCTAAAGACTACAGCCAGTAGATGGCGTTGTTCCGCATGTTTTCAGCCCGCCCATACAGGGTGGGATCTCACTCACAGAATGTACACAGTATCAGCCGTCTTTCTTTGGAAGCTAAGCTAGCATGCTCTTGTTCTGTGGAGAAAGCTGAATAATAGGAGAAAGCTGAGTAAGTAGGGGTTACCATCTTCCTTTTCCCGGACTTGTCCGGCGGGCGAGACTGTTAAAAATGTCCGGGATTCAGCTTTTGCGTTCTGCGGTCGCCATTCATTGTTTACATGCACACCTCTCGTTTCAATCTAACTGAATTAATTCCGATCGGTGAATCTGACTGTAGTGTTTACATGAACGCTAAACAAGTGATCGGTTGATGTGCGTTTTACCCTTGCTAAGAAAATTTCCGCTCCTCCGTGAGAGATGCGAGACCCGGCGCGTCTCAGTAATGACACAACCGGCCTCGCGCCGTTCTCCCGCGGCCGTCAGCCTCGTCCTGCTCGCCACAGTAAACATGATGAATGGCGACTGTAGAACGCAAAAGCCGAATCCCGGACATTTTGGGTCTCTAAATCCCTGGCAAACTCATCACTTACTTAGGCTAGCCTTGTTGTTTTCAACTGTGCTCTCTAACCGGTAGGCGTGGCCTCCTAAGGCAGCGAAGCAAGTGCATTCTGGGAGTTGTTGTCTTTCATCCACATAAGCCAAAAATACATTTTCTGGCTTTTCTCAGTCTAGAAAGCTCCAAATTCAAAAATTTCTCCACATTTCTTCTACTTAAATGACCTATTTTAAATACACATTCATCTTCCCAGAGGTGAAGTATCCCTTTAAATAAAGTGTCTTGTGTTTATGCTCAAGTGGGATCAGTGATATGTTAATAACGATATTATGGTGTTTTCTGGCTCAAAGAGGGAAAACTCACTGTTGTAGGTCTCGAAAGAAACTAATGCATTTTGTGATGTAGATTACCTAGATATTACACTTTTTAAAATTGAGACTCTATAAATTGAGGGGATGGGGGGCCTACAAAACCTCTCAGCCCTGGGGCCTAACATTAGGTTAAGGCGGCTCTGAGTACAGTGACCATACATAAAGTTCCTTATAATCGGTTCAAACATTTGATGAACAATAGCCTGGTGGAGCAGTTGTTTCATGAAGAACCATGTGCCTGTATGGAGCAGTGTTTGACTGCAAGTGACGATGAGTGGTTTACCAAACGCTTCAGACAAGATGTCCCACCACTGCTCTCTCTCAATAACAGCGGGCTTACTGACGACATCTATGCCTGGTGGCAGGTAGGCCTTTTAATTTCCATCCTTAGTGTTAAAAATGGCCAAAAACCACAATGCTATATAGGGAAGAGTGGGGTAAGATGAGACATATTTTACCTGTGTGTTTCTCAAAATAAGGGAAAATGAAGCAAAATTACAATGAAAGTAGCCCACAGTAATTTCAGGATGTAAAAAAATATGGACGTAGTGTCCGTCATGTCACCCTTAGGTTTCTGAAGACCGTTTTTGAAGCCTAAAGTGGGAGTAGCCTACCGTCGCCATCTTGGTAGCGCGCCAATCCCGAATTTATTTATTTTTTACAGTCAGACAATTAGCTGAGGTAACGTGACGGCTAACAGACAGCAGACAAACGACTAATGATGACTAATGATGACAGCAGCGGGAATCTGTCACGGTTCATGAATTCACTGACTCTTTCTCGCGCTGTGTTTGTGTATGTGTGTGTGTGTGTGTGGGCATGATCGCTGATCAGCCGCTGATTGTCATCAGCACCAGCTGATTCTGATCAGCGATCTCTATTTAAAGGAGAACTTGGTAACTTTTTTAACTTAATAAAACTGTCTAGAATTCATTTGGATGGTTAAACAACCTGTTCTGGTGATATTGGTGACTTCCCCCGCTCCCCCCAGCGTTCCCAGGCGGAAAACCAACCTTGCAACTTGGGGACTACCGTCCCGGCAAGATAGAAATTGGAAGTCTCGTGAGAAGCGAGAACGAGAACGAGCGCGAAACACGAATTGCTTTACGGCAATTCGACATAAACACACATGCATGTATGATGTATTACCAGATTACCCACCTCGTTAGGCATAGCTCCACACGATACAGTTGGCTTGCTCCGTTCAAATCAAACGCACATGAGCAGCGGTAGAGAGGGGGAGGAGGCCGCCGCAAGTGAGTTTTTTACGACCGTGTTGTGAAATATACGCCCCCTCACAGCTGTAGGGGGAGCTCGTGGGGAAAACATGCGACAACAAAAGGAAAAATCAGCGAAGAAGTGACTAGAGTTCGCTAGAGTTGCCGAGTTCTCCTTTAAGCTCATGGTCTTTCGTCCTGTGTTTGTCAGATCGTTGTGGGATTTATCCCTGTGCAGTGTGGTCTTCATGGGTGTTCCCGGTTCCCGTTTTGGAGTTCGTGTTGAGTTCTGTCTGCCTGTCTTCATCCAAGGATCCTGTCTCGTCTCATCACACCACGGGTTCGTGTTTGTGTTCCTGTCAGCCTGCCTCATCTAAGGATCTCGTCTCGTCTCATCACGCCATGGAATTTGGGTTGCCCATCTGCCCCCTGCGCTAAGGATTATTGGACTGTGTGTTTGATATCTCCTTCTACGTGTTCATTCAATAAACCTGAGTTCTTGCATTTGCATCTTCTGTCTTCATTGAAACGTCACAGAACGATCTGACCTTCATGGATGCAGCGAGAACCCCAGACCTGGCCGAGTTCTTGTCCAGAAGCGCTACGAGGATGGACCAGCAGGAGGAAATTTTAGCCCTGACTGGATGCGCTGTACAAGCCTTGGTAGAGCAGGTGTCCGAGCTCACCCAGCGGATTCAAGAACTAGAGACTCCCACTGCGCCACCCACACCGCCAACTCCACCCACGCCCCCGCCGACCAACCATCCACCTGAGCCGAGATTACCTGCTCCAGAGAGATACAACGGTGAGCCACAACTGTGTAGAGCATTTCTGTTCCATGTTTTTTGCTCTGCAACCCCAGACTTTTGCTTCAGAAGAAGCCAAGGTGGCTCTGGTTCTTACCCAACTGTCTGGACGTGCGGCTCAGTGGGGAACGGCGGTGTGGGAGAATCGAGATCCATGCTGTTCCTCGTTCCAGTCACTCGCGGCAGAGATGAAGAGGGTGTTCGATCGAGCGGTGGCCGGAAGAGAAGCTGCACGTCAACTAGCTGATCTTCGCCAGGGAAGCCAATCGGTCACCGACTATTCGATCGATTTCCGCACCCTCGCCACGGAGTGTCACTGGAACGAGGAGGCACAGTGGGATATGTTCCTGCATGGGCTGGCTGACCATATCCAGGGGGAGATTTACGCCTTGGATCTTCCGAAGGATCTTAATGGACTCATCGAGCTGGCCCTGCGGGTGGATGCCCGACTGCAGCGGGTGGAACAACATTACCGCATGACCCTGGTCCGGAGACCTTCGCAGCCCCTCGAGCCAGTGGCGGTGATACGGTCAGTCCAACCTTCGATCACGAGCCCATGCAGGTGGGTAGAGCTCAGCTCTCCCGGGAGGAGAGAGAACGACGGAGATCCCGGGGGTTGTGCCTTTACTGTGGAGGAACTGGCCATTTCATCAACACCTGCCCCGTAAAAGATCGAGCTCGGCAGTAAGCAGGAGGCTACTGTCGAGGCGGGATCTCCACCAGCAAGACCTCCTCCACTCTCCTCCCAGTGAGACTGCAATGGGCAACCCGATTCTACAACTGTCATGCACTCCTGGATTCTGGGGCCGAGGGGAATTTCATGGATTTATCTTTGGCACGTAAGCTGCAAATCCCCATCATACCACTCACGAACCTGATTTCTGTCAACAAACTCAACGGACAAGAACTACCAGTCATTACACTCACTACTGATTATCTGACACGCATAACCTCAGGCAACCACACAGAAGAACTCTCTTTCCTACTCCTTGACTCTCCTCATACTCCGGTGGTCCTCGGTCATCCCTGGCTCACCCAGCACAACCCCAGGGTTGATTGGGGTCACAATTCTGTGTCTGCTTGGAGCACTAAGTGTTATGCGTCCTGTTTAGTGTCTGCCTGTTCTTCGGTGTCTAGTTCTGTTTTGCAGGAGGAGTCAGTGAATTTGTCTAACGTGCCCGCGGAGTACCTCGACCTGAAGGAAGTGTTCAGTAAGTCTCGGGCTGCTTCTCTTCCTCCACATCGTCCCTATGACTGTGCTATAGATCTTATACCAGGTACGTCTCCGCCTAAGGGCAAGTTATACTCTCTTTCTGTTCCAGAGGCAATGGAGAAATACATTTCTGATTCTCTAGCTTCCGAATTCATTCGTCCTTCCTCTTCTCCAGCGGGGGCGGGGTTCTTTTTTGTTGGTAAGAAGGACGGATCTCTGCGACCGTGTATTGATTACCGAGGGTTGAACAACATCATGGTAAAGAATACTTATCCTTTGCCGTTGATGTCTTCAGCCTTCGAGCGGTTGCAGGGAGCCTCTGTATTCACAAAATTGGACTTACGCAATGCATATCATTTGGTTCGCATCAGGAAGGGGGATGAATGGAAAACCGCATTTAATACCCCCAGGGGCCATATTGAATATTTGGTCATGCCGTTCGGACTGTCCAACTCCCCAGCGATTTTCCAGGCACTCGTCAATGACGTGCTGAGAGATATGGTGGACCAATTCATATATATTTACCTGGATGACATATTGATTTTTTCTTCTTCTCTCCAGGAACACGTTCAGCACGTCAGACAAGTGCTTCAGAGGTTGCTAGAGAATGGGCTTTTTGTCAAGGCGGAGAAATGCGCTTTTCATGCACAGTTTGTTCCTTTCTTAGGTTACATCATCTCGTCTGAGGGAGTGCGCATGGACCCTGACAAGGTTAAGGCTGTGATGGATTGGCCAAGTCCAGATTCCCGTAAGGCCCTACAGAGGTTTCTGGGGTTTGCCAATTTCTATCGGCATTTTATTCGCAACTTCAGCCAACTAGCCGCTTCTCTGACTGCCTTGACCTCCCCCAGAACAACGTTCAGGTGGTCCGATACAGTCGAGGCTGTATTCGCTAACCTCAAGAGCCGCTTCAGTTCTGCTCCCATTCTGATTGCCCCTGATCCATCACGTCAGTTTGTGGTGGAGGTCGACGCGTCAGAGGTGGGGGTAGGTGCAGTTCTATCCCAGCGTTCTTCCACAGATGACAAGATGCACCCTTGCGCATTTTTGTCCCAACGTTTATCGCCTGCCGAACATAACTATGACATTGGTAACAAAGAGTTGTTGGCTGTCAAGTTAGCGCTGGAGGAGTGGCGTCATTGTTTAGAAGGGTCGGGGGTCCCTTTTATCGTTTGGACCGATCATAAGATATATTTTTTCACTCTCGTACCGCCCGGGTTCCAAGAACATCAAACCCGATTCTTTATCTCGTATTTTTGATCCATCCGAACGCCCGGTTACTCCCGAGTGCATTTAGCCTGAGAAGATAGTTATCTCCACACTCACATGGGAGGTCGAATCGAAGGTCAAGACGGCCTTAGAAGGGGTAACGCCTCCAAATGCATTTGCGCTCCCGGGGGCGGTTCAGCGCAAAGAGGAGGCGTGTTCCGGCGCAAACGTATTTTACAGGTTTAGAAAACTATTCCGCCACTGACCAGGAAAAACCTTGTCTAAAGTCAGTGGCGCGTTGCGCATGTTATTCATATGCTATTTTAAGGGTGCATACTTGGCCATAACCAATGTAGCATGTGCACAACGCGCATACACTTTGCTTATCTCATCTACACACAGACGCAGCAGTTCTCATTTTTAGAAAAGCATACATTATTACAAGGAAAAATATTAATACATTAGGGAAATCATTGTTGTGTCCATGAAGTATTTCCCAAATTATTATACACCTGTTTAACCGAAGCTAATTTGGGTGTGTTTCTCCATCCCCAATGTCACTTCTCTGTGTTTTACGGCCCTGACGAGAACGTCGGTCTCCTCGGCTGTGAACCGCTCCTGGCATGCACCTGGCAAATCCAACGTTATAATATCAATCCGCTATGGAACAAGCGCGTCTGCTCTTAAAGGGAATGTGAGATGTCGCTCTGATTGGTTTATTTCACGTTACGCCCAAACCACACCTATGAGTAATGAAGCTACTTCAGACCAACCCATTTTAGATTTGCGTCGGGCGCAAGAGTAATTTATCCCTCCGGTATAATAGCAACAGCGCCCAAGACCCACCCACAAAGTTACTTGCTCTTCACGCTTGATACTTGCGTTTCAGGGGCCGTATTCACAAAGAATTTTAAGGCTAAAGGTAGCTCCTAACTGCCGAATTTAGGAGCAACTCCTAAAAATAATGGGCGTGTCAATCGTAACTTTAGGACTATTGCATCAATCCATATGTTTCATTAGGCTACTAGGCTATTTGTTTTGCCTTACTCTTTATTCATTTAGGCTATTTATTCAGTTATTCATCATCTTCCGTCCTTCGCACTACTTGTGTAGCGCACGCATTCTCAGACCTGTCACCTGTCACTCATCATCGTAGGGGAGGTGTTTGGAATCATTCCCGCGTTACAATCATCAGCCAATCAAGGTGGTCACTTCAGTCAAGCTCGTGCATGAGTAATAACGTCATCCATGGCAACGAAGACTCACTCTTAGTTTAGGAGTTGTCATTTTTCTTTACTAAGAGTAGGTCTGAAAGGCGTTGTGAATAACTTTTAAGAGAAAACTCCTAGCTAAAATCTTTTAGTGCGATTTAGGAGTACTCCTAGTGGTAAGATAAAATGCTTTGTGAATACGGCCCCTGATGGTTAAAATAGGGCCCTGAGTCTAAAAGATCTTATCCATCCATGGGTTTCCTTGTGCTGATGTTCGCCCTGCACATCTGTGATGAGATAAAGCTTTTAGCATTCACAGAGCTCTTGTGGCTTACTGTTTGTGTGCTGTACATTAATGTCAGGTACTTCTGCTGATGTGTTTTTCTGTGCTTAGGTCAGTGTGTTTGGCTTTGGCGCAAACAGTAAAGGCACTTGGCACCACTATTTTGAAAACATGCCCAAGAATTTCAAACGCACTGGTCAACACAGTGGAGGGATTGAGACCCAGACCATCTTAGAACTTCAGAAAAGAGAGCTGATCAGTATATACAGGGTGGAGAGAAGGACAAGGACTCTAAGTTTCAGTTACACGATTGTTTAATGACATTCACCTGTACTGAGATATACACAGTGCTCGAAGTAGGCCGGTACGCACCTCCAGCGTAAACAGAACGTGAAGACACTTTAGAAAATGTTTTTACATTTTTCTTTTTAAATTAAAATTATTATTGTGGATGTGACATTAGATGAGCATAATGCAAATAAATGTAAAATTTTAAATGAATATAATCTGGTTAGTTATCAATATTCAGGGTTTGACTTGATAGGTATTGTAGAACCCACATCCCCCCCCATCCGCAAGATTAATATTTATAGGATGCTTTGTAATGATCAAAATTGACAATAAAGACATTGTTACATCATATTTCTATTTCCTTTAAAGGGGGGGTACAGTGGTGTTTCATGTATTCAGAGTTGTTTACAGTGTTAAAGAGATGGATTCTCATGCTTAACATGGCCAAAGTTTTTTTTAAATATTTTGGACGAATAACGGAGAATTTCTGTGGCGAAAATCTTACTTCTGGTTTGGTACAAGTTTCGGCTGTTTTTTTTTTCGACCGTGGATCTAATGACGTAGACCAGAGTGGAACTCCTTATGAGCATTTCTCCCGGAAAAGCTTGCCCGCGCACACGTCGACCAGAGGAGAGCGAGACCGCGCACATCAACGCGCTTCAACAGGAAATCATCGGCAGCGCTGCATAGTGTCTCCAAAGTGTGTTTTTGGATGTGAGGGAAAGCTTACCATGTTCAGCTTCCCAAAGAACCCAGCGTTAGGAACAGTGGATGCAGATTGTTTTTCCGGGTTAAAAACGAGTTGTGTAGACTGTTTGTTCCCTGCATTTCGACGATGAATGTTTTATAAACAAAGCCCAGATCGACAGATTCTCTCTATGGCTCTGGCTCCGCCCACACGGCCCGCCTCCAGACGCTCGTTTTTTTCTGGAAAGACTCTGTACAGCCTATCTTTCTTTTATAAATATAATAAAACTAAAGACTTTTTGGAGATATGAAGGATGCAATACTACTCTATAGGTACTCAAGATTAACAGGAGATTGAGTGAAAATGAGCATTTCACCCCCCCTTTAAATGCTGTTCTTGAACACGGAGAAGCAAGATGCAACTAACAAATGACTAGGGCATGGAAAACCCGTTAAAAGGACAAGATCTCGCAGCGGACATTCAAACGGAGTGACCCGAAGGAAAATGCTATATCTACTGTAAATACAGGTACACTCGCCTACTCGATCTCTCTCACAATACTCTACTCTATAAGCTTTAATGAACAATATCAATTAGAGGTTGAACACTATGTTTACGTTGCTGAGAGTGGTTGCTAGGGGTGTTGTGTACATAGAACGTTGGGTGAGCGGTCAGGTTTTATCGTGAATAAAACACTATACTTTACGCTAAAAGCTTCAATGAACAATATCAATGAGAAGAGTGGTTGCTATGGGTGTTGTGTAGTGTGATACATAGAGCATTGGGTGAAGCAGTCAGGTTTTCACATGAATAAAACACAGCTATTGACCTTATGGCCACAATATGCACAATATGGCCTTCAGTTAATCACTTTGTACAGTGAACTGTTTATAGGTGTTATATGATACAATGATGATGTGTGAAATAAAAAAAAACGAAACGAAAGGTGTGTGTGTGTGTGTGTGTGTGTGTGTGTGTGTGTGTGTGTGTGTGTGTGTGTTAGTCGCTGGGAGCCACCAGCTGCAGCAAACATCAGACTGAAAGTTCAGAAGTTCTTCAGCTACCAGTCGGGAATGTTTACAACTGCAAAAACCTGTACACACACACACACACACACACACACACACACACACACACTCTCTCTCTCTCTCAGTATTATCTAGCAGACCACTCAGACCTGAGCTATTTAAAAATATTTTTGAGGCAAATTTAAGGTGGATTCCAAAGTTGTGTCCCAAATAGCACACCACTATGAACCTATATTTTCTACAGTAGTGGCCAATTATTTGTTATATTTGACTAACCCTTCAAGTTTGATTCATATTTCATTGGTCACTCTCTTGTTTTTGCATATCTTCATAATTTCTTTGTATGACAAATTATGTATGGACAAAAATTATGTTTGCACAATTTGGCATGTTTCATTGCGTTATCACATATAAAAAAATGACTCCAAGCACAATCTATATAATATCAGTATAGTGGCCAAAAGTGATGTCTAGCTAGGCTGGACAACCATATAGTGTATGAATTTTATAAGGTTATTTTGTCTTTCAGCACCAGTTTCTCTGCAACGTAAGGAAAGTTTTGACTGTTGAGTACATGAAGTGTCCAATATTTCACACATTGTTTATTCAGTTAAAGGTGCAGTAAGGGGTTACTGAGAAATGCTTTTGAAAGTATACACTCATGAAAGGGGGAGATGCCTGGGGGTGTACACACTCATGAAGGGGGAGGTACCTGGGGGGCGTATACACTCATGAAAGGGGGAGATGCCTGGGGGCGTACACAATCATGAAGGGGGAGGTACCTGGGGGGCGTATACACTCATGAAAGGGGGAGATGCCTGGGGGCGTACACAATCATGAAGGGGGAGGTACCTGGGGGGCGTATACACTCATGAAAGGGGGAGATGCCTGGGGGCGTACACACTCATGAAGGGGGAGGTACCTGGGGGGCGTATACACTCATGAAAGGGGGAGATGCTTGGGGGCGTACACACTCATAAAGGGGGAGGTACCTGGGGGCGTATACACTCATGAAGGGGGAGGTAAATGGGGGGGCGTATACACTCATGAAAGGGGGAGATGCCTGGGGGCGTACACACTCATGAAGGGGGAGGTACCTGGGGAGCGTATACACTCATGAAAGGGGAGGTACCTGGGGGGGCGTATACACTCATGAAAGGGGGAGGAGCCTGGGGGGCGTATACACTCACGAAGGGGGAGGTACCTGGAGGGCGTATACACTCATGAATGGGGAGATGCCTTGGGGGCGTACACAATCATGAAAGGGGGAGGAGACTGTGGGGGCGTACACACTCATGAAAGGGGGAGGAGCCTGTGGGGCGTACACACTCATGAAGGGGGAGATGCCTGGGGGGCGTACACACTCATGAAGGGGGAGATGCCTGGGGGCGTACACACTCATGAAAGGGGGAGGAGACTGTGGGGGCGTACACACTCATGAAAGGGGGAAAGCCTGTGGGGCGTACACACTCATGAAGGGGGAGGAGACTGTGGGGGCGTACACACTCATGAAAGGGCAGATGCCTGGGGGTCGTACACACTCATGAAAGGGGGAGGAGCCTGTGGGGCGTACACACTCATGAAGGGGGAGGTGCCTGGGGGGGTGTACACACTCATGAAAGGGGAGATGCCTGGGGGTCGTACACACTCATGAAAAGGGGAGGAGCCTGGGGACGTACACACTCATGAAAAAGGGAGGAGCCTGGGGGCGTACACACTCATGAAGGGGGAGATGCCTTGGGGGCGTACGTACACTCTCATGAAGTGAGAGATGACTGTGGGTTGTATACACTGATGAAAGGGGGAGGAGCCTGGGGGATGTATAGACTCATGAAGG
The DNA here is from genome assembly GCF_949319135.1 of Squalius cephalus. Lineage (NCBI taxonomy): Eukaryota > Metazoa > Chordata > Actinopteri > Cypriniformes > Leuciscidae > Squalius > Squalius cephalus. The sequence continues at coordinate 56,524,512 of NC_137122.1, read as the reverse complement.
GGGAGGTGCCTGGGGGGCGTACACACTCATGAAGGGGGTGATGCCTGGGGGGCTTATACAGTCATGAAAGGGGTAGGAGCCTAGGGGGGGCCTATACACTAATGAAGGGAGAGATGACTGGGGGCCGTATACACTGATGAAAGGGGGAGGAGCCTGGGGGATGTATACACTCATGAAGGGGGAGGTGCCTGGGGGCGTACACACTCATGAAGGGGGAGATGCCTGGGTGGCGTATACACTCATGAAAGGGGTGATGTCTGGGGGGCGTATACACTCATGAAAGGGGTGATGTCTGGGTGGCGTATACACTCATGAAAGGGGTGATGTCTGGGGGGCGTATACACTCATGAAAGGGGTGATGCCTGGGGGGCTTATACAGTCATGAAAGAGGTAGGAGCCTAGGGGGGGCCTTTTCACTCATGAAGGGAGAGATGCCTGTGGGCGTATACACTGATGAAAGGGGGAGAAGTTGGGGGGGCGTATACACTGATGAAAGGGGGAGGAACCTGGGGGGGCGTATTGATACTTTGCACGTGACGTCACAAGTACTGGCTGGCGGGCAAGAACGTCGTTCTCCAGCAACGAAACCCAGTAAACTAATCAAGGGTCGCCAATTTTACTATACAAAAGTTGGTGTTTTCAGGTGTAAACGACATGCCAGATAGTTGTTGTGCAATTGGATGCACTAACCGCAGATGAGATAAGCAACCTTCACAGTATACACACGTCTGTGCAAATTACCATCAAAGGTAATTTCAACATTTGTTTGAATACAATGGGTGTATGATCATGTAATTAATCGTGTCTTTAAGTTACTGTAGTTTTGTCAATCAACACCACCAGTATTCACCAGCTGGTTCGGCGAGTCAGCTGTTTGTGTTATGAGTCTAAGCTAGGCTAACCGTACGTTCACACCGCCGCCGGCGAGAGCGGCAAAATTCATTGAAAATGAATGATTTCCGGGCACTTTGACGCTCTCGCCGGTGGCTTTGTGAACGCACAGTAACAGCCGTCGTCTTTTGCTAACAATAACAGAAGTGTGTGATAGGTTGTTTTGAGGTTTGCGATATCTATGATTTTCAATGAGAACCAGAGATGACCCAACAGTAGAGCTAGATTATTTACGGAGGAATTATTACTGCTCGATTATCTTAAAAAAAACTTTTCAGCTTTACACAATTTAGCTACCTTGGAGTTAATCCTAGTCCATAGTTATGCAGCTAGCTCGCTAACAGACTTGATAGCTACTAGAAAGTCCTGGAACTACAGGACTCAACGTTGAAAATACCCGTTTGTTGCCCGCCAGGTATCCGTGGTAGTCACGTGACTGCAAAGTATCAATACACTCATTAAGGGAGAGATGCCTGGGGGGCGTATACACTCATGAAAGGGGAGGAGTCTGGGGGGTGTACACACTCATGAAGGGAGAGATGCCTGGGGGCTGAATACACTGACGAAAGGGGGAGGAGCCTGGGGGGGCGTATACACTCATGAAGGGGGAGGTGCCTGGGGGGCGGGGCATATTCAAGGCTTGTTTGACTTGAACCGGCGCTGCACAAACCGATGGGTGAATGACATCAAAATACCGCGAGGGCGAATAGAGAGCAGACTGCTCCTTATGCTTTTGAATTGCTCTCACGGTACTTTGATGTTATAAACCGATCGGTCTGTGCAGCACCTGTTCAAGTTGAACAAGCCTACACTCATGAGGGGGGCGGTGCCTGGGGGGCGTACACACTCATGAGTGGGGAGGTGCCTGGGGGTGGGGGCATATACACTCATGAGGGGGGAAGTGCCTGGGGGGGGGGGTGTATACACTCATGAGCGGGAAGGTGCCTTTGGGGCGTAAACATTCAAATATTTCACTTGCATCTTTGATGCCAAACCCTACTCATACTCACCCCCTACTCATACTCAAACTTGTGATGTAGCTCGAAATATATAATTTAAAACCCTTCTCTTTCTTACTCTTAGGTGTGACAGATAACTGCCTAACAATATTGTTAACCGCTGGAAGTTCTTGTAAACAGCGAGTGTAATTTGCCATTATCTCCACCGAATCGGGGGGTGCAGAGGGGCTTCAGAGGTCAGGGTCGCCAGAACTGTTGAAAAAGGGCGTGAGGGAGGCCCTTGTAAGTCTACAAGACCACAAGTGCACAGGAAGTGTGCAATTTGGGACAGGGCCAATGTCACTGTCAAGGAACAAAGCCTTACCCACTGGTTGTAAGAAACGCCCCCTAATCACACCAGTTTACCTGTTTTTAATTCACCAGCACTTTTTGCATGATGCAACTCATAAAATTTTTTTTTTTTTTACTTGACTTCTTCAGTCTGCACTGGATTCAGTGTGCGGCCATCAACTTTCTTGCTTATTTTAATGTTTAAAAATTTTTTTTTTTTTTTTTTTCATGTGATGCCAAGCTTATTTTTCAGCATCAGCACCAGTCTTGAGTGTCACATGATCCTTCAGAAATCATTTTAATATGCTGATTTGCTGCTTAAGAAAAATGTAGTCTTCATTAATTTTTGTAATTTATGTGTATGATTATAAATTTATTTCCGATTGATTAGGGCCTAATCTTTTCCTCATTTACTGGTTTCTGTCTCTCTCTGATGCCAGGACTAACTAACAGAGAACAATGTCATTGTAAATCCACTAGATGGCAGCAGCCGCTTTCTTTTTTTTAAGAACAGCACGACGACACCAAAGAACAGTTGTGTGTTTAGTATCTCACATAGGAGTCCTATGAGACACTAAACACACTAGGCTACTGAGGAGGACTTTGAGAACGTTCAATGCTGCCTGCTTTTCCCAAAAGCATCGTAAGCAGTTGATCGTAGAACAATTGCCACCAGTGGTCTCCACGATCAATTTAGGCTTAGGCCTACGATGCTTTTAGGAAATGCAGCCCAGACCAGTCAAAATACAAATTCTATTCTTGGTAAGAATAGGTAAAGCACTTCTTGGGTAAAGCATCGTTTAAAAATGTATATTTGCATATTAATTGTAATTATCCTAATTAATCTAATGCAGCATCTAGTTCCTGAGCGATCGTGACAGAAGTTAAGTCCAACAACGGATGATTAACATTTTGTATAATCAGAAAAGGTTTGCTCATGGGAGGGTGTAAAAAATACCATTCAGTGGCTGTAGAGAGCAGCATCAGCCCGTGGACTCGGAGCATATCACCTTATTCACTGCGGCCAGAAGGGACTGTTCTATCCGAAACTTTTCCTCAGAAAACGCAAAGCAAACATCAAGTGTATTCATGGTTGTGTTTTCTGTCAGTCATATCTGTTTTCTGTCATATTTTTCACACAGTCTTCTCAATCGCAAATGTCTCAATTCTCGAATGAGATTTTTTTCTTCTTCTCAAAACAAGCTTAGATCTCTGAACAATTAGTTTCTTGTTCACATCAGATTTGAATTTCTTATTGATTTAAGCAAATTTCATGTGTGCGAAAAGAGTCTACAATTTGCACAATAACTAAATGCAAATGTCTTGTTGATCAAAACTGATGAGTTGATTTGTCATGGTTGTCACCAATTAATCACACGAGTCGTTAGGTTCTCGTTAAACAGTGTTCATTCCTTTATTGAACACCAACCGAACATCTGTCAGTTCAGTTGCCTGATTTATTCACACAACCAACCCCCGGAGCCCCTCCCTTACTGCGCACCTGCGCAGTAGACAACAAAGTCCACTAGAACATTTCCATTACACATGACATCTCCCCCTTTTTAAAAGTAAGAAAACACAACAATAACTTTAACCCTCTAAGATTAATCCTCTATTAACTAGTTATCTAATCAAAACAAATTCTTGTCACACAACAAACAAAAGGGGTATTGCAGCAACGCTTTTCACCTTCCCTTTTTTTATCACAATAACAAAAAAAACTTACTAAGGGTGTGGGTAGACTACCACGATCCCTTGAGATGAGACAGGGATTATTCTGCCCTTAATGTCTAACATCTCAGCTAACTAGCATACTTGGGGTTTGGTTTCACAGTTCGTCCAAACCTGGTGATGACTTGATTCAAAGGTTTAGGAGAACAGGGTGGTTCAGCAGGAAATTCACCCTGGCTCTGCACTAAGTCCTGTTCTGATGGTCCACACTGTCCCTGTTGATCCTTTGGTTGGGAAGAGTTTATATTTGAAGGTGAGGAGTGTTCTTGGCTCACCAGTTGGATGTGGCGTCGGTTTCTCCTGGGTGTATCGCCTTGCTCAGTCTCCAGTGTGAAAGAGCGCGGCATTACTTCTTGACGCTTTACCGTTGCGGTGGTTGTCCACGCCTTTCCACTATCGATCTTCAGCCTGACTCTGTCACCAATATTCAGTGGTGGGAGAGGTCTGGTAGAGTATTTACGGTTATAGTACTTTTCATAGGCCTGCTTCGCTTTTGCATCATTTGTCTTGATCTTTTTCAGGTTTGGCCACATCGGCTGAAGGCTTTCTTTGAGGACTGGGAGTGTTGTACGGATTTCTCGACCCATCAGCAGTCTAGCTGGACTCTCCTTTGTTGGTTCGGTAGGGGTTGAACGGTAACTCAATAGTGCCAGGTGGGGGTCGTCCTGTTTCAAAATCCCTTTTGCAGTCCTCACAGCTCGTTCGGCCATAACGTTGGACTGTGGGAAATGGGGACTTGAGGTGACATGGTGGAAATCGTACTCCATTGCAAAGTATCTAAACTGTTCAGCTGAAAATTGAGGACCATTATCAGTCATTAACTGCTCAGGTATTCCAAAGCGTGTGAAGATACCTTTTAGCTTTTGTATGACTGTTTCTGAGGTCATCTTTGGCAGTTCTAAGATTTCAAGCCATCTTGAAAAGTAATCGATCACAATCAAGTAATGACGACCTTTAAGCTCGCACAGGTCGGCTGCAAGCTTCTGCCAAGGTAAGTCAGGTAATTGTGTAGTGATTAGCGGTTCTTTGTTTTGGCTAGGCTTGTGAATATTGCAATGTTTGCAAGATGACACCAGCCTTTTCACATCACCAGCGATACCAGGCCACCACACAGCACCTCTATAGCGCTCCCTACACTTAGTAAGGCCTTGGTGGCCTTGATGAATCCTCAGGAGCATGTCTCCTCTCATACTTTCAGGAATCACAATCTGTCTGCCCCTTAACACCATTCCACCGACTTCAGCGAGTGAACCACGGTCTTTGAAGTATGCTCTCACAGTTGATGGGATGCTCTTCAAATATCCTGGCCACCCATTTCGGATGTACCTGAGCACACACTGCAGTTCACCATCCATTCCAGTCTTATCTTTAATTTGTTCAATGATTGGCTTTCTCACCCTCAGGTCAACTTCCACTGAATCCACATATGCTTTAACCTCTGCTGCAAGGTCACCCGGTGGAATATCTGCCCTGGGGTGTCTGGAAAGGGCATCCGCGATTACACGATGTTTCCCTGGAACATATTCAGCGATGGGGTTAAATCTCATTAACCTTATGAGCAAGCGCTGACAGCGTATGGGTGTGTTGTCGAGGTCTTTTGAATTGATGAGGGTTACTAAAGGCTTGTGGTCTGTAAGCAACTTGTACTTCTCCAGGCCACACAGATACTGGTAGAAACGCTCAGAGGCCCACACTCCTGCGAGGCACTCTTTCTCTATCTGCGCGTATCTCTTTTCAGCGTCGGTCAATGTGCGTGAGCAGAATGCCACAGGCTTTAACTGTCCATCATGGTTCTGCATAAGCACTCCTCCAAGCCCATAATTGCTAGCGTCTGCGCTAACGACAGTCGGCTTTGCAGGGTCGAAAAACTCTAAGACAGGAGCTGACGAGATTAACTGCTTCACTTCCGTGAATGCCTGCATTTGCGATTGTCCCCAGCACCAGCCACGTTCGGACTTAAGCAGTTCATTGAGGGGCTGTAGCACAGTGGAGAGATTCGGTAGATATCGCCCGATGTAATTTATCATCCCCAACACTCGTCTCAACTCACTAATGTTTTGGGGCGCATCCATAGCTGTGATTGCCTTGACCCTCTCTGGGTTTGGAGCGATGCCTTGCCTGGTCACCACTTGGCCTAGAAAGTTCAGTTCTGGCTGGCTGAACCGGCATTTCTCCTTATTGAGTCTCAGTCCAGAAGCTTGTATGGTCTCCACAACCCTCTCAAGGTTTTGATCATGTTTTTCTTGCGTTTCTCCGAAAACTAAGATATCATCCATATATACGACTGTCCCGTCATGTCCATACAGCAGCTCTGACATTTTTCGTTGAAAGATTTCAGGTGCCGAAGTGATGCCGAAAGGAAGCCGCTTAAAACAATATCTTCCCAGCGGTGTAATAAAGGTGGTCAGGCGTGCGCTATGTTCCTCCAGGGGTATCTGCCAAAACCCGCTTTCTGCATCTAAACTGGAGAACACGGTGCTCTTGGCTAGCTTAGGGAGTATATCATCCAATGTGGGCAGGATGAACTTCTCACGTTTCACATTTTCATTGAGACATTTCAAGTCCACGCAGATTCTTATGTTTCCATTTTTCTTTATAACTGGAACCATGGGGGCACACCATTCTGTTGGATCCGTTACTCTTTCTATTATGCCCATTGACTCCATTCTTTGTAGCTCCTTTTCTACCTTCGGGAGTAAGGGAATAGGGACCCGTCGTGGTGCAGCCACACTTTACGGTTGTGCACCATCTTTTAAGATGATTTTCACTGGATTCCCTTTTAAAGTACCCACACCACCAAGCACACAGGTTTCGTCAATGCGCTTGATCAAGCCTAGTTTGCTTGCCACTGTTCGACTTAGAAGGTTTTCCCCAGTAGTTTTGACTACTACTACCCTAAAGCTGCAATCACGTAGCTGTCCATTGACATGGGCTTTAATTTTTGCTAAAAACTGCCCCCTTGTGGCCACTACGCTGCCTGGACTTTGCAGAGTGTTTTTCACTGCCGTCAGTTTAGGCTTGTTTTGCAGTGTTTCATAAGTAGCTTCGGAAATTACTGAGGTATCGGCCCCGGAGTCAATTTTAAATGAGACTGGCGTATGTGCCAAAGTTAAAGTGGTGCGCCATGGTGGCTCGTCCTCTGCTAACAATGCACCTCTGTTTTTTTTTCTGCTCAACAGATCCCAAAAACATACAATCGTCCTCATCCGTTTCAGTTATCTCTTGTACTGCTGCTTTTGAGTGACACACGGCTGCAAAGTGTCCAACTTTAGTACATTTCATACATTTTTTTCCTTTAGCAGGACACAGTTCACTGCCATCGTGATTACGCCCACATCTTGTGCATATTCCTTTTCTCACGTTTTTGTACATTTTTGCTGGGCTGCCAGTTCTCTTATATTCTTTCTTTCTCACCGCTTTCACATTATCCACATGTTCCGTGCTCTTAACTCCCTCTGTGTTCTGGAATTTAATTAATTCACAATGTCTGGCCATTTCAATAGCAGTGCGCAGTGTTAGATCACTTTTCATCTGTAGTTTTTGTGACACTTGCTTATCCCGAATCCCTATTACTATGCAATCCCGCATCTGCTCTTCTTTTTGTGTGCCAAAATCACAGTTTTCAGCTAGCTCGTATAGCTGCCTGACAAATGTTTCCACATTTTCGCCGGGAAGTTGTACTCTCGAATGAAACTTAGCACGCTCGTAGATAACGTTGCGTTTCGGGATGAAATGTTCGTCAAATTTGGCCATTACCACAGGATATTTGTTGCTGTCCTCCTCGTTTTGAAACGTAAACGATCTGAATATATGCTCAGCCTCTGCTCCCATCGAATAAATGAGGGCATTTACCTGCACATCTTCACTCTCCTCTGTAAGCAGTGATGCGACTCGATATCTGGCAAACCTCTGTTTCCAGTCCGGCCACGATTCTGGCTTGCAAAAGTCGAACTGCTCCGGCGGATTGAACTTTGCCATGGCGATGCAGACTTCAGATCTCACAACAACTCACGTTATTAATACCCCGTTTTTACTTCTGACACCATGTCATGGTTGTCACCAATTAATCACACGAGTCGTTAGGTTCTCGTTAAACAGTGGTCATTCCTTTATTGAACACCAACCGAACATCTGTCAGTTCAGTTGCCTGATTTATTCACACAACCAACCCCCGGAGCCCCTCCCTTACTGCGCACCTGCGCAGTAGACAAAAGTCCACTAGAACATTTCCATTACACATGACAGATTCACAGTGAAACGGTCAAACTCTTAACAAAATAGAAAAAAAAAACAAAAACATTACATTTGTATATAACAAATATTACCATGGTGAAAAGACATTTAAACATTTTGACCAGTGTGGATCACACGATGACAAAACATTTTTTATTTTGATGTCATTGGCCAATGTGGGCCTAACCCTAACACAATAAGCAGGTTTTGAAGCATGAATGTTTTATGAGTCACTAAATTTTTTTGTTCTGATGTTCATTTAAACAGTGACAATTCAGCATACAGTTCAGATAAAGTTAAGACTGTTCCAAATGTGCCAAAGCAATTGAGAAAAAAACTGTAATGTAGCCTAATCTTACACTCGCTTATTGCATACGAACATAAATTATTCGTTCTAAAACATAGCAAAATGCCAACATTGGCATTATAGACTTTTATTGTGCTTTATAAATGCATTGATTGATTGATCTCAAACGAGCCTTTTGTTTGTGTAACTGCCGTTCCATGAGTTTATGCTGTGTCAAGTTTACGCTCAAGCCAAGTTTCACCTTTGTTCAGGTCATTGTTTTGTTCTGTTTATGTTGTATTCATTCACTTTTAGCCTGCTTTAATAAAACTGCAATTGGATTCTACACAACTCATCCTCAGTGGACTCACTCTAACAGAATTCATTTTAAAGCAGTATCTATTGTGAAGGGTTATTTGTAGCGCTGTGCTGGAATTTATTCTCAAGTACTATTAATGGGTAAAGCTACAGTAACATCTTCAGCTAGTCACCTGGAGATCCTTTCCATCTGTTATATCTCTTAAGCCTTGTAGGGAATGTTTTATGAGCAGTAGGACAACTTACAGTATGCAAAGCCTAAGCACAAACAAAACAATGTTCTTCTGCAAAATGCATGCAAAGTCTCAACCTTTTAATTTTATTTATTTTCTTATAATACAAGATAGTGATCCACATAAACTTTAACATTCCAGATGTTTTATACTGTATATTAGTACATTAACAACATATATGTTTACAATGTGTACAGTAAGGCATTATAAATGGAAATAGAGAGTAGGACATTCTACAGCTCTCAAAACATTGCCATTGTAAGCCAACATTTATATTAAAGACATTGAAATTGATTTATTCATTTTAACTTTCATTTTTGTAGCAATCTCAGAACTTAATCCATCCTGAAATCCTTCATTAAATGTAAGAACAGTTTTCTTTATCAATACCCTTTATATATTGAAATCTTGTTTCTGTGCTGAAGTTGATGCATTGTTTTGTTTTCAATGTCTCCTTTATGAGGGCCGCCTTTAAAGTGAGTGTGAGATTTGTCAAAATAATGATGCCAGGTTCCATTACTTGTAGCTCCAAACCCAAAGACATTCACCTGTGTAAAAGACAGAGCTGTCAGGAGTTTTGCCATTTCGGGGTTATAGCTGGTGGCAATATGGCACTGGGTTAAAAGCTATTCAGATATCATTTCATAACGGTACATTTCTACATGCATTTCTTAATATTTTTTTCTAACAAGTTTTACCACTAAATAAATGGGTAATATTTTTGAAAAGACATGCACAAGGTTTGGGGCTGGGATAAAAGGCATATATGCAAATACAAAATGTTAATAACATTAATGTTATTTAAAAAGGAAATGATCATTAAAGTTAAGGACTGTCACCAAGTGCAAATAGCCCACCTTTTTGGCAGAGGTTATTTACTCAAACTCTGCCACCATTATCTGATTGAGCCAGACAGAATTACCAAAGAAATCCAGCAGATAACAGAATCAGTGAAGTGGAGAGTAAGGTGGGTGCAGGCTTCACCGTAATTTTGCCAAGCAAGGCATGTTCCTGGATCAACATATTTTGTTGAAACTGGAAAAATATTCCTGTCCGAAAGGACAAACCCTATCCATACCCCTAAATCTATGACCCTTCCCATAACTTATCCATAAAATCAGATGAAAATAACACTGAGGTAGAAGCACCTAACCCTGGTTGTAAGCCTAAACTTGACATAAACTGTAAACTTGTCCCTCAAATCAGATTGGTTCACTGGAATGTTTTTCCAGACCAGGATCAACAAAGATGTTAATCCAGGAACATACTAGGCCTATGAGTAGCATTTATTTTAAATAGAGATTAAGACAATATTTGAACAGTTGAAATAAAGTGCCTAGCGGGCATTTAATAGTGGAATATTATTATAAGTAATGTCCCAATAATACAGCATCCATTTATGACTTTAACAAATATAATCATATGTTAACAATAAACAAACAGTTATTATTGCACACTGTTATTTAAAATTCAAATTGCTATTTGCACTTAGTTTGGGAGGGATTACATTTAAATGACGATTAAATTTGCACATGCCAGTTTTAAACTGAAGCATCATGTGAAAAATGCAAACAGTTTTACCTGATCACAGACATGCAGGGCAAATACTATTGTAATGAAGCCAGTAGAAGGATATTTGCCATTTTTCTGCAGCCATTTCTCGTAGGCGTATTTCATAAAACCAGGGTGGAGGATCATCACCTGGACAGAAACCAAAACATTTATGAGACATTCATTCCTGCTTATTATAGGGCTTAAAAATGAGTTTCATTTACATTGATTTAATGACATGGGCACTTACCTTGTTCTTGTTTACTTTGATTGAAGATTTGACTCCTGTGTATGTGCTGAGAAACAAAAAGATATAGATAATCATTTATTTGCTTTCATGATTTTTTTTATTGTTTGATTAAACAGTACTCACCGTGTGATGTGTCTAGTGGTGAAGATGCTTATGAGCCACTGCATGTCACGAATCTTAAAGGGAAAAAGCACCAGATGTGTGTTGTCATCCAAGTCCACAGCGCTCTCGGGATACATAATCCGGTGAGTGGTCTTAGACCCCACGTCCTTCTCGTAACCTTTTGTCGGGCCTTTATTTATCCTGAGAGAAAAACAGGCAACGGGTATTGACAGGCTACCAAAAGAAGATTATTGCTAAAGATATACCACGAACAGGGTAGAGAACCACTGCTGTAGGCTATAGAGAACATTTATCAGACTTATTCTGTGCAATAATCTGTTCTTCTAAGGCCGGCTACACACTGGCTGCGTGGCGTGTCCGTTTTTATTTCGGCTCCCATGTTAACAGGTTAGAGCTTGCAAACGCGTTCATGCTAGAAATAGAACCGACGCCTATTTTTCACGCGACACGCAAGCGTGCCGGAAGCGTTTCCAGGCAAAATAGAATAGGAAAAGATGTCTATATGTCATTTTGACACGAATACATATTCATAAATTACATTTTGATATTTGAAAGTCTCTTTGACATAAATGCAGATATAAATGTAATTTTATAATAATAACAATGATAATTATCGATTTTCAAATATTGCACCTGTCAATACAGAACGAAATATTCTGTGGCCTATTTTGCCGTCAATACATGCCGACGTTGTCTTTGCTGCTACAGGGGCGGAGCTAGACTCTCATTTTAAAATTAAAACCGTAAAAAAAAAAAAAACGTAAAATATCTGATGAATGGATATGTAATAATGTGTCACTTGTTGAAGTAAGCCAAGTAAGCTTATATGTTAAATAAAACACAAAGAAAAGCCACTTTTTTTTTTTTGACAAGTTTGTATTGACAAACAAAGAAAACAGTTTACCAGTCAAGTAAAAATGTTTCAGCACCACAGAAAGATTCTGCACATTCAGATGCTCAATATAGCCTATACTGTAACGGCGCTGCCAACATTGTAAACTCCGAACCCGTGCAGCCTATTGAAAGCAACGCAATTTCACGTTTGCGATATAACGAAATTTTCTCTTTTTTTTAATTACAATGGTCATGTTTGTGCTTTTTGATTAGGCCTATTTATTATGTGCAACATTTAAATTAATATTCAGAAACGGGTAAAGTTACTTGTTTGTTTTTCTGATGAACTTTTATTAGCCTGCAAACCAAAATAAAATGGGCCTAGGCTACTCTATTATTATTATTATTATTATTATTATTAAATTGGATGGGCTATCTCTGCTATTCTGAATTAACAGGATAGTTGTTTTTTTTCTTCTTCTGCAGAACAAATTGTATAAAAACAAATAGCATACGAATAATAATTTAAAAAAATAATAAAATAAAGATAAAGAAATCCAGAAAAATGTTTAACAAAATTAGGAAAATAAGGATAAATTATGTTTGACAGGGAACGCATCTCAAGGTCGCATGCACAGACTCATGTTGCAGTTGGAGCAGTCATCACCGAACAACAGACAAATAAAATATTAAGCTAATTAAAGTTAGAAAAGTTCTGTGAGTGATTTTCTTTTTCTTTTGTTCTTTGATCAACATAATGGTAGCAGCGAGTATATGCTGTCAGTGCACTGATTCGGCTTACTGTTTTTCTTTCTCAACCATTTAAGACAAAACAGCGGGCATGCAGACGTGTTCTCTCGCGTCTTGCGCTTAAAGAATGCTATCAAGAAGAACACCGTTCCTGTCCAGTGACGCAAGATCGGCGGCGTTTGAAGCGCCCCTAATTGGCACGGGGCCCTGGCTGGGGCGGCCGCATCCAAGCACCCTATCTCCGCTACTGCTGCTATATATTTATAGCAGCTGACACGCAACAGAAACGCCACGTTCACGCCACGCAGCCAGTGTGTCGCCGGCCTAATACCTTATGACAAAGTCATGGCTGTCTATTAGTTGACCATAGTTGGATCTCAGGAGGTTCCCAGAGTTTCCCACCACAGCACAGGTTCTGCAGCGATCTGGACCAGCGTCTGAGTAATGATCTTCATCGGGGAAGAGAGAAAACAATGTGTCCACCACATTTGTGTAGTTGACTCTGAGCTTTGACGGTTGTAGACCCTATAGAAATATTCAAAATTAGCATCAAGACAACAATCTTGTTAAGATCATCAAGCTTAGTATCAAGATAGGTAGGCTAATGTTTTTATCTTCACTTTCACAGGGTGTTCCTCAACTGGCTGACTGTTGTTTCTAGATTTCTGCATACATCCTGATAACAACATAGGCTACATCAGGAGGTTAAGCTTAATAAAAATATAGTAACTATTCCTGATGTATGTTGTTATCAGGATGTAGTCTATATGCAGAAGCCTAGAAGATAAGCAGTAATTATTCTGGTACAGAATATGTCAAATGAAAAGAACTACTCATAAATCGAAAACTGCCATTGTAAAATATTCAGTTGGTTGACCTTTAGAAACCTGCTGCCATAAAAAAAAAAAGAAAAAAAGGGGGGAAAAAAAAGAAGTTAACTCAATTGGAAGACAACCTTTGTTTCAACTCATAAATAGTCAAGACAATGGATTACTTTTTGAAAACTTAAACACTTGAGTTCAAAATCCAAAACTTGTCATGACAATTGGAGTTAAAAAGAATAACTAATGTAATGGGGCTATCGTGTTTTACAGGATAAAATGCCTGAGGGAATCTGAGCTATCACAAATATGCAAATAGCAAATAGCAAATTGGCAAAATAGCAAATTTGCGCACACGCGCGCACACACACACACACACACGCACACACACACTATAGGCTTTGTGTATTTATTTATTTCACTTGGCGTACAGTGAATCATAGGACCACACCTTTAATATTTTAAAGTCTTACCCTCCACCATTTGTTCGTGTCTCCAAGTAACACGCTGTTTTTTCTGTTGAGGAGAGCTGGTATGGTGGGATTATACCGATAAATGAACCAGTCATCGTCCAGAAATCCCATGACGCAAGTTTTACAGGAGCATGAAGGTTCGAATATTAAATCATCAAACGCGTATGTGGTATCGTCCATCGGGGCGTTTTGAGTGTACAGAAGAAATATTGTCATGAAGCTTAAAGGCAAGGTGATGTAACCAGGCGCCAGTCTGTTGAAGACTTTCATATTTTGCCAGCGTAGTGTTCCTGGACAAAAAACAGTTTTGTAATTAAAAAGACAGAAAAAATTATGCATGATTTACATTATAGTGTCATAGCTTTAAATGACTGTTTAACAGTTCTTTGTGTAATGTTCAAACCACCGCACTGTAAAAATATACTCATCAAAATCATGTATAACGGTCCTCACGGTCATTTCTGTCCTTTCTGCATGAATTGACACTTTAAACTCGACTTTCGATTAGTAATTCAAATCATATAGTGCAATAAAAGGGCAGTGTAACTTCGACACCACTTTTGTTGTATTAATTATTATTAGGCTATTTTTTTTAACGCATCATTCATTTAGGGAAAATAATTGAATCTATATTGTTTTGACGTGAATAATAAAAAATGTTACTTCATTATTTTATAGCCTAATTAATGCATCAGAGGGTTAATAAATTAAATTGTTTCAGATATAGGCTATCACTTATTTCATTTAGGTTAAATATTGAAAACATAAAACAATATTAAACAAAAATCAAAAAAATCAAACTGTGTTTCACCAATAGAAGTGTCTACTCAGTCCACCATCACAATATTTTATAAATGTTACATTTCAGAGACAAGAACATTAAGTTGATCACACTGATCGAATTTAAGTGCACACTGAGAACATAATACAATTACATTTCCGCTGTATATAAATGGTGAAACTTACCTAATTGATAAGGTCAGGCTGGCAGGTTTCTCGTATTTCTTGAAAATAATTTTTGAGGTCTGTATAGATATATTATGGCCAGGAAATATATGCAATACTCAGCAATACATTTTATTTCTTGTCATCTGGATCATTAGAGCATCTGAGTGCTGAAAGCTTGTCTTGCCAAACCAAAGACAATTTTATGTTTGTCCCTAAACTTGTGGAACTGGTTCCCTTTCGAGAGGGAACTCACACTGCGTCAATGACGCTCTTGGGGAACGCACTCCAGGTGAACCAGTGTCTGAAAAACATTCCAATCATGGCAATCAAATTGGCTCTATGCACGATCGCTTCTGCGTTTTGTCTCAGCCCACCCAGTTACATCCGGTGCTGCGTCGGAAGCCGTTTTTGCATTAGGTGGAGATAATGGCAAATTACACTCGCTGTTTACAAGAACTTCTAGCGGTTAACAATATTGTGAGGCAGTTAGCTGTCACATCTAAGAGTAAGAAAGAGAAGGGCTTTAAATTATATATTTCGAGCTACATCGACAAGTTTGAGGGTGAGTATTCTCTCATATCATGCAAAATCCGACTAGCGAATCGGTTTCTAAAATCGTTGTCTCCGTTTCTGAGAAAATTAATTTTAGGAAAGTTTTTCCGCTAGTACACTTCTGTTAGATTTTGGTGTATTTGGCCGAGCAGTGGTTTGGGTGGGTCGCCAATGTATTAGATTTCTCCAATACATAAAATAAGTAAGCTTGACCAGAGTTCTTGTGGGGAGAAGAATTTATTGAAGGTGTGTAGTGTAGCAGTCCTTCAGCAGCGACGTTAGCATGTCACCCTTCAACAATCTTAACCCAAAGTTCTGTTTTTGAAACAGAACTTTATTCATGGAGACAGCCTATGGGCTACAAACAATAGAAACCTGTTAGGACCTCCCACAGGAGATCGATCTAACACTCTGAGCAATGCTGATTCTTTTTATTCATTCCCCGCCCTAATCCAAGATGGCAGCATGTTAGTGTCAGTGTTAAGTGTTTTTTTTTTGTGTGTTTTTTTTTTACTTTAAAGTAAAGCATTTATATAGTGCTTTGCAAACGGCTTTTTTATGATTTGTATGTGGATTTCTCCTTTCTGGATTATTTAATTGGGATACTGCTTTGATTCTCTGAACATATCCCTGCAATCTGTTTGGGTTCTGGGTCTCAAAAGACCTCTTGCGTCTATCTCCCTGCCTGGCCTTTTCCTTGGACCAAACTCAATACAGTGCCTTTTTTCCCATTTTGCACTCCATTGTCTGCGGCCTGCAGTGCACTCATATACACAGATACGCATTTTCTGGACTAAGTCAATGGCGCTTTTCGGGACTTTACTATGCGCCTTGTCTGTGTGGGATTTACGAGTAAGAGATCGTTCCGGGGTGAGTACATCTAACAATGTGGATTGCCCGCTGAACTTTGCTTTTGGATGCACTTGCTCTGTGGATGTTGTACAACCTGTGCAAACACCTAAACGGCTGGATCAGGACATAAATATAGCATGTATGCTACCCAGAGTCTTACCTCGTCTTCAAAGCCTTTTGGCTTTGAATGAATATTTTACATTCAATGAGAGATCTCGTTCGGATTTTACATATGAACTGTCTAAGGAATCGTCATGTAATGCTGCTACACGAAGATTGTTGATTGTTTTACTTTTACTTATATCTGGCAACGTGCAACCTAATCCTGGCCCTGAGTTGCAATGTATTCAGATGCCATCTGATTGTAATTCCTTGTCTGGTCTATTGTTCATCTCAATGTCCGCAGCATGATATCCAAAATGGATATGATAAGAATATGGGTTAAATCAACAGATGCGGACATTGTTGTAATATCTGAAACTTGGCTGACAAAATCAGTTAAGGATAAAGATATTAACATGGATGAATACAATGTTTATCGAGCTGATAGACCAAAGAAAGGTGGAAGAAAATTTCATGTCAGGATAGTTTTGTCTGAATCAATCTGCAAACAATTGGAATTTCTGGCAGTAAATATTGACATTGTTAAGGGCCTCAGTATAACTGTTGTTGGGTGTTATATACCTCCATCTGCCACAAATTATGCGTTACAGTCTCTGATACAACTTTTAAGTAGATTAAATTATAGTGAAATTATTGTAGCTGGCGATCTAAACTGGGATTGGTTTAAGCCAGTATCTGATGATTTTAAATCTTTTTGTGATTCTGTCACTCTTACACAGTTGATCAATTCTCCCACACATCCAAATCTTAAATGCCCGGAGAAGTCTACTTTAATTGATTTGATTCTGACTAATGTTCCTCATAAATTCTCATCTGTTGGTGTTTTTTGCAATGACATAAGTGACCATTGTGTTGTGGCTGCCATCAGGAACACTAAGGTCCCTAAATCAAAATCACGTGTCATTTGTAAGAGGCATCTTAAACATTTTAATGAACAGGGGTTTTATCATGATTTGTTTAATTTGAATTGGAGTAGAATAGAGCTTATCCCTGATGAGGAGACAGCTTGGACATTTTTTAATGAGGGTTTTACACAAATCATAAATACACATGCCCCACTTAGGAGATATAGAGTAAAGGGGCGTGATGACCCTTGGTTTTCCACAGAGTTAGCAGAAATTATTCATAAACGTAACTTGGCTTGGGCAAAAGCAAGGAAAACAGGTTCTACATCTGACTGGCTTGCATTTCGAAAGCTAAGAAACAAATGCACCTCTTTTATTAAAACAGCCAAATCTGAATATTACTTGTCTATCACCACTAAAAATTTAAATGATCCCAGAAGATTTTGGAAAACCATAAAATCCCTTTCTGTTAGCAAAAATTCGCAAGTAGTACCCACCTTTGTTATGAAGGATTCAGTTGCTGTTCATGACAAAATGGAGATCTTGAATAGTTTTAATGAGCATTTCATATCTTCAGGTTCTCTGTTTGATTCTACTTGTTCTGTGTCTGTGAATCCCTGTACTGACAAGCCAGGATATGTTGATCAGTCTTTTAATTTCGTACCATTTTCGGTGCAGGAAGTTTAACAAGCCCTAAAAGCCTTGGATTGTAGGAAATGTCATGATTCTGCCTTCTAGTCTTTGATTTTCCCTGGTCTTGAGGCAGGATCATGACAGACCCATGTTTTATGTTCACACACATGGCCTTTTGCTGGGCCATGTGCTTGTGTTGTCTCGTTTATCTCTTTGAGACACTCCGTGTGAGTACCTTTGTCTAGAGTTATTGTTACATCGTATTTGTTGTTTGTTAGTCCAGTTAACTGAATAGTCTTAGTCTTAGTCTAGTCCTTAGTTTGCCACCCTGTCCTGTTTTGTCCCATCGTGGGTTTTGTTTTCCTGTTTATTCTGTCTAGTTGTATCATTAAACCGTGTATATAGCATTCTGTCTGCATTTGGGTTCATCTCCTCACATCCACATGACAGAATGAACCGACCAAGACCGAACCTAGCAGACATTATGTCCTCTTATGTCAAGCATAACCCAGATGATCTTAAGGATTGGTGGCACAGGACCATCGCTGACTCTAAGAGGGGCAAACTCACGATTCCCTCCCAGGGAGAGCTATCATTGAGGGAGTATGCTCGGGTCGTGAACGAGAGGAGGTTTTTCCTGCCTGATGTCCTCCTAAACCGCTACCTCATTGCGGGTCTCAACTCTCCTCCACCCCTGGCTGAACGGGAGAAGCTGGTTTGCCATTCGTTCGCTGATATGGTGGATTGTTTATCGAGGAGGGAGTCGCGGGGGTCCATCTTGTCATCACCACCAGTCAAGCTGCCAGTGATTCCGGAGGGTCGTGTCCTAGGTGTTGTTTCCCAGGGGGATCAAGCTGGTCCCACTTCCACTCCCGAGACGTCATCCGGACCCGAAAGTCTACTCGGCAAGCGAGGGAGACGGACCTCTTGGGAGTCAGCATCAGAGTCCTCCGCGACGGAATCAGCCCTCCTAGAGACTGATCTTCCAACCCCAGACACAGATCCCACCATGGTTCCCCAACCACTCACCAGTCCGCCAACGGCATCTGCACCGTGACCTAGGAGGAAGAAGAGGAGGAAGGGAGCCTCCCGTTCTTCGTTTCTGCTTGGTCCTGAACCCGCTGCTGCAGAGAGCGCTGTCCCAGACCCTTCTGCTCCTACTGAAAGCGCTGTTCCAGAGCCCGCTACTGAAAGCGCTGTTCCAGAGCCCGCTACTTTAAGCGCTGTCCCAGAGCCCGCTGCTGCTATTGTAAGCGCTGTCCCAGAGCCCGCTGCTGCTACTGGAAGCACTGTCCCAGAGCACGCTACTGAAAGCACTGCCCCAGAACCTGCAGTAGTGGAGGCTGTTCCCGAGCCTGCAGTCGTGAGCGCTGCAGAGAAGGACGCGGCCGATTCAGCCGCGGAAGCAGTGGTGCGGTCTGTTTCTGCTCGTCAGGAGATGCCGGTCGTCATTGCGGCTAAGACCCTTTCTGATTATTTGTCTCGTCTTGCAAAGATCCTAGAAGTTCCGTCCAGTCCTGTTGTGTCCCCCAGTCTTATGCCCACTGTTGAAGAGAGCGCCGTACCCCAGTCAGCTGCCGAGAGCGCCATACCCCAGTCAGCTGCCGAGAGCGTCGTACCCCAGTCAGCTGCCGAGAGCGCCGTACCCCAGTCAGCTACCGAGAGCGCCGTACCCCAGTCAGCTGCCGAGAGCGCCGTACCAGAGTCAGAGATGTGAAGCATGGGATCCCAGCCGTCTTCTTTGAGCTCAGTCCCAGTGTCACCTCCATGGTCACCTATTTCCCCTGTCATGAGTCCTGTTATGCCTTCTACTGTTTTCCCCGTCCGGATCCCTGTTCTACCTCTCTCCACCTCATCCCGGACTGTTCCTCGTGTGTGCTCGTCCAGTTTTCCCCGGACTCCACGCCCAAAACCTTCACCTCGTCAACCCAAGACCCCTAGTCCACCCATTCACCCTGTACTGCCCCCTAAGAACTTTGTGTTTCCTCCACCTCCCCTGCCTTGTTTATTGTTTTTGATGTTTCACCCTAACCCAGTTATTGTCTTTTCTTGTCTGCCTTTATTGTTATTTGTTATGTTTTGTTGGTTTGTGTCCTTGTCTCAGTCAGTCATATCCCGTGTTTAGTGTCCCCTTAGGGAGCGTCTGGAAGCCGCTCCTTGGGTTTGATTTTGAAAAATTGTTTTTGATTTTCCCTGGTCTTGAGGCAAGATCATGACAGACCCATGTTTTATGTTTAATCCCCACGTGTTTGCTGTCCTGTGTCGGTTCATTGTCTAAACTTGTCTAACTTTGCGTGTTCATCTCTTTGAGACACTCCGTGTGAGTACCTTTGTCTAGAGTTATTGTTACATCGTATTTGTTGTTTGTTAGTCCAGTTAACTGAATAGTCTTAGTCTTAGTCTAGTCCTTAGTTTGCCATCCTGTTCTGTTTTGCCCCATCGTGGGTTTTGTTTTCCTGTTTATTCTGTCTAGTTGTATCAATAAACTGTGTATATTGCATTCTGTCAGCATTTGGGTTCATCTCCTCACATCCACATGACAGGAAAACCTCAGGACCTGACCTTATTGATCCTTATTTCTTGAAATTGGCAGCCGATTGTGTAGCTGTGCCTCTTACATATCTTTTTAACCTTACAGTGGAAAATAAGGAAATTCCTAGGATATGGAAATCAGCTTTTGTTCTTCCTTTATTAAAAGGGGGTGACCCAGCTATTTTAAATAATTACAGGCCAATATCTAATTTATCAGTACTAGCAAAAATTCTTGAAGGTCTTGTGAGTGATCAATTAAAGGAGTTTTTATACTCAAATGACGTTTTATCTACATATCAATCAGGCTTCAGAAAAAGACATAGTACCATCACAGCTGCAATGAAGGTGGTAAATGACGTTTTGGTTGCACTTGACAAGAAGCAACATTCGGCATTACTCTTTATTGACCTGTCCAAAGCTTTCGATACAGTTGATCAGGAAGTTTTGAAACTTAGACTTATTAACTCAGGACTTTCAGAGCAAGCAGTTGCTTGGTTCTCAAATTACCTTAGTGATAGGTCTCAGTGTATTAGATGTGATGGTCTATGTTCCAATACTGTAGCAGTCACTAAGGGTGTACCACAGGGCTCTGTATTAGGTCCACTTTTATTTATTATTTATATAAACAATATAGGTCAAAATGTGTTAGATGCTAATCTTCATTTTTATGCTGATGATACTCTCATATATTGCAGTGCGTCAACTCTTGTACAGGCAATTGAATATTTGCAAAATGCGTTTATTGAAGTCCAAAACACCCTTATGCAGCTGAAATTAGTTTTAAATGGAGAAAAGACCAAACTTATGTTGTTTACTAAATCTAGGACCAGGCCACAAAGCCTCCCTCCTATTGTCACTATGGGGGGAAGTGAAATAGAGGTTGTTAATTCCTATAAATACCTGGGTCTTTTGATTGATGACTCCCTGACTTTTAAACCACATGTGCTGTACCTGGTGAAAAAGCTGAGGCTAAAATTGGGTTTTTATTTTCGAAATAACTTGTGTTTTTCTTTTAATGTAAAAAAGATCTTATCCATCCATGGGTTTCCTTGTGCTGATGTTCGCCCTGCACATCTGTGATGAGGTAAAGCTTTTAGCATTCACAGAGCTCTTGTGGCTTACTGTTTGTGTGCTGTACATTAATGTCAGGTACTTCTGCTGATGTGTTTTTCTGTGCTTAGGTCAGTGTGTTTGGCTTTGGCGCAAACAGTAAAGGCACTTGGCACCACTATTTCAAAAACATGCCCAAGAATTTCAAACGCACTGGTCAACACAGTGGAGGGATTGAGACCCAGACCATCTTAGAACTTCAGAAAAGGGAGCTGATCAGTATATACAGGGTGGAGAGAAGGACGAGGACTCTAAGTTTCAGTTACACGATTATTTAATGACATTCACCTGTACTGAGATATACACAGTGCTCGAAGTAGGCCGGTACGCACCTCCAGCGTAAACAGAACGTGAAGACACTTTAGAAAATGTTTTTACATTTTTTTTTTTTTTTATTAAAAGTATTATTGTGGATGTGACATTAGATGAGCATAATACAAATAAATGTAAAATTTGAAATGAATATAATCTGGTTAGTTATCAATATTCATGGTTTGACTTGATAGGTATTGTAGAAACCACATCCCCTGACCCCCCCCCCCCCCCACCCCCCGCCAGCACTTTATTTTTTTATTTTTTCCACTTCAAGCACTGTATATACATATTTTGTTATATATACCTTCGTTCAAAAGTGTTCGTTCAGCAAGATTTTGTTTGTTTTTCTAAAGATTAATATTTATAGGATGCTTTGTAATGATCAAAATTGAAAATAAAGACATTGTTACATCATATTTCTATTTCCTTTAAATGCTGTTCTTTTGACTTTCTATTCATCAAAGAATCATGAAAAAATACATATTACCGTTTCCTCAAAAATATTAAGCAGCACAACTGTGTTCAACATTGATAATAATAAGAAATGAGCACAAGATCAGCATAGGCCTTTTTGTGAAAGATCATGTGGCATTTAAGACACTGAATGCAGAAATTAAGAAATAATGCTGTCCAAGTCCTAACTGGACAGCATTCATATCCTTGATATTCTCAAGAATACATGTTTAATGCACAGGCAGAAATATATATATATATTTTTAGTAGCCTACATCGTGGTGTTTTGCATGCATGTAATCTTCAGTTCTCTGTTAAACTCTGAAGCTGTGCGTTTTAGACATGACTGGTTGAAAAGAACACTCTATTTTCTTATTTGAAATTGCAAAATTTCAGAAGGCTACTGTTAGAAATAAAGAATTCCAACACGATAGCGCATGTAATGGAATGAGGTGTGGAGCCACTGAATAGGTCTCTCGTGCAGCAATACAGGAATGCAGCAGTTGGTTTCATTTCTGGTTTAATTTCGCAACTGACACTTTGACACTTCAAAGAGTTCAATAAAGAGATCGGAAATGTCCCGGGACCAGTTCACACTTCAACCCCCCAAAGTTCAAACCAAAACTACAGAGGGAGACATCCAACAACCCCGCCCCCCCAATAAGCCTATGAGAGGCTGTGACATATTCACGATCCAGCACAGCCTCTTGTTATTGCTTGCATATTTAATTGCTTGAAGGTTATGGGTGTTACATCATAATTGACATCAGGTTATACAACCTTCTGGCTATTATATGGGTGTTATATTATAATTGACATCAGGTTATACAACCTTCTGGCTATTATATGTCACCTATAAGGTATGAGAGGCTGTGCTGTCTCGTGAATATGTCTGAAGGGCATTGAAGGGCGTTACGCAACTATTATGTTTTTATTTCCTTAGGAGCCATTTGTATCTACAAACACTGCGGGTCACCTTACATTGAAATGCGACGACATGTTTCTACAGTAGCCCTAAACGGACAAACACGTTTCGTCACTATGTTGTTCTTCGTGCAAAGAAGCTAACTAAAGTCAGCGAATAAAACACTGAAACAATGATGAACAAGTAACAACAATATTCGCAATAACATATCGTTTTACTGAATAATTTAGCAAACCTAATTTCTTAGTTTATCTTTGTAAAGAAACCTCACTGCTTAACTGGCCACTCTCTGCTATCTTTTCCTGTAGGCCACCGTAACTTCTGTTGGTTGCAATTCGCAACCTCACCACTAGATAAAAATTACACAGTGCACCTTTAATCCAGCTTTTATAAAACGGTTACCACACAGTTACATTATTTTGCCATTATGGCGGCAAAGACTGTCTTTATGAGCGAGTCAGTCAGTAGAGAAGGCTTTTATATTGAAAGACTGAAACTTGTTTTGAACACGGAGAAGCAAGATGCAACTAACAAATGACTAGGGCATGGAAAACCTGTTAAAAGGACAAGATCTCGCAGCGGACATTCAAACGGAGTGACCTGAAGGAAAATGCTATATCTACTGTAAATGCAGGTACACTCGCCTACTCGATCTCTCTCACAATACTCTACTCTATAAGCTTTAATGAACAATATCAATTAGAGGTTGAACATTATGTTTACGTTGCTGAGAGTGGTTGCTAGGGGTGTTGTGTACATAGAACGTTGGGTGAGCGGTCAGGTTTTATCGTGAATAAAACACTATACTTTACGCTATAAGCTTCAATGAACAATATCAATGAGAAGAGTGGTTGCTATGGGTGTTGTGTAGTGTGATACATAGAACATTGGGTGAAGCAGTCAGGTTTTCACATGAATAAAACACAGCTATTGACCTTATGGCCACAATATGCACAATATGGCCTTCAGTTAATCACTTTGTACAGTGAACTGTTTCTAGGTGTTATATGATACAATGATGATGTGTGAAATAAAAGAAATCGAAACGAAAGGGGTGTGTGTGTGTGTGTGTGTGTGTGTGTGTGTGTGTGTTTAGTTGCTGGGAGCCACCAGCTGCAGCAAACATCAGACTGAATGTTCAGAAGTTCTTCAGCTACCACGTAGGGCTGGGTATTGACACAAATTTCACAATTCGATTCGATTTCGATTCACAAGCTTGCAATTCGATTCGATTTCGATTACGATTCGATTCGATTCGATTCAATATCGATTATTTTGGATATCAGGTAAAATACATTGCAAATTTTCTCAAGGAAAACAAATCTCTTAACTATTATTGTAACGGAGTCAGTTGTAGCCTATAGGCTTCATTAGCCTACTATAATATTGAAGGTAAAAATGAATTGATTTGTATACAAACACTTAAAATACACTTTTATTTATTTTTATAATAATAAAGTTATATGAAATTATATAAAAATTTAAATGGTGGCTGTCATAAAAAACTTTCCAGATTTATTCAAACATGCATTAAATATTGAAGAACATTAAACATTATAATGAATATGTAATATGGTGCATATATTTAACAAAACTTACTAACGTCTTTCCACGGTTGAAACAGTGATTGAGCGATTCCATGTGACATGATACGGACTTCGATAAGTTGTACTCTATCTTTTAACACACTTTCAGATGCTCATTCATGTTTATTTCGCGCTGTAACTGGTGTTATTAAGGTGGAAGAGAAGATCATGTGCGCTCGCGCTGCTGCTTCTCTTGAGCTGAGCTGCGCCAGAGCGATCTCACGCCACAGCGCCAAAACGGTAATTATGTTTTTGAATTTCGTAAGAAAATGGACGTAATTTGAAATCTGAGACTTTGTTTCATATCAATAATAACAAAGCACAAAGATGATTGCGATTTATTGGATTGGATGCGCGCAACAATGTTCCATTCATTCATCAACTGAAAACAGGATGACTAATCGATTCTTGGGATTTAAGAATCGATATCGTTTCGTAAAAATGAGAATCGATTAAAATCGAGAAATCGATATTTTTTGCCCAGCCCTAGCTACCAGTCGGGAATGTTTACAACTGCAAAAACCCGCACACACACACACACACACACACACACACACACTCTCTCTCTCTCTCTCTCTCTCTCTCTCTCTCTCTCTCTCTCTCTCAGTATTATCTAGCAGACCACTCAGACCTGAGCTATTTCAAAATATTTTTGAGGCAAATATAAGATGGATTCCAAAGTTGTGTCCCAAATGGCACACCAATATGAACCTATATTTTCTACAGTAGTGGCCAATTATTTGTTATATTTGAATAACCCTTCAAGTTTGATTCATATTTCATTGGTCACTCTCTTGTTTTTACATATCTTCATAATTTCTTTGTATGACAAATTATGTATGGACAAAAATTATGTTTGCCCAATTTGGCATGTTTCATTGCGTTATCACATATAAAAAAATGACTCCAAGCACAATCTATATAATATCAGTATAGTGGCCAAAAGTGATGTCCAGCTAGGCTGGACAACCATATAGTGTATGAATCTTATAAGGTTATTTTGTCTTTCAGCACCAGTCTCTCTGCAATGTAAGGAAAGTTTTGACTGTTGAGTACATGAAGTGTCCAATATTTCACACTTTGTTTATTCAGTTAAAGGTGCAGTAAGGGGTTTCTGAGAAATGCTTTTGAAAGTATACACTCATGAAAGGGGGAGATGCCTGGGGGCGTACACACTCATGAAGGGGGAGGTACCTGGGGGGCGTATACACTCATGAAAGGGGGAGGAGCCTGGGGGGGATCGTATACACTCATGAAAGGGGGAGATGCCTGGGGGCGTATACACTCATGAAAGGGGGAGATGCCTGGGGGCGTACACACTCATGAAAGGGGGAGATGCCTGGGGGCATACACACTCATGAAGGGGGAGGTACCTGGGGGGCGTATACACTCATGAAAGGGGGAGGAGCCTGGGGGGCGTATACACTCATGAAGGGGGAGGTACCTGGGGGGCGTATACACTCATGAATGGGGAGATGCCTGGGGGGCGTACACAATCATGAAAGGGGGAGGAGACTGTGGGGTGTACACACTCATGAAAGGGGGAGGAGCCTGTGGGGCGTACACACTCATGAAGGGGGAGGTGCCTGGGGGGCGTACACACTCATGAAGGGGGAGATGCCTGGGGGGCGTACACACTCATGAAAAGGGGAGGAGCCTGGGGGCGTACACACTCATGGAAAGGGGAGGAGCCTGGGGGCGTACACACTCATGAAGGGGGAGATGCCTTGGGGGAGTACACTCTCATGAAGAGAGATGACTGGGGGTCGTATACACTGATGAAAGGGGGAGGAGCCTGGGGGATGTATACACTCATGAAGGGGGAGGTGCCTGGGGGGCATACACACTCATGAAGGGGGAGATGCCTGGGGGGCTTATATAGTCATGAAAGGGGGAGGAGCCTAGGGGGGGCCTATACACTGATGAAGGGAGAGATGACTGGCGGTCGTATACACTGATGAAAGGGGGAGGAGCCTGGGGGATGTATAGACTCATGAAGGGGGAGGTGCCTGGGGGGCGTACACACTCATGAAGGGGGAGATGCCTGGGGGGCGTATACACTCATGAAAGGGGTGATGCCTGGGGGGCGTATACAGTCATGAAAGGGGTGATGCCTGGGGGGCTTATACAGTCATGAAAGGGGGAGGAGTTGGGGGGCGTATACACTGATGAAAGGGGGAGGAACCTGGGGGGGCTTATACACTTATTAAGGGAGAGATGCCTGGGGGGCGTATACACTCATGATAGGGGGAGGAGTCTGGGGGGCGTACACACTCATGA
The DNA here is from genome assembly GCF_949319135.1 of Squalius cephalus. NCBI lineage: Eukaryota > Metazoa > Chordata > Actinopteri > Cypriniformes > Leuciscidae > Squalius > Squalius cephalus. The sequence goes on along the minus strand of NC_137122.1, from coordinate 56,497,575 downwards.
AGGGAGAGATGCCTGGGGGGTGAATACACTGACGGAAGGGGGAGGACCCTGGGGGGGGGGGGGGGCATAGGCCTATACACTCATGAAGGGGGAGGTGCCTGGGGGCGGGGCATATTCAAGGCTTGTTCGACTTGAACCGGCGCTGCACAAACCGATGGCTGAATGAAATCAAAATACCGCGAGGGCGAATAGAGAGCAGACTGCTCCTTATGCTTTTGAATTGCTCTCACGGTACTTTGATGTTATAAACCGATCGGTCTGTGCATATCACCTTATTCACTGCGGCCAGAAGGGACTGTTTTATTTTTTTTCTTATCCGAAACTTTTCCTCAGAAAACGCAAAGCAAACATCAAGTGTATTAATGGTTGTGTAATCACATATTTTTCTATCAGTCATATCTGTTTTCTGTCATATTTTTCACACAGTCTTCTCAATCGCAAATGGCTCAATTCTCGAATGAGATTTTTTTTCTTCTTCTCAAAACAAGCTTAGATCTCTGAACAATTAGTTTCTTGTTCACATCAGATTTGAATTTCTTATTGATTTAAGCAAATTTCATGTGTGCAAAAGAGTCTACAATTTGCACAATAACTAAATGCAAATGTCTTGTTGATCAAAACTGATGAGTTGATTCACAGTGAAACGATCAAACTCTTAACGCCAACAAAATAGAAAAAAAAAAAAAAAAAAACATTCAATTTGTATATAACAAATATTACCATGGTGAAAAGACATTTAAATATTTTGACCACTGTGGATCACACAATGACAAAACATTTTTATTTTGATGTCATTGGCCAATTTATTGACACAATAAGCAGGTTTTGAAGCATGAATGTTTTATGAGTCACTACATTTTTTAGTTCTGATGTTCATTTAAACAGTGACAATTCAGCATACAGTTCAGATAAAGTTAAGACTGTTCCAAATGTGCCAAAGCAATTGAGAAAAAAAACTGTAATGTAATCTTACACTCGCTTATTGTATACGAACATAAATTATTCGTTCTAAAACAGCAAAATGCCAACATTGGCATTATAGACTTTTATTGTGCTTTATAAATGCATTAATTGATTGATCTCAAACGAGCCTTTTGTTTGTGTAACTGCCGTTCCATGAGTTTATGCTGTGTCAAGTTTACGCTCAAGCCAAGTTTCACCTTTGTTCAGGTCATTGTTTTGTTCTGTTTATGTTGTATTCATTCACTTTTAGCCTGCTTTAATAAAACTGCAATTGGATTCTACACAACTCATCCTCAGTGGACTCACTCTAACAGAATTCATTTTAAAGCAGTATCTATTGTGAAGGGTTATTTGTAGCGCTGTGCTGGAATTTATTCTCAAGTACTATTAATGGGTAAAGCTACAGTAACATCTTCAGCTAGTCACCTGGAGATCCTTTCCATCTGTTATATCTCTTAAGCCTAGTAGGGAATGTTTTATGAGCAGTAGGAAAACTTGTTCTTCTGCAAAATGCATGCCTGCAAAGTCTCAACCTTTTAATTTTATTCATTTATTTTTTATAATACAAGATAGTGATCCACATAAACTTTAACATTCCAGATGTCTTATATATTAGTACATTAACAACATATATGTTTACAATGTGTACAGTAAGGCATTATAAATGGAAATAGAGAGTAGGACATTCTACAGCTCTCAAAACATTGCCATTGTAAGCCAACATTTATATTAAAGACATTGAAATTTATTTATTCATTTTAACATTCATTTTTGTAGCAATCTCAGAACTTAATCCATCCTGAAATCCTTCATTAAATGTAAGAACAGTTTTCTTTATCAATACCCTTTATATATTGAAATCTTGTTTCTGTGCTGAAGTTGATGCATTGTTTTGTTTTCAATGTCTCCTTTATGAGGGCCGCCTTTAAAGTGAGTGTGAGATTTGTCAAAGTAATGATGCCAGGTTCCATTACTTGTAGCTCCAAACCCAAAGACATTCACCTGTGTAAAAGACAGAGCTGTCAGGAGTTTTGCCATTTCGGGGTTATCTAGCGGGTGGCAATATGGCACTGGGTTAAAAGCTATTCAGATATCATTTCATAACGGTACATTTCTACATGCATTTCTTAATAGTGCACTCAGTATTTTTTTCTCATTAACAAGTTTTACCACTAAATAAATTGGTAATATTTTTGAAAAGACATGCACAAGGTTTGGGGCTGGGATAAAAGGCATATATGCAAATACAAAATGTTAATAACATTAATATTATTTAAAAAGGAAATGATCATTAAAGTTAAGGACTGTCACCAAGTGCAAATAGCCCACCTTTTGGCAGAGGTTATTTACTCAAACTCTGCCACCATTATCTGATTGAGCCAGACAGAATTACCAAAGAAATCCAGCAGATAACAGAATCAGTGAAGTGGAGAGTAAGGTGGGTGCAGGCTTCACCGTAATTTTGCCAAGCAAGGCATGTTCCTGGATCAACATATTTTGTTGAAACTGGAAAAATATTCCTGTCCGAAAGGACAAACCCTATCCATACCCCTAAATCTGACCCTTCCCATAACTTATCCATAAAATCAGAGGAAAATAACACTGAGGTAGAAGCACCTAACCCTGGTTGTAAGTCTAAACTTGACATAAACTGTAAACTTGTCCCTCAAATCAGATTGGTTCACTGGAATGTTTTTCCAGACCAGGATCAACAAAGATGTTAATCCAGGAACATACTAGGCCTATGAGTAGCATTTATTTTAAATAGAGATTAAGAACATATTTGAACAGTTGAAATAAAGTGCCTAGCGGGCATTTAATAGTGGAATATTATTATAAAGTAATGTCCCAATAATACAGCATCCATTTATGACTTTAACAAATATAATCATATGTTAACAATAAACAAAGAGTTATTATTGCACACTGTTTTATTTCAAATTCAAATTGCTATTTGCACTTAGTTTGGGAGGGATTACATTTAAATTACGATTAAATTTGCACATGCCAGTTTAAAACTGAAGCATCATGTGAAAAATGCAAACAGTTTTACCTGATCACAGACATGCAGGGCAAATACTATTGTAATGAAGCCAGTAGAAGGATATTTGCCATTTTTCTGCAGCCATTTCTCGTAGGCGTATTTCATAAAACCAGGGTGGAGGATCATCACCTGGACAGAAACCAAAACATTTATGAGACATTCATTCCTGCTTATTATAGGGCTTAAAAAAGAGTTTCATTTACATTGATTTAATGACATGGGCACACCTTGTTCTTGTTTACTTTGATTGAAGATTTGACTCCTGTGTATGTGCTGAGAAACAAAAAGATATAGATAATCATTTATTTGCTTTCATGATTTTTTTTTATTTTTTATTAAACAGTACTCACCGTGTGATGTGTCTAGTGGTGAAGATGCTTATGAGCCACTGCATGTCACGAATCTTAAAGGGAAAAAGCACCAGATGTGTGTTGTCATCCAAGTCCACAGCGCTCTCGGGATACATAATCCGGTGAGTGGTCTTAGACCCCACGTCCTTCTCGTAACCTTTTGTCGGGCCTTTATTTATCCTGAGAGAAAAACAGGCAACGGGTATTGACAGGCTACCAAAAGAAGATTATTGCTAAAGATATACCACGAACAGGGTAGAGAACCACTGCTGTATAGAGAACATTTATCAGACTTATTCTGTGCAATAATCTGTTCTTCTAAGGCCGGCTACACACTGGCTGCGTGGCGTGTCCGTTTTTATTTCGGCTCCCATGTTAACAGGTTAGAGCTTGCAAACGCGTTCATGCTAGAAATAGAACCGACGCCTATTTTTCACGCGACACGCAAGCGTGCCGGAAGCGTTTCCAGGCAAAATAGAATAGGAAAAGATGTCTGTATATGTCATTTTGACACGAATACATATTAATAAATTACATTTTGATATTTGAAAGTCTCTAGGTTTTGACATAAATACAGATATAAATGTAATTTTATAATAATAACAATGATAATGATCGATTTTCAAATATTGCACCTGTCAATACAGAACGAAATATTCTGTGGCCTATTTTGCCGTCAATACATGCCGACGTTGTCTTTGCTGCTAGGGGCGGAGCTAGACTCTCATTTTAAAATTAAAACCGTAAAAAAAAAAAAACGTAAAATATCTGATGAATGCATATGTAATAATGTGTCACTTGTTGAAGTAAGCCAAGTAAGCTTATATGTTAAATAAAACACAAAGAAAAGCCACATATTTTTTTTTGACAAGTTTGTATTGACAAACAAAGAAAACAGTTTACCAGTCAAGTAAAAATGTTTCAGCACCACAGAAAGATTCTGCACATTCAGATGCTCAATATAGCCTATACTGTAACGGCGCTGCCAACATTGTAAACTCCGAACCCGTGCAGCCTATTGAAAGCAACGCAATTTCACGTTTGCGATATAACGAAATTTTCTTTTTTTTTATTACAATGGTCATGTTTGTGCTTTTTGATTAGGCCTATTTATTATGTGCAACATTTAAATTAATATTCAGAAACGGGTAAAGTTACTTCTACCGTTTGTTTGTCTGATGAACTTTTATTAGCCTGCAAACCAAAATAAAATGGGCCTACTCTATTATTATTATTATTATTATTATTATTATTATTATTATTATTAATAAATTGGATGGGCTATCTCTGCTATTCTGAATTAACAGGATAGTTTTTTTTTCTTCTTCTGCAGAACAAATTGTATAAAAACAAATAGCATACGAATAATAATTTTAAAAAAATAATAAAATAAAGATAAAGAAATCCAGAAAAATGTTTAACAAAATTAGGAAAATAAGGATAAATTATGTTTGACAGGGAGCGCATCTCAAGGTCGCATGCACAGACTCATGTTGCAGTTGGAGCAGTCATCACCGAACAACAGACAAATAAAATATTAAGCTAATTAAAGTTAGAAAAGTTCTGTGAGTGATTTTCTTTTTCTTTTGTTCTTTGATCAACATAATGGCAGCAGCGAGTATATGCTGTCAGTGCACTGATTCGGCTTACTGTTTTTCTTTCTCAACCATTTAAGACAAAACAGCGGGCATGCAGACGTGTTCTCTCGCGTCTTGCGCTTAAAGAATGCTATCAAGAAGAACACCGTTCCTGTCCAGTGACGCAAGATCGGCGGCCGCACCCAAGCACCCTATCTCCGCTAGCTGACACACAACAGAAACGCCACGTTCACGCCACGCAGCCAGTGTGTCGCCGGCCTAATACCTTATGACAAAGTCATGGCTGTCTATTAGTTGACCGTAGTTGGATCTCAGGAGGTTCCCAGAGTTTCCCACCACAGCACAGGTTCTGCAGCGATCTGGACCAGCGTCTGAGTAATGATCTTCATCGGGGAAGAGAGAAAACAATGTGTCCACCACATTTGTGTAGTTGACTCTGAGCTTTGACGGTTGTAGACCCTATAGAAATATTCAAAATTAGCATCAAGACAACAATCTTGTTAAGATCATCAAGATAAGTATCAAGATAGGTAGGCTAATGTTTTTATCTTCACTTTCACAGGGTGTTCCTCAACTGGCTGCCTGACTGTTGTTTCTAGATTTCTAGAAGCCTAGAAGATAAGCAGTAATTATTCTGGTACAGAATATGTCAAATGAAAAGAACTACTCATAAATCGAAAACTGCCATTGTAAAATATTCAGTTGGTTGACCTTTAGAAACCTGCTGCCATAAAAAAAAAGAAAGAAAAAAAAAAGTTAACTCAATTGGAAGACAACCTTTGTTTCAACTCATAAATAGTCAAGACAATGGATTACTTTTTGAAAACTTAAACACTTGAGTTCAAAATCCAAAACTTGTCATGACAATTGGAGTTAAAGAGAATAAATAACTAATGTAATGGGGCTATCATGTTTTACAGGATAAAATGCCTGAGGGAATCTGAGCTATCACAAATATGCAAATAGCAAATAGCAAATAGCAAATTGGCAAAATAGCAAATTTGTGCACACGCGCGCACACACACACACACACACACACACGCACACACACACTATAGGCTTTGTGTATTTATTTATTTCACTTGGCGTACAGTGAATCATAGGACCACACCTTTAATATTTTAAATTCTTACCCTCCACCATTTGTTCGTGTCTCCAAGTAACACGCTGTTTTTTCTGTTGAGGAGAGCTGGTATGGTGGGATTATACCGATAAATGAACCAGTCATCGTCCAGAAATCCCATGACGCAAGTTTTACAGGAGCATGAAGGTTCGAATATTAAATCATCAAACGCGTATGTGGTATCGTCCATCGGGGCGTTTTGAGTGTACAGAAGAAATATTGTCATGAAGCTTAAAGGCAAGGTAATGTAACCAGGCGCCAGTCTGTTGAAGACTTTCATATTTTGCCTGCGTAGTGTTCCTGGACAAAAAACAGTTTTGTAATTAAAAAGACATGTCAGAAAAATTATGCATGATTTACATTATAGTGTCATAGCTTTAAATGACTGTTTAACAGTTCTTTGTGTAATGTTCAAACCACCGCACTGTAAAAATATACTCATCAAAATCATGTATAACGGTCCTCACGGTCATTTCTGTCCTTTCTGCATGAATTGTCACTTTAAACTCGACTTTCGATTAGTAATTCAAATCATATAGTGCAATAAAAGGGGCACTTTTGTTGTATTAATTATTATTAGGCTATTTTTTTAACGCATCATTCATTTAGGGAAAATAATTGAATCTATATTGTTTTGACGTGAATAATAAAAAATGTTACTTCATTATTTTATAGCCTAATTAATGCATCAGAGGGTTCATAAATTAAATTGTTTCAGATATAGGTTATCACTTATTTCATTTAGGTTAAATATTGAAAACATAAAACAATATTAAACAAAAATAAAAAAAATCAAACTGTGTTTCACCAATAGAAGTGTCTACTCAGTCCACCATCACAATATTTTATAAACGTTACATTTCAAAGACAAGAACATTAAGTTGATCACACTGATCGAATTTTAAGTGCACAAGATAAGACAATTACATTTCCGCTGTATATAAATGGTGAAACTTACCTAATTGATGAGGTCAGGCTGGCAGGTTTCTCGTATTTCTTGAAAAGTATTTTTGAAGTCTGTATAGATATATTATGGCCAGGAAATATATGCAATACTCAGCAATACATTTTATTTCTTGTCATCTGGATCATTAGAGCATCTGAGTGCTGAAAGCTTCATGTCTTGCCAAACCAAAGACAATTTTATGTTTGTCCCTAAACTTGTGGGACTGGTTCCCTTTCGAGAGGGAACTCACACTGCGTCAATGACGCTCTTGGGGAACGCACTCCAGGTGAACCAGTGTCTGAAAAACATTCCAATCATGGCAATCAAATTGGCTCTATGCACGATCGCTTCTGCGTTTCGTCTCAGTCCACCCAGTTACATCCGGTGCTGCGTCGGAAGCCGTTTTTGCATTAGGTGGAGATAATGGCAAATTACACTCGCTGTTTACAAGAACTTCCAGCGGTTAACAATATTGTGAGGCAGTTAGCTGTCACATCTAAGAGTAAGAAAGAGAAGGGCTTTAAATTATATATTTCGAGCTACATAGACAAGTTTGAGGGTGAGTATTCTCTCATATCATGCAAAATCCGACTAGCGAATCGGTTTCTAAAATCGTTGTCTCCGTTTCTGAGAAAATTAATTTTAGGAAAGTGTTTCCGCTAGTACACTTCTGTTAGATTTTGGTGTATTTGGCCGAGCAGTGGTTTGGGTGGCTCGACAATGTATTAGATTTCTCCAATACATAAAATAAGTAAGCTTGACCAGAGTTTTGTGGGGAGAAGAATTTATTGAAGGTGTGTAGTGTAGCAGTCCTTCAGCAGCGATGTTAGCATGTTGCCCTTCAACAATCTTAACCCAAAGTTCTGTTTTTGAAACAGAACTTTATATGGAGACAGCCTATGGGCTACAAACAATAGAAACCTGTTAGGACCTCCCACAGGAGATCGATCTAACACTCTGAGCAATGCTGATTCTTTTTATTCATTGACACCAATCAGTTTCTATGGGCCATACATCTGAATGGGCTATTCATCTGTATGGGCCATTTGGCTCTCCGGATTTTTTAAACCAGCTGCTACTGAAGATGGACCCAGCACCGGAGGAAGATCGCTATCCCACACACCGGAGGGAGCGAAGGAGGCGCAGGCCGCGCAGCTGGATGTAGCTTGAGAGGAGCAGGGGACTGCCCGCAGCAGTGGAGGGGAGGAGGAGGAGGAGAAGGAGGGGGGAGCACACGAGCCCCAGAGAGAGGACCAGGCCGCAAACCAGTTAGGGGGAGACGAGTCAGATGACTCATATAACAGTGACCCGGGCCGCTGGGGAAACAATATTGACAGAAAAGTGCAGGCTTATTGGGCAGAAATGGGACCGGAGTCCTGTCAAAATAAAGATGCTGACGTGTCGGCATCGGAACGCCAATTTAAACAGCAGAGAAGATTTTTCTCAAAAATGTATTTCAAATGGAAACTCAGTAACGGAGAGTGTGTGCCCGGAGAATGGCTCTGTTATTCACCATCAGCAGGTAGTGTGTTTTGTTTTGCATGCAAAATATTTGGCGAGAACAAGGAAAAGTCAGCATTTGTGTGTGGGGGTTATTTTGACTGGAAACATGCTAATGATAGCAGAACATGAAAGCTGTGACATTCACAGAAAAGCCATGATCGCTTAAATCAGTCAAGCAGCTGACAGTGGGACAGTGGACTCAGAACTCAATAAACAGTTCAATGAGGAGTGTGAATACTGGACACAGGTTCTACAGAGAGTTGTTACTGTTGTGAAGTTTTTGGCTGAACGGGGACTTGCTTTCAGGGGTGACAGCCACAGGTTTGGAGACACCGACAACGGCAATTATTTGGGGTGCATGAAGCTGATCAGTCAGTTTGATCCTTTTTTAAAGGCTCATATTGAAAAATACGGAAACGCTGATAGGAACCCCATCCTACCTCTCCCTGAATGTGTGTGAGGAATTCATACAGCTGATGGGACAGAAAGTGCTTGAGGAAGTAATCAGCAGAGTGAAACTCGCAAAGTATTTCGCTATCAGTGTGGACTCCACGCCAGATATCACACATGTGGACCAGCTGACTTTCATCCTGCGGTACGTATCACCAGAGGGCTGTATAGAGGAGCGCTTTGTAAAGTTCCTCCCTATTGAGAGCCACACGGGAGAAGCACTGTTCAACTCAGCTATTAGTGTTTTAGAGGAGATGGGCATTGACATTAATAACTGTAGAGGACAATGTTATGACAAGGCGTGCAGGCCCGCATCAAGCAGATCAGCTCATTGGCACAGTGGGTGCCCTGTGCAGCACATACCCTAAACCTGGTGGGGTTCAACAGTGTGAACTGCTGTGAGGAGACTGAACAGTTTTTCAGTTTTGTACAAGCTTTGTTCAACTTTTCATCAAAGACCACTTCACGCTGGCAGATGATCAGGGCAGGGTTGCAGCCCAATGATTATAAGAGAAAAGAGACTTTGAAATCACTTTCTGACACAAGAAGGTCAGCACTCACTGTCGCAACCAAAGCCCTATGTCAGAACTACACAGGGATCCAGCAGTCATTACTCAACATTGCTGATGATGATGAGAACCAGAATTTGAGCACAAGAGGGGAGGCTAGGGCACTGCACAAAAAGATGAACAAACTGCAAATTGATTTTAAGGAATTAATTGGGGCCTTTTCTTCAAAGAAGATCAGACAAAAGCACTTCTAAAAGGGTAAGAAAGTGCTGTATTTATAGCTTGTGCTGTGCAGGTTTTAAATTGTTGTGGTTGTGCATTGTTTTAAGAGAAATGTACATTTATACTGCAAACCTTCTATAAATATTGCTCAGTTTTATCTTTTTGGTACCTGGCATTAGGCCATGTTGCTATCCATGGTGCTGAATGGAGTGTGTTTGTGTGTCTGTGCAGGTGCATGTGATTGGTTCAAAGGGCCCGCTGAGGCCAGAGAAGAGGCTCCTACTTTGATTTGTTGCTGTTCTTTGCTTATGCTGTTATCAGTTATTATCAATGTTTGTGCAGACAGGTGATGGTTGGTGATGTTTTTCATAATATTGTTTGAAATCATACTTTCACACATTTTGGTTTTATCATCACCATAAGTTGCTGTGTGTGGTTGTTAAATAAAGTGTTTTGTGTTTATGCTCAAGTGGGCTCAGTGATATGTTAAAGGTCCCGTTCTTCGTGATCCCATGTTTCAAACTTTAGTTAGTGTGTAATGTTGTTGTTAGAGTATAAATAATATCTGTAAAATTATAAAGCTCAAAGTTCAATGCCAAGCGAGATATTTTATTTAACAGAAGTCGCCTACAGTGAACGGCCAGTTTGGACTACATCCCTCTACTTACTTCTTTAATGACGTCACTAGAACAGTTTTTTGACTAACCTCCGCCCACAGGAATACACAATAAAAGGGGGCGTGGTCTTGTTGCGCTCCCACGGAGAAGAGGAAGAGTTGCGTTTGTAGAGTGTGTTTGTCGCCATGTCGTCGAGACTCTGTTATTTTCATCCTGGAGTCCAATCACCTTTGTTTGGCCTTCCCAGGGACGCTGTACTTAGAGATCAATGGTAAGAGGCGTGACCTTTCCGGGCAACGTGCGCTAAGCTGCTGTCGAATCACAACACAGGAACCGCTGGCACAATCAGAACTCGTTACGTATTTCTGAAGGAGGGACTTCATAGAACAAGGAAGTCATCAGCCCGTTCTTAGGACAGTGAAAACAGCGGTATACAGATAAGTAAATTGTGTAAAAAATACTGTGTTTTTTTACACGCGAAACATGAACACATGTTATATTGCACACTGTAAACACAATCAAAGCTTCAAAAACACATGAAAAACGGGACCTTTAATAACAATATTATGGTGTTTTCTGGCTCAAAGAGGGAAAACTCACTGTTGTAGGTCTCGAAAGAAACTAATGCATTTTGTGATGTAGATTACCTAGATATTACACTTTTTAAAAATGAGACTCTATAAATTGAGGGGATGGGGGGGGCCTACAAAACCTCTCAGCCCCGGGGCCTAACATTAGGTTAAGGCGGCTCTGAGTACAGTGACCATACATAAAGTTCCTTATAATCGGTTCAAACATTTGATGAACAATAGCCTGGTGGAGCAGTTGTTTCATGAAGAACCATGTGCCTGTATGGAGCAGTGTTTGACTGCAAGTGACGATGAGTGGTTTACCAAACGCTTCAGACAAGATGTCCCACCACTGCTCTCTCTCAATAACAGCGGGCTTACTGACGACATCTATGCCTGGTGGCAGGTAGGCCTTTTAATTTCCATCCTTAGTGTTAAAAATGGCCAAAAACCACAATGTTATATAGGGAAGAGTGGGGTAAAATGAGCCATATTTTACCTGTGTGTTTCTCAAAATAAGGGAAAATGAGGCAAAATTACAATGAAAGTAGCCTACAGTAATTTCAGGATGTAAAAAAATATGGACGTAGTGTCCGTAGTGTCCGTGATGTCACCCTTAGGTTTCTGAAAACCGTTTTTGAAGCCTAAAGGGGGCGTAGCCTACCGTCGCCATCTTGCAGCGCGCCAATCCTGAATTTATTTATTTTTACAGTCAGACAATTAGCTGAGGTAACGTGACGGCTAACAGACAGCAGACAAACGACTAATGATGACTAATGACCACAGCAGCGGGAATTCACCTGTCACTCAAAAGTGGACACCCTTAATTATGCAGAAATTTAAGGCTTAATATAATTTAAACGGATGAGTTATAAAAAAAAATTCACAGGCAGTAAAGTTGGGCATTTCAACATGGGAGAGATGCAGATTTGACTCACTTTTGCAGCCAGCCTCAAGTGGCCAGTTGATGAATTGCCGTTTAATTCACTTCCGTGTTGGTTTCAAGAGAGAGACAGGAAGGTTGCCGCTTGGTTAGAACCATAGATATCATATAATAAAGGCTAGATGTCTCGTGCGCGCTGCTGGCCACTGGAGGTCGACGTCCGCACCTGGCGGCCATCCTGTCACAGTCAGCTCGCTCACTCGTAACATTGTGTTTTAATGGTGCATGTACTTTTTAAATAACCATAACTTGCTAAATTTTCTACTGATTTTCAAACGGGTTGGTTTGTTATAAACGTCAGAGATGTAGTTACGACACTGCATACTTATGAATAATTATAATATTATATATTTCAACATGTTCAAGCATCCAGAATTATAGCCACGTTAATAACATTTGTAAGAAACCAAACCGTTTGTAAATCCGTCAAGATTTCAGCGAGATAAGAGTATTTGGGTTCGTGCTGATCACTCACCTTACATCAGGTAACACAGAGCCCGCCAGAAAGCCTGCCTGTGACAAGATGGCCGCCGGTGATGCTGTTCGAGACTCCGCTGTAAGACATCTAGCCTTATATGGATATCTATGGTTAGAACATTAACATCAGTGGATTTGAATTTGAATAATGGCGTGTAGTGACATCTTTCCGCGGTTAAAACAACAGTCCTTCCAATGTTCATTCATGTTTATTTGATGCTATAAATCAACCAAAGAAAAGATGATCGGTTCACGAGCAGCTTTAACTGAGGCAATCTGTTACGACACATTAAAGAGCCACAAAACAGTAGGCCTATTTATGGTTTAATTTTCTTTGACTGACCAAATTTGAAAGTTGAAACTTTGTTTCATATTAAATGTTACCTGCTCGGTCCGCGGATTGTCAGTGTCCTGCTAGGAATTTTTTCACGACATTAATAGCTCAAAGCGCATGCTCGCAGGAGTCTCATACGAGCTTGTGTGAATTGCACGTATGAACAACCTCGATCCATCAGGAAACGCCAGATAGGTCGTTGCATTTCACTGAGCTTCATGAACAGTTTTTCTTTTGCGCGAAGAAGACGTTCGCCAGAGATGTGTTAAAATATAGCAGAGTGCATATATGATTATTAGGCTGCCGGTATAATAATCATCCTGGCGCCTCTCTTACCTTTGTGACATTTCAAGACCAGCCGCTTCTGCAAATGACGCAGATCTGACACGCATCCCATTTTCTCACAATCTTAACATTTATTTAAGACTTTATTTTACCCATTTAAGACTGCTCTTATGAGGACACTCGACAAAACAGACATTTTGGCATAATTTGTGTGTGTTATGGTTCGTTCAAGCCTGAAAGAGAACTCGATACTGACGCACGTCTTTCTGTGGGTCGTGTGTGTGTGTGTGTCACATAAGGCAGGACTTATGGCTAGTTCACACTACAGGATTTTAAGCCCGATTTAAGCCCGATTTGCAAGTTAACGAGCTCGCCGACAGGTCGGGCTGTAATTGCGTGCAAATCTGCGGGTGATCCGCGCTCGCCAAAGTGTGAAATACTTAAAGGGATACTCCACTTTTTTTGGAAATAGGCTCATTTTACAACTCCCCCAGAGTTAAGCAGTTGAGTTTTACCGTTTTCGAATCCATTCAGCCGAATTCCGGGTCTGGCGGTACCACTTTTAGCATAGCTTAGCATAGATCATTGAATCGGACAAGACCATTAGCATCTCTCTCAAAAAAATGACCAAAGAGTTTCGATATTTTTCCTATTTAAAACTTGACTCTTCTGTAGTTACATCGTGTACTAAGGCCGACGGAAAATGAAAAGTTGCGATTTTCTAGGCTGATATGGCTAGGAACTATACTCTCATCCCTGCGTAATAATCAAGAAACTTTGCTGCCGTACCATGAGTCCAGCAGGCGTAATGATATGATGTGTACGTGTCGATGCCGCCCATTGACGAGACGTTGGCTAATCTCGTGTCTGGGCAGGCGTTGACATTGAGAGCTCCTACCCTGCCATCCAAGCCGCTAAAAACAACGGGCGCTTGAATGGCAGAGCATACACAGCAGCGGGTCAGGCCGGTGCTGCTCTGCACACTCTCGCGGTGTTACAGGCATACCAGGCCGACCTGCTGCGGGATCCCTGAGGTGGTCACTGAGCTGCGCCGCACCACGGACCTTGCTCTCCGGGCCACCAAACAATCTGCTGCCACGATCGGCCGGTCGATGGCGGCCATGGTGGCCATGGAGAGACATCTGTGGCTCAACCTGGCTGACATCGGAGAGAAAGAAAAAACCTTTCTCCTCGATTTGCCAGTTTCGCCCGCTGAACTTTTTGGCCCTTCCGTTGAGGCGGTGGTTGAAAAGTTCAAGGAGGCGAGGGTGCACTCAGCTGCTTTTAAAATCTGTATACCGCTGAGATCCGGGTCCGCACCCAAGCAGGCGGGAAGGCCTGGCCCGTCTTGGTCTGAGGACCATAGACAGGCCCAGAGAGCCAGTGTCGCCTCTCGTAAAAAAAAAAGAAACTAAGCTTTTTCGGAGGCTGCATGGTCAGGCAGTAGGCCTTAGCAGGCCTCCTTGACCAGTTTCCATCTTGCAACTGACAGCGCTTGGGCCTCCCTGAGGTGAGCTCCCAGGAGTTGGCTGTCAAGGAGTATTTCCCCATTCAAACACGTACTGTGGTTATCAGGTCAGAGGCCTTACTAGGCCTTCCTGAATATGAGCTCCCACTTACAGTGGTTATCAGGTCAGAGGCCTCACCAGGCCTTCCTGAAGGTGAGCTCCCACATAATGTGGCTTATCACCAGGTGATAGACCTCACCAGGCCTTCCTGGTTACGAGCTTCTACATACTGTGGTTTTCAGGTAATAGGCTTCACCAGGCCTTCCTGAATATGAGCTCCCACGTACTGTGGTTATCAGGTCAGAGGCCTCACTAGGCTTTCCTGAGTATGAGCTCCCACATACAGTGGTTTATCAGGTCAGAGGCCTCACCAGGCCTTCCTGATTATGAGCTCCCACATACTGTGGTTATCAGGTCATAGGCCTCACTAGGCCTTCCTGAATATGAGCTCCCACATACTGTGGTTATCAGGTATCAGGTTACAGGCCTCACCAGGCCTTCCTGAATATGAGCTCCCACATACTGTGGTTTATCAGGTCAGAGGCCTCACCAGGCCTTCCTGATTATGAGCTCCCACATACTGTGGTTATCAGGTCATAGGCCTCACTAGGCCTTCCTGAATATGAGCTCCCACATACTGTGGTTATCAGGTATCAGGTTACAGGCCTCACCAGGCCTTCCTGAATATGAGCTCCCACATACTGTGGTTATCAGGTCATAGGCCTCACTAGGCCTTCCTGAGAATGACTCCCACATAATGTGGTTATCGGGTTATAGGCCTCACCAGGCCTTCCTGAATATGAGCTCCCACATACTGTGGTTATCAGGTCATAGGCCTCACTAGGCCTTCCTGAGAATGACTCCCACATAATGTGGTTATCGGGTTATAGGCCTCACTAGGCCTTCCTGAATATGAGCTCCCACATACTGTGGTTATCAGGTTATAGACCTCACTAGGCCTTCCTGAATATGAGCTCCCAAATACTGTGGTTATCAAGTATCAGGTTATAGGCCTCACTAGGCCTTCCTGATTATGAGCTCCCACGTGCTGTGGTTATCAGGTCAGAGGCCTTACCAGGCCTTCCTGAATATGAGCTCCCACATACTGTGGTTATCAGGTCATAGTTCTCACTAGGCTTTCCTGAATATGACCTCCCACATACTATGGTTATCAGGTTATAGGCCTCACTAGGCCTTCCTGAATATGAGGTCCCACATACTGTGGTTATCAGGTCAGAGGCCTCACCAGGCCTTCCTGATTATGAGCTCCCACATGCTGTGGTTTTCAGGTCAGAGGCCTTACCAGGCCTTCCTGAATATGAGCTCCCACATACTGTGGTTATCAGGTCATAGGCCTCACTAGGCCTTCCTGAATATGACCTCCCACATACTGTGGTTATCAGGTCATAGGCCTCACTAGGCCTTCCTGAATATGACCTCCCACATACTGTGGTTATCAGGTTATAGGCCTCACCAGGCCTTCCTGAATATGAGGTTCCACATACTGTGGTTATCAGGTCAGAGGCCTCACCAGGCCTTCCTGAAGGTGAGCTTCCACATAATGTGGTTATCAGGTTATAGGCCTCACCAGGCCTTCCTGGATACGAGCTTCCACATACTGTGGTTTTCATGTAATAGGCCTCACCAGGTTTTCCTGAATATGAGCTCCCACATACTGTGGTTATCAGGTTATAGGCCTCACCAAGCCTTCCTGAATATGAGCTCCCACATATTGTGGTTATCAGGTTATAGGCCTTACCAGGCCTTCCTGAATATAGCTCCCACATACTGTGGTTATCAGGTAGCAGGCCTCACCAGGCCTCCCTGATAGGGCTTGCCTACCGGATTAAGCACTATGCTGAGTCATACTTTCCGGTATTTTCCGTATCTGAGATCTGGGCTGAGTGGTTCACTGCCAGCTTTGCAGTCCCTCGGGTTGGATGCCTTACCTAAGGCAAGAGGCTCTGTCTTCGGACAGACAGGAAGTAGCCAGACTGTGTGTCTTATGTTTTGACACCAGATCAGGCCTGCCTGGTGACATTTCAGGTGGCGTTCCCCTGAATAGTGACTGGCTGGGGTTCCCTTGGGTTCCCTAGCCACATTCCCTAGTAGGGACCCCTTCTATTGAAATTGTGGTCCTAGGCCCTTGAGCTGGCCCAGGTAGACCTTCCTTTAAACTAAGATGTTTATGGAGGTTTTCTGTGGTATCTTATAGCTTGGGTTATGACTGGTAGGGAGTGCTGTCACTGACAGCTCAGTGTGATTCACGGGCTGTCGCCGGTCAACATGATTGCCGTGAGTTGATATTTGATTTCAGACACCTGTCACGCCTGAGGCGTTTCCCCAAAGCGTCGATGACGTAGTGTCTCGTTCCCTGTTCTCAGGGAACATAGGTTACAGTCGTAACCTGAGACGTTTTGGGACCGGATAGAGTCGTTGGGTGACAAAGTTGTTGTCAGCTCGTGTAGTGTGTGTACAAATGATCCCTGTTGCAGATCATTTACGTAGTGTCACATAGTGTGAACACCACAACGACTTAAAGACTCCAGAGCAAGTCATGTAGTCTAAACAGCACAGCGATCTGCCGATGTTTAAAGTTGTGTAGTGTGAACTAGGCATTTAACAGACAGCGCGGTCTCTTTTGTCTTGTCCCGCTTGAATGGTTTAAAAGCATTTGCATTAATAAGAGTGTGATCATACAACGCTAGTCAATGGGTGACAGAAAAAAACGGATACTGTGTTAATTGCGTTTAATGCTTTAAATGAAAAAAAAAAAAAAAAAATGAAAGTGATGAAACCGGTGTTGCGACTGAACACTGTGTAATACCCATAACACCGACTATTGTAGCAAGCCTAGTGCCTTCCCCTGTGCCTTTCATTTTCACAGTCTGGCAGAAGTTGTGGGTGGTTCCGAAATACATGGTCACATGACAATGAAAGTGTACAGTTGCCAAGAGACAGGGGGTGGCTCATCTTACCCTATTTTGTTGACTTGTGTACTTGCATTCACTCCACCAGCCTCGTTCCGCTCTCACGGCTCTTGGCCTCGTCTGCCATAATCTTAAAAAAAAAACAAAAAAAAAAAACATTTGACCTTATAGCACTCCAACACCTTCATAGTGGATCTAATCAACAACATGAAATACCAGTTCTGACTCAGTTTGTTGTTGTGTTGGTCTAAAGAAATTATACTCTTGTGTGACTGCTTTGAAATTCTATGAATTGCAGTGCTGTCCTTTTTTGTGAAGTTTTAATCTAACTTTTTGAGGTGTGGACAATTCTGTTCAGATTATCAATGATGACTTGAATGGGAGTGAATTCTTTAAAAATTGACTGTAGAATTAGAACAATGGAGAATGGGTTTTCTAATGATATAATGTGTGTTTGGGGTCTGTAATTTTTTTAATGTTTGTCAATTTAATCAAAAATACAGTAAAACATTAACATTGTGAAATAATATTAACATTTAAAATAACTGTTCTCTATTTTACTATTCTCTATTACTTCAGTCTTCAGTGTCACATTATCCTTCAGAAATCATTCTAATATGCTTATTTGATGCTCAAGAAACATTTCTTATTATTATGAAACTAGTTGTGTTGGTTAATATTTTTGTGGAAACTTGATACATTTTATTTAGGATTCTTTGATTAACAGAAAGTTCAAAAACAGCATTTTTTTTATATAAATATTTTGTAAAGTTTTAATGTCTTTTAACTAATCATTAGTGCTAGTTTATATAAATTGTTCTTAGTGATTTTCAAATGTAATCTTATTTATATTGATTTTTTATTTGAATATAATTTCATGCTGTGACATAAGATTTGTTTTTAATCCACCCACAGTCTCTACAGTCTACTAAGAGCAAAGCTAGTTATTCTCAAGTGATTCAGCAGCTGTTCTCTGTCATTCCTGGAGAGGAACACTACGGAGACGCTGGTCCATCTTGCTGCCAAACCTGTGCTGTGGTGGGGAACTCTGGGAACCTTGTAGGATCATTCTATGGTCCTCTTATAGACAGTCATGATTTTGTAATGAGGTAAACTCAAATCATACACTTACAGACTGTACATGATGTATAAGATGAGTCATATTTACAAAAACAATTCATCACATTTTTCTGACTTATTTTAGAAGCATCATACAGTACTACATTCTCTTTAATAAATGATTCAATAACAAATACATTTTTTAACAGTCACTTGTCGCTTGTGGCGAAACAATGTAATCGATAAATGCGTTATTTTAAGCACCAAGTTTTTATCAAAAGCTGATTAACTCTATCGCTATCGTAGACATCAGTGTTTATATTAAAACTTTTATCCCAGTACTTCTATGATAATTTGAACTATTGTATCACAGAAATAATGATACTATGAGGAAATGACTGCTGTTTCATGACAACTCTCTGTCTCACTGTGATGGCATAACTGGACTAACCAGTGGACCAAATTCATTGCATAGTATCTTAAATGTTGGTTTGGTCATTCTTCTGATATGCCTGAGCCAAAGTTTGTCATCAGAATGACTTGGTTTAATTCCCTCCCAGAAGTGTCTCACATGATTGGATTCCCAAACACCAGGCGTTCGAACGTAAGATAACAAGACAGTGTTTATTGGGTTTCGACTGCTTGCTCTGAGACACAACTCATTTATGATGTAGGGGAAAAAAGCCACATTGCCGCAACTTCCATATTAGATATTTTGCGCCAATTTGCCAGGAAGGGACAATTTTGTTCTTTTGAACACATGAGATGGATACGCTGTTTTATTCGCAAATGTTTTATGCAAAAAGTTACCTGAGACTAGCCTGGCAAGCCAGACCTACATCAAGATGTTAGGTCTGGCAACTCACCATAGACACGGCTCAATCCGAGGGGCGGGATAAACAGTTGTCTTTCAAATTCCCTCTGCTCGCAATAGGACAGCGCTTCAACCAACCAGAGCGTTTTCCCAACAGCGGAGCTAACGTTAGTTGATAGATTCAACTTTTGAATCTGGCCGGCAAAAACTACGAACATATCTTCCTTTTTTAAGAATGACTTAAGTGCCGTTCTTTGCTCTTTTCTCAAAGAAAAGCTTAATTCCAAGTCCTCCAGAGTTGCGGCCAAAGCCGATTCGAAAGACCGCTGTTTGCCAGCAGCAGCAGCCATTCTTTGTTTTCAAGTAGCAAGGAAACCGTCGCAACTCTGTCGTCAATATGTTAAGCCCGCCCCGCATACTCTATACGCAATGTGATTGGCCTGACCCAATTTAGGTTTTTACAGCTCCGAAAGTCAACGGAGAGTTGCTAGACTACCCTGACTGCAAAATCAATTTTGCTGCCGCTAGGGTGCGTCTAGATTTCTAGGCTAACCTGAGACTTTTGTTTGCATATAATGGATTGAGGTGTGGAAAGTGATGGAATGGAATGAGGTGCACCCTTTGCAGGGAGTTTGATTGACAGGTAATTTGACCAATCATAATCTGCCGAATCCGGCATTTTTGTCCAACAAAGCAGTCAGGAGAGTTAGTAGATTAACGTTGGAGGATTTGAACTTGAAAAACGGTGTGTACAGTACTGACGTCATTCCGTGGTTAAAAACAACATTCCTTCTTATGTTCATTCATGTTTATTTGATGCTATAAATTAAAGGGATACTTCACCTCTGGAAAGATGAATGTGTATTTAAAATAGGTCATTTATGTAGAAGAAATGTGAAGAATTTTTTTAATTTGGAGATTTCTAGACTGAGAAAAGCCAGAAAATGTATTTTTGGCTCATGTGGATGAAAGACAACAACTCCCAGAATGCACTTGCTTCGCTGCCCTAGGAGGCCACGCCTACTGGTAAGAGATCGCAGTTTAAAACAAGGTTAGGCTACTAGTGAGTCTCCGTGACGAGTCTGCCTGGGATTTCGGGATCGCCCAAAATGTCCGGGATTCGGCTTTTGCGTTCTACAGTCGCCATTCATTATGTTTACTGTGGCGAGCAGGACGAGGCTGACGGCCGCGGGAGAACGGCGCGAGGCCGGTGGCGTGATTACTGAGACGCGCCGGTCTCGCAACGGAGGTGCGGGAATTTTCTTAGCAATGTTAAAACGCACATCAACCGATCACTTGTTTAGCGTTCATGTAAACACTACATTCAGATTCACCGATCGGAATGAATTCAGTTAGATTGAAACAAGAGGTGTGCATGTATGAATGGCGACCGCAGAAAGCAAAAGCCGAATCCCGGACATTTTGAACGATCCTGCCGCCGGACAAGTCAGGGAAAAGGAGGATGGTAACCCCTACTTTCTCAGCTTTCTCCTACTACTCAGCTTTCTCCTACTATTCAGCTTTCTCCACAGAACAAGAGCCTGCTATAGCTTAGCTTCCAAAGAAAGACGGCTGACTGTGTGTACATTCTGTGAGTGAGATCCCACCCTGTATGGGCGGGCTGAAAACATGCGGAACAACGCCATCTACTGGCTGTAGTCTTTAGCCTCTGGACAGAAAATCCTCCGATGACGCAAAATGACGATTTTTGCGTCATCGGAGGATTTTTTCCAGACAAAAAATACATAAATCTCTCCTCTCAGGGGGATATGAGGGTGGAAAGCATGGTAATTCGAAAATACTACAGGTTTTCTACTAATACAAAGCTTAATGCTAAATCCTGAAGTATCCCTTTAACTAGAAGGAAGAAATGATCGGTTCATGAGCAGCTTTAACTGAGGCTCTACAGCGATCTGTCAGACACATTAAAGAGCAACAAAACGATATTTATTGTTTAAATTTCTTTAAAAAATGACCAAATTTGAAAGGTGAGACTTTGTTTCATATCAAAAGTAACCTGCTCTGTCCTGTCTGTCAGCACGTTGTCAGTGTCCTCTCTCCTCCGCAATGTATTTTTCACTGTGAGAACATGGTGTGGCGCAAGAGCGGCATGGCTTGTCGGACATAGCAACAGTAACTAAAAGGGGCGGGTCTTTGCGAATGGTCAATTAAAGTTAAATTTGCAACTTTGGACGAAAACATAGCTATTGTAACTTTTCTTTTTTTTTAAATCGGTTTAAATCCTAAAATGAATTGTTCATTATCTGGTTTTGAGTCCCAGATCTTGTCAGACTTTTAGACCCCATTGTAGATTCTGAAGTAGCTTGTAAAGGCTACAACATCAAAGTTCCTTTTTTGTTCTTCGCTAACGGTCCTCTCGTTCTTCCAGGTGATGGTTATACACCCTGCTTTCATGCATTATGTGCACACTTCGTGGCTGCACATTAAGGGCCCTATCTTGCACCCAGCGCAATTGACTTAGTACACCGACGCATGTATCATTCCTATTTTGCACCCGCGCACAGTGGACTTTTCCCTCCACAGACGCACATCGGTAAACTAGCAAATGCATTTGCGCTCCCGGGGGCGGTTCAGCGCAAAGAGGAGGCATGTTCCGGCGCAAACGTATTTTGCAGGTTTAGAAAACAATTCCGCCACTGACCAGGAAAAATCTAAAAGTCTAAAGTCAGTGGCCCGTTGCACATGTTATTCATATGCTATTTTAAGGGCGCATGCTTGGCCATAACCAATGTAGCGTGTGCACAACGCGCATACACTTTGCTTATCTCATCTACACAGGTTCTTCTCAGGCAGTTCTCATTTTTAGAAAACCATACATTATTACAAGGAAAAATATTAACACATTAGGGAAATCATTGTTGTGTCCATGAAGATGTGAAAAAATAGGCATAAATCTAGCTTACACATTTACCCAAATTATTATACACCTGTTTAACCGAAGCTAATTTGGGTGTGTTTCTCCATCCCCAATGTCACTTCTCTGTGTTTTACGGCCCTGACGAGAACGTCGGTCTCCTCGGCTGTGAACCGCTCCTGGCGTGCGCCTGGCAAATCCAACGTTATAATATCAATCCGCTATGGAACAAACGCGCCTGCTCTTAAAGGGAATGTGAGATGTCGCTCTGATTGGTTTATTTCACGTTACGCCCAAACCACACCTATGAGTAATGAAGCTACTTCAGACCAACCCATTTTAGATTTGCGTCGGGTGCAAGAGTCATTTATCCTGCCGGTATAATAGCAACAGCGCCCAAGACCCGCCCACAAAGTTACTTGCGTTTCGCGCTTGATACTTGCGTTTCAGATAGTTAAAATAGGGCCCTAAGTCTAAAAGATCTTATCCATCCACGGGTTTCCTTGTGCTGATGTTCGCCCTGCACATCTGTGATGAGGTAAAGCTTTTAGCATTCACAGAGCTCTTGTGGCTTACTGTCTACGGTTTGTGTGCTGTACACTAATGTCAGGTACTTCTGCTGATGTGTTTTTCTGTGCTTAGGTCCGTGTGTTTGGCTTTGACGCAAACAGTAAAGGCACTTGGCACCACTATTTCGAAAACATGCCCAAGAATTTCAAACGCACTGGTCAACACAGTGGAGGGATTGAGACCCAGACCATCTTAGAACTTCAGAAAAGGGAGCTGATCAGTATATACAGGGTGGAGAGAAGGACGAGGACTCTAAGTTTCAGTTACACGATTATTTAATGACATTCACCTGTACTGAGATATACACAGTGCTCGAAGTAGGCCGGTACGCACCTCCAGCGTAAACAGAACGTGAAGACTAGGGCTGTGACATTAACGCTGAGAAAAAATAACGCGTTAAAAAAAATAACGCAGATTAATCCATTCCGTATTGACCTTTGAACCTGGAGCTGTTCTAGCCACCATTCGACTGTAAAATGAAGGAGGGAGACGAGAACGCGCTGGCGCTGCCTGGATCATTGATTGGAACATTTACTTACTAAAAAAAACAGCGGTGAACGTAAGGGACCAAGGTCGAATCAGTGTTGGATTATATGTTTCGATTGTGCAAAACGAATCAACGTTGATTTCGTGACGTTGTTTCACTGTCTCTTCTTTCAATATTGGTGAATAAAGATTGTAGCAGCTATGTCGACGTTGAACCAATGTTGAATTATGCTTCTGTTTTGCAAATTGAATCAACGTTGATATCGTGACGTTGTTTCACCGTCTTACCTTTCATCATGGGATAATACAATTGTATTCAATTACAACCTGTTTGCAGTTGGAGCATGAGTCATGGCAATGCTGACTGAATTTGTGATTAACTGTACACTAAAATATTGTTAACTGTCAAATTACTTACAGCAATGGCTTAAACACATTAAACACATTAAAAATATAACACATGCTAAAGATTGTAAAACAAGTTTTATTCTGAAAAAACAAAAGTCTAAAAATACTTTCTAAAACATGAAAAACATCTCAAACTTTAAATTGCAGCATTTTCGAAGTAATGTTAAAAACCTGTAAAGCAAGTGTAAATAATGTTTATAATTTAATATAATATATAAATATAATATGATTTAATATTAAATGTATAATTTAATAATGTTCAATAATTTAATAATCTTCAATTGTATTGTATTGATTATTTGCTAGGCACAATTATTTCAATGCTCACCCTTTGAACATTTGAACATTATTTCAATAACATGTTCAACACAATTATTTTTAATTGATTGACAGCCCTAATTTATATGCAATTAAAATGTGATTAATTTCGATTAATTAATTACAAAGCCTCTAATTAATTAGATTTTTTTTTTTTTATCGAGTCCCGGCCCTAGTGAAGACACTTTAGAAAATGTTTTTACATTTTTTTTATTTATTAAAAGTATTATTGTGGATGTGACATTAGATGAACATAATGCAAATAAATGTAAAATTTTAAATGAATATAATCTGGTTAGTTATCAATATTCAGGGTTTGACTTGACCTTATTTATAGGATGCTTTGTAATGATCAAAATTGACAATAAAGACATTGTTACATCATATTTCTATTTCCTTTAAATGCTGTTCTTTTGACTTTCTATTCATCAAAGAATCCTGAAAAAAATACATATTACCGTTTCCTCAAAAATATTAAGCAGCACAACTGTGTTCAACATTGATAAGAAATGAGCACAAGATCAGCATAGGCCTTTTTGTGAAAGATCATGTGGCATTTAAGACACTGAATGCAGAAATTAAGAAATAATGCTGTCCAAGTCCTAACTGGACAGCATTCATATCCTTGATATTCTCAAGGATACATGTTTAATGCTCAGGCAGAAATATATATATATATTTTAGTAGCCTACATCGTGGTGTTTTGCATGCATGTAATCTTCAGTTCTCTGTTAAACTCTGAAGCTGTGCGTTTTACACATGACTGGTTGAAAAGAACACTTTATTTTCTTATTTGAAATTGCAAAATTTCAGTAGGCTACTGTTAGAAATAAAGAATTCCAACACGATAGCGCATGTAATGGAATGAGGTGTGGAGCCACTGAATAGGTCTCTCGTGCAGCAATACAGGAATGCAGCAGTTGGTTTCATTTCTGGTTTAATTTCACAACTGACGCTTCAAAGAGTTCAATAAAGAGATTGGAAATGTCCGACCAGTTCACACTTCAACCCCCCAAAGTTCAAACCAAAACTACAGAGGGAGACAACCAACAACCCCGCCCCCCCAATAAGCCTATGAGAGGCTGTGACTTATTCACGATCCAGCACAGCCTCTTGTTATTGCTTGCATATTTAATTGCTTGAAGGTTATGGGTGTTACATCATAATTGACATCAGGTTATACAACCTTCTGGCTATTATATGTCACCTATAATAGCCAGAAGGTTGTATAACCTGATGTAAATTATGATGCAACACCCATAATTGACATCAGGTTATACAACCTTCTGGCTATTATATGTCACCTATAAGGTATGAGAGGCTGTGCTGTCTCGTGAATATTGTCTGAAGGGCATTGAAGGGCGTTACGCAAATATTATGTTTTATTTTCTTAGGAGCCATTTCTATCTACAAACACTGCGGGTCACCTTACATTGAAATGCGACGACATGTTTCTACAGTAGCCCTAAACGGACAAACACGTTTCGTCACTATGTTGTTCTTCGTGCAAAGAAGCTAACTAAAGTCAGCGAATAAAACACTGAAACAATGATGAACAAGTAACAACAATATTCGCAATAACATATCGTTTTACTGACTAATTTAGCAAACCTAATTTCTTAGTTTATCTTTGTAAAGAAACCTTATTGCTTAACTGGCTACTCTCTGCTATATTTTCCTGTAGGCCACCGTAACTTCTGTTGGTTGCAATTCGCAACCTCACCACTAGATAAAAATTACACAGTGCACCTTTAATCCAGCTTTTATAAAACGGTTACCACACAGTTACATTATTTTGCCATTATGGCGGAAAAGACTGTCTTTATGAGCGAGTCAGTCAGTAGAGAAGGCTTTTATATTGAAAGACTGAAACTTGTTTTGAACACGGAGAAGCAAGATGCAACTAACAAATGACTAGGGCATGGAAAACCTGTTAAAAGGACAAGATCTCGCAGTGGACATTCAAACGGAGTGACCTGAAGGAAAATGCTATATCTACTGTAAATGCAGGTACACTCTAAAAAGAGATGTGTTAAAAAACAACACACAAGATGTGTTGATGGAATTTGACACATGTTGTGTAGATTTTTAACACACAATGTGTGTTAAAATGTAACTCTGGAAACACTCTAAAAAGAGATGTGTTAAAAAACAACACACAGCATGTGTTGATGGTATTTTGACACATGTTGTGTAGATTTTTAACACACAATGTGTGTTCAAATGTAACTCTGGATAGAATAGCACTGGGTGGAGGAGAGTTTGTTTTTATGAAAAAAATTATAGGTATATTTATATGGCATCCCATAAAATGCTCTAAAATAAATAAAGCAATATATTCAAATAAATAAATTAAATCTTAATTAATGAAAACTTAACGGGTGGGTTTTTTTTCAGCCAATCACATCATGCCTCTTTTTCAATGTCTTTTTCAAATGCTGCTTTCACTTGTTATTAATAACCAGATTAACTTTATTTCTGTCAGACTCTACATAAGCTCTTATTGAGAATTAACAGGTTTTGGTGTTGACGATTCATTGAATGTTTCATTTAAAGTCACCAGAATCGTGATTAGTGTCAGCTTTATTTGAGCTATTGACTCTTTAACATTAGTTTTCTCTGATTGCTGTAAATGTGTATTTAATCTGCACATTTGAAAAAGCAGAAATAATCATGAGAAAAATATGCTCAGATGATAATATTATCATCATGAACATGTACGATTATTCAAATGCAGGGACGGACTGGGGCTAAAAAACAGCCCTGGACTTTCTCCCAAATAGGCCCATCATCCGGCCATTCGCCTCTAGCCGTGTGCGACTGACACTAGCCAGGATGTCCTGATACTATATGCCACAATACTGTAGCCTATCAGACAAGGTATTCACAGCAAGTAACATCTCAAAACAAATGATGATAATTGGGGTTGTATTTATTAATGAAGCCTCAGCCTTCAAATAAAAACAAAAAATGTACAATGCCATAAAATACAAATAATGAAATGTCACTGGCTACAGTAACCCCAAATTAATTATAAAATATATAGTTACTATATACCAGGGTCCAACCTTTTTGTGTGCGAGGGCTACCTCAAGGGATAAAATAATCTAGAAGGAATTTTTATTTCTTATACTCCAATATTTATTATACATAACATGGTGAAGCTTTTTTACTTTTCACCATCATATGGGAAATAATAAAATATCTTGATATTCTGGTTCAGACTTACAAGCGTTTAAAAAAAAAAAAAAATTCCTGAAAAATTATGAAAATATTTATTGATTTTTTTGTTGATTTTCTATAAACCTATTGTATGTGTTATCAAAAACAGTAGCCCAAACATTTAGTATAAATATCAATTAAAAAAAAAAAAAAGTAAAAAAAAAAAAACTGCCATAACTTCTAAACAAAACATTACTGCATTAGGCTACATTTTACATGACTATATTAATATAACAGCATTTTTAATATGAATACAGGCACATTACTAAAGTTAATTCATAAGTTTTGGTGTGAAATGTCTTCTAACTGGTTTGTTCTTGGAACAATGTTTTGCCTGTTTTTTTTTTTTTTTTTTTGCGTCAATATGTTGAGAATATCAGCGCTGTTTCATCTGGCTTTTTACAAGCTTAAATCACATAGTCATTTGTGGGTTTATAATAGAGATAGAGAATTCTGCGCTGAATTTAAATGCTTCTCAGTGGATCGCGCAGCTCTGTGTAATAATGTCCGCGTGATCGAGATCAGCGTAACGTGCTTTGGCCGCGATCGCTGTTTTTTGGGCCGAGCTAATAATGCGCTGCTCAGATCAAACAAGTTTTGTTCCGCTTTTTGAGCGTTTGCCATTTGATGTTTCTCATACGCAACGCAAATGACAGCGTATAATCAAAGAGAGTTGGGTAATTTTGTAGAGGCAAAAGTTCAAATTGAAACGTTTAGTTGAAAAGGTCGCAAAAATTATACCATTTATTCGAAGTCTGGAACCCCGACGGCAAGTTGGGGCTATTTATAGAATGTGTTTAGCGGGCAACTCACAGGCACCACGTTGGAGACCACTGCTATTCAAATATAATGTAAGCAAATTTAAAAGTGCAGCCTTATAAAACTAACTTTCTGTCAGTGGCTATAGGCCGACTCTTCTTCCTCAGTTGTTGTTTTTTACACGTAGCATATAAGTGATCGTATTAGTGCCCCTGCTGTTGGCTGTTCATATTGCTTTATTAGACTTTTTTTTTTTTTTTTTTTGTGCCGACGGCCCTCGGTTGGACGGCCGTTCTGGACTTTTCCAGAACGCACAGATTGTCAGTCCGTCCCTGTTCAAATGGAGCTCAGAAAGAGTTTAATATTTGAAAGATGAGTGTAACACATAAAAGATTAGCATAATGCACTTAGCTTAAAATTAATTTTTAAATACACAGTTCGTACAGAATCTTACAGTCTAAGGTATCAAACAGACATCAAGAATCAGCACATGAATCTCAACAATGGTGACAAACGAAAAGCTTCATGCCGCAATGCATGCTGGGTGCCACCATAGTGCAAATATCATCCATGACTCCCAGCATGCATTGTGGCATGAAGCTTTTCGTTTGTCACCATTGTTGAGATTCATACGCTGATTCTTGATGTCTGTGTTTGACTAATTTCTGCTGCAGATTCATATTTTCAGAAAACATTTATTTTATTTTTCTGCACTGCTGGATAGCACGATGTAGTGTCACAAGATCATTATAACTAACAGCACATAAATAAATTAAATGCACACCATCCATTTACTCATAAACTTGATCAGCACTTGTTGATTATGACATCATCAAGAAAAATCTGATCATCTTTTCACTCGCCATAACAAATGTATTTTATTAAAATACAGTTACAGCAAGAGAAAAACTAAAAGAAGAGTAAAGGGTCAAGAGCTCAAATAAAGGAGCCATTAATCACGATTCTGGTGACTTCAAATAAAACATTCAGTGAAACATCAACATCTAAACCTCAGTTAATTCTCAATAAGAGCTTGTCTATGTAGATTCATGATGTCTAAACCATCCAAATGTTCAAACAAACTCTTTATTAAATGTCACTGGACTCCATAAACACAAGTTAACAATACGTTTCAGTGTTCGTCCAAACACTCAGTTGTAAAAACACAGGAAGTAACTCTGGCAAATACACACCGACTACAGTCACATGTGACACATATCTGACACAAGTTGTGTAACTATAACACATTAGTGTGTAAAAGGTTTCAACACACTTCTGTGTAAGAGGAATAACACATTAGTTGTGTTAAAGGTAACACAAAATGTGTAGTCCTTATAAACACAGAGATGTGTTAAGAATCGACACAGGTTGTGTGTTAAATTTGACACAACATGTGTTGTCCCTGAGCACACACACTACATGTGTTAAAATCTACACAACATGTGTTAAAATCTACACAACACTTTTTAGAGTGTATGCAGATGCAACATGACAGTCTGGCAGACGATACACAGATCTACTTAGCCCTATCGCCTAACGATTACAGCCCAATTGACTCCCTGTGCCAATGCATTGACGAAGTCAACAGTTGGATGTGTCAAAACTTTCTTCAGTTAAACAAAGACAAAACTGAAGTCATTGCGTTCGGAAACAAAGATGAAGTTCTCAAGGTGAACGCATACCTTCACTCTAGGGGTCAAACAACTAAAAATCAAGTCAGGAATCTCGGTGTGTCACTAGAGTCAGACCTTAGTTTCAGTAGTCATGTCAAAGCAATAACTAAATCAGCATACTATCATCTGAAAAATATTGCAAGAATTAGATGCTTTGTTTCCAGACAAGACTTAGAGAAACTTGTGCATGCTTTCATCACCAGCAGGGTGGATTATTGTAATGGACTCCTCACTGGCCTTCCCAAAAAGACCATAAGACAGTGTCAGCTCATACAGAACGCTGCCGCCAGGATTCTGAGCAGAACCAGAAAATATGAACACATCACACCAGTCCTCAGGTCTTTACACTGGCTCCCAGTTACATTTAGGATTTATTTTAAAGTATTACTACTGGTATTTAAATCATTCAATGGCCTAGGACCTCAATACATTGCAGATATGCTCACTGAATATAAACCCAACAGATCACTCAGATCATTAGGATCACATCAGCTAGAAATACCAAGGGTTCACTCTAAGCATGGTGAGTCCGCTTTTAGCTATTATGCCAGCCGCAGCTGGAACCAGCTTCCAGAGGAGATCAGATGTGCTCCTACAGTAGTCACATTCAAATCCAGACTCAAAACACTTCTGTTTAGCTATGCATTTACTGAATGAGCACTGTGCCACTGTTCGTCCGACTGTTTGTACTGTATTTTATTTTATTTTTCTAAACTGTTTTAATTATTCTTATTTCTTTTATTATTTTAATTTCTTCTATGTAAAGCACTTTGAATTGCCATTGTGTATGAAATGTGCTATATAAATAAACTTGCCTTGCCTAGCCTTGCCTTGCCTATGCATGGCCTAATTACTCTTAGGAAAATAGTATTTTGGGACAAAATATTACTATAGAAGTACGATAAGACTATAGAAATACTTTTAGGATAGAAATACGGCTTTGGGATATTATAGAGGTATTACAGAACATCACAGAAGTATGTTATGTTCTGTAATACCTCTATAATATCCTAGAGCCGCTATAGTATTTCTATAGTAGTCTTATAGTACTTCTATAGTAATATTTTATTTATTTAATTATTATTAGCCATTATTTTTCGGCGTTTTCCTTCAGTTTTCAGTCCATAATGGCAGCCGCGCCGTCACGTCATGGGGGCAACTGTTGCTATGGAGCGTTCTATTGAGTTTCGCCCAGGGGGGCATGGATTTCTATTATTTTGAAGGTACCCCCGGGCGCCGCCATTGGCTAGCGGACCCCCACCTGCTGTTATGAGTCATCCCATTGACTCCCATTCATTTTGGCGTCACTTTGACAGCGAATAACTTTACATCTGAGGCGTTTAAAGACTCCATTTGTCCATTATTTATTTCTAAAGAAACACGAAAATGTATAAAAGGCTTCATTACCTTGTAGCTTCCGTTATGGCCCCGTAGAAGCAATTTTTGTAAAAATAGGCTAACGATTGCGTCATAACCACGCGACTCTCTGTCGCACAGTAGGAAATTACCGTATGGACAGGAGGAGAAGCTCGCGGGCAATGGGGAGGACGTCGAGGCAAAATGACAAAGTAATTAATCAGAACACCTACTAAAAGTTTCTCCTGCTCCTAGCTCATGGACAGCTCCTACTCACGCTCTCCGTCTCTGCAAGTTTCGGAAAGGAATGATTCAGATTGATCTTGGCACAGCTACTAGAAGACAGATGGTTTGCTCACGTCACATCTACGTCGTCAAGCTCAGTTTGAGTCTGCGCAGTACGCTCAGCCATCAGGAAGTGAGTGCTTCTAATTGACTTCACTTTTCTCCGTTGAATCCAATGCACAGCAAAAAGTCCAGTGTTAAATTAACTCTCCTGGGAGTTTATATGGCTCCAGAGTCAGTGTTAAAATGTGAGTGTTAAATTAACACTCAAGAGTGTTAAATTTAATGAGCTCATTAAGTGATTAATTGAGTGATGATTGAGCATTATTGAAGACACCTGATGTTAACAAGCAGAATCCCCAAAGGAGAAAATCTAATTTTTTAAGACACCGTTATGGTGATCAGTGTTTGCTTTAGTTGGGCTCTTGACCCATAAACTGTAAACATTAGATTATCTTTGGCTGTTGTATCTGAGTTATAACTGCCAGATGAACAAAGAGAAAGTTGATCAGGTGGTGTTGGTTATGTTTTGACAATCATAATTTCACCTGAATCACTGATCTCATTTAGAGTCTAATCTCTGACTTAAATGTATATTGTTGATTACAGCATCACTGTGATTCAACAGCATAAGAACTTTTTTTCTAACTAGTCTAAAGGATTTCTTAAAAGTTGTTCTGATAAAACAAAATCTTTCTTTTAGGCACACACAGACATCAAGAATCAGTGTATGAATCTCAACTATGGTGACAAACAGAATATTCAATTAGGAAAAGGAAATTAGTAAGACAATTCAGATCATAATTTATTCATACCGCAATGCATGATGGGAGCCATGAATGAGTTTTGATTGGTGGCACCCAGAATGCACTGCAACATGCTTTATTATTGTCACCATTGTTGAGATTCACAGGCTGATTATTGATGTCAGTGTGTCTATATAAAGTAATTTTCTAAGAATTTTTATCAGAACAATTTTTAAGAAATAATTTGAATTATATTGATAATGATGAAAATCATTTGCTATAGAATCACAGGCTGCTGTAATCAACCAGGTAAATCTGACTCTCTAAATGAGAGTTGATATTCAGGTCAAATTATGATTATCAAATCATAACCAACATCCCCTGATCACCTTTTCTCTTTGTTCATCTGAGAGTTATAACTCAGATACAACAGCCAAACAAAATTTAAAGTTAATGCTTATTGGTCAAGAATAACCAATATTGGTCAATAAGCCAATAAGAATGCTTATTGGCTTATTGGTCAATGCTTATTGGTTAATGGTCAAGAGCCCAACTAAAACAAACACTGATCTACATTACGGTGGCTTAAAAAATTAGTTTTTCTTCTTTGGTGATTCTGCTTGCTAACATCAGGTGTCTTCAATATTGGTCAATTATCACTCAATGAATCACTTAATGAGCTCATTACCTTTAACACTCTTGAGTGTTAATTTAACACTCATATTTTAACACTGACTCTGGAGCCATATAAACTCCCAGGAGAGTTAATTTAACACTGGACTTTTTGCTGTGTGGGGTCGCTGTGTCCATTTATTTTACTGTCTATGGTTTCGCCTCTTGGGCTTCTATCCACAACTTTCCCGAACTCTGACCTTTCCCGTGATCGCTATGGCAACGTAGAACAAGCCGGTAACGAACTTCCGGTTTACGTTAGCCTGAACAAGATACTGCTATCAGAGAGCCTCGACAAGCCCAAACAACTTGCTTGGGTAATGAGGAGTAGCTTAGATCAGGCCCAAAAAATCAAGCCCGACCCTACCTGAGCCCGTTGTGTCTGAGCCCGGCCCAGCCTGACACATTAACTGTAATTATGAGCCCGAGCCCAATTTAGACCCAACAATTTTAATACATGGGCCGTTATAACCAGGGGCGGCGCCAGATAATTTTTTTTACATGTGCTGAGGGGGTGCTAGATATATTATATATAAATACTTTTAATAAATGAGCAAAAATTGGCCACTTAATATTTAATATTCAATTATTTTAATGATCACAATTTAAGTATTAATTTTATTAAATTGAACAACACAACATTCAGCATTCAATCAAATATTATTAAAGATTTATTATTATTAATAATGTTATTTCAACACAATATCTCGTTATTTCGACATCATATGTGTGCCGAGTGTGCGTGCAACAAGCAAGATGTGCATTTGTAACACAATGCATTGATTTTTACTAATAAACTTTCTGTCAGTGTCTGCTGCAAAGATAAAGTTGACGATCGCCATCTCCGTAGTGAACGCGCCTGAAATGCACATCTTGGATTACATAATCAGAGAGTACCCTATTTCTTTTCATTTTGAATTGTTTTGTTTAAAGACATTTAAAGCTTTCTTTAGATAGGCTAGGTTTTCGGTTAATTTATTATGAGATGTGATCCTGTTCACGTGCAATGCCAGTTGCACATCCTTGATGTGTCATTACAGATTCACCCGTGATCACTCTGAAGGAATCACTCACATTAGCTGTGCACTTGTAATGACACATCAAGGATGTTAAGAGGCTAAAAGCAGGTTTAAAACTTGCCCCATTGAAGTCAACAGGGTGCAAATTTTAAAAAGAGGATAACACGGTGTAGGCAACACCGATTTTTGTCGTTGTTCTCTGTATTGACAGCACTCCAAATGTACAAAAAAATGAGCTCAATGTTAAAATTGATCGGAGTTCTCCTTTAACAAGCAGAATCACTGAAGCAGAAAATCACAAATTGTAAGTCACCATTATGGTGATCGGTGTTTGCTTTAGTTGGGCTCTTGACCCTTATATGTTTACTTTAAGTTTTGCTTGTCTGCTGTTATTGATTTATAACAGTCAGATGAACAAAGAGACAATGTGATCTGATGGTGTTGGTTATGTTTTGACATAATCATGCTGTGATCCGAAAAACAAAACTTATTGAGATAGTTTGGTTTAACTTAATTACAGCAGCTGTGTGCTTCTACAGCATATGATTTTCATATAATCCAAAATATTTAATAACCATTGTTCTGATCAAAAGATTTTCAAATGAATTTATTTAGAAACACAGACATCAATAATCATCCTGTGAATCTCAACAATGGTGACAATAATAAAGCATGTTGCAGTGGCTTCCACCAATCACAACTCATTAATGGCTCCCATCATGAATTGCGGTATGAATAAATTATGATCTGAATTGTCTATGTAATTTACTTTTCCTAATTGAATATTCTGCTTGTCACCATTGTTGAGATGCATAGACTGAATCTTGATGTCTGTGTGTGCCTAAAAGAAAGATTTTTTTGTTTTTTTTCAAAACAACTTTTAAGAAATCCTTTGTATTATATCTACAATTCTGGATATTTATGCAGAACCACAGTTATGCTGTGATCATCAACATAAATATAAGTCAGAAATAAGGATCTTAATGAGTTCAGTGATCAAGTTCAAATGATGATTGTCATAATATAACCAACACCATCAGATCACTTTTTTTCTTTGTTCATCTGGCAGTTATAACTCAGGTACAACAGCCAAACAAAATCTAAAGTAAACATATCAGGGTCTAGAGCCCAACTAAAGCAAACAATAATCACCATAACGGTGGCTTACAATTTGAGATTTTCTCCTTAAAGTCCCTGTAAAGGCAATTCTAAAAAAAAATTCTAAACACATTATAAATGTTAGAAATATATTGCTAAATCATATTACAAAGACTGTGAACTGTGAAGTACTGAATTGTTTAGTTAGACCGTTAAACAGTTTTTCACCGTTGCTGTGTTCCGGATTTTTTGGGCGGGGCTAAAACGGGGGCTCGATGACGCACTGGAGCCCCTGAGCTCCTGGACACGCCCCTACTTGATGACGCACTGGAGCCCATTCACATCAGTTTGCAACTCAATCGCGAGTTACTGTCAGTACTATTAGTTACTACTACATCCTACAGTTTGCCTATAGTTTGCTAGCTAGCTATGCCTTCGTCACGGAAATGCGTATTACCTGGATGCGATCACGTAAAAAACAGATCGGTGTCCTTATTTAAATTTCCGAAAAACTATCATATCAACAAGAGGTGGATTAATTTTGTGAAGAGCCACCTTGATGGAGAGCTGAGGATCACCGCCAAAACCCGCCTCTGTAGTGATCATTTTACACAGGATAGTTTTATAAGATTTCGTCGGAGACAACTGGGATTCATTCACTGATAATCCGCTGTTACTGGTGAATGTGGCCAAACCGACTATCTCCCGCCTCTGCCTTCACCCTCCCGTCGCGCCGACAACTGGTGCCATCATCGGCAGTGCGTGCCCACCAATGAGTGTAAGTTGCCTTGTGTGCTTATGTTATAATTATAGTAGGTAGTCCAGGCTCGAACATGTATGGCTTTGTAAAACAACACTGTAATCCCAAACAGTTGTACTAGCTCATAACTAATAAGGTCATAACAGTCAAATGTCGTTGTGCAGTTGACCAAACTATAAAGTGTTGAGCTCTGTTGAGATTTATGCCACTTTAATTGAATAGGGCTCAATATTTTATAGCTAATTTGTGTGGAGCGCTCAAAAAGTTTAGGAACCATACAGTAGCGTCATGACGTTATCGACGTCATGACGTTCTGGTGGGTGGATCTTATCTCTCCCTCAGGAAAGCTGAGTCAGCCATCTTGAATTGTCTTGATGCGGGGAAGTTTTGGCCAGCCCATGTGGATGTGGAACACAGTTTAATTTGTTTTTATTTGTTTGGAATGCGCACTTTTATCCCCCCGCTTCAAACCACCACCACCTCAGTTATTTTCATTAGTCTTATTGCCCTCGTTTTCTTAAGCGCCGTCTTATCATCAGCCCTGATTTGGTAAGTAACTCTAACTTTTTTTTATATTATATATATATATATATATATATATATATATATATATATATATATATATAACGTTAAGGTTAGCGTTAAGTTACCTTACTTCATCTTACAACGGTGTAACGTTATCAGCGGGTTTCCTGGATGAACTACATTTCCTATAATGCATGTTTGCCCGGGACATTGACGGTGGAGGAAGGTCCATGAATTTGAACTCTCTGGCGCGAAGGCCGAAAACGTAAGTTAACGTTATCCCTACTTCCCGGGTCTCTGCCGGTGGATGTTTTCGCTGTTCGCCGTTAATGCATGTCCGTACTTTGAGTATAACGTTACTGTGTGTATGTGTGTGCTAGCTTGAAACGAACAATGCTAAACAACCTAATGTGAGTGTGTTATGATGCTAACCAGGCCTGTGTTTGTATTTCTTTGTAGGCTCAAGTGTGTGGTTGTGAGATCATCTCGAAATCCTGTTAACAGTTCAGGTAGGATGTATTATGAAATAGTGTTATTAACAATTGGTTTTATTTTATGTGTTTCCACAGTCATTATTTTGCTATTTCTTTAAATGTTTTTATCTCAACTGTGGGATCCACAGTTGATCACTTGAACCCTTTTTTAATACTTTGTTAAAAACAACAACAACAGAAATAGCAGATCTATAAGCACACAACGTTGATGCTTTGCTTGTTATAACTAACTTGCTCAGTCATCTTTTAACATTTTTACTATAATTAGTGTACAATGAATGTTTTTGATAGATTTGGAAACTTTTCTGTATATTCACTTTTTAAAATTTCTTTTATCATTATGTATTATTTTAAAAATGTTTTTGAACATCAACAAATCATCTTTGTGCGCATGTTGTGTACAGATATCGGACTACAAAGAGTGCAACAGAGAGTCAGCGTTTTTCCATCAGACAGGTGCCAATAGGTGAGTTTTGTAAAATTGTGTACTAATTTGAATAGGCCCTAACAAAAAAAAACCTGAAAGATTTTCGCCCTGAATTATTCACAATGTTTAGGTTTTTTGCAGCAGAACAGACTTAATCAAATAACTGATGTGTTGTCGACTGGTTGGCATACTCCTTCCCCCCTCATTCAAATTTTTTTTTTTTTTTTGAATAGCCAAACATGCAAACCGGCTGAATTGGTTTAGAGTTTAATTGAAAATATTTAAATTGCAGGCTGAAGTTGGCCAAATGGAGTGGAAGTGCAAGTTGTGTTCTGTAACTTCAAATACCCGGGGACAATTATTTTGGCACTATACTGTACTGCATAGCCAATATTCAAGAGTGTCCCCCCTGCCATGTCTCTATGACAGTTGCATTTGTACTTTTCCATCATTCGAAGCGATGAAAGCTCATCTGTCAAGATCTCATAATGATTCATGTAGAGTAGATGCAACTGAAGGAGCATGTGGTTTGTTTACATGTCCTTTGTGTAACTTCAAGCAGCCCTTTTCTGAGGAAATTCTATTTGGTCATTTGAGAAGTCATTTACGAAGTCATGAGATGGTAGCATGCCCATTCAAGAACTGTAATTACAGAACAAATAGCTACTCCGCGTTTAATGCACACAAAAGTAGAACACATGGTGGTGATTCAGACTTTGGTGAATGTGTTGTATTGGCAGACAGTGATAGTGCCCCAGTTGTAGTTGCAGCAGAAAGTCTTGGGGAACCTGCTCAAAGTCACAGTGCAGGGTCTGCTGACACATTTGATCTCAATGAGGTAAACAGTCAGTGTGACACAGACACTTTAAGAGTCCAGTTGAACCATAACTTGGCATCATTATTCCTAAAGATGCAATCTATTCTTCATGTATCTGACATGGCATCTCAGGAAATAGTGGAACATTTGACTCAGATATTTTCCTTGTCCCAACCGATACTCAAACATGACATTAGAGTGGTCTTACAGAGTCATGACATCACTGTCAGTGAAACACTTATAAATGAGGTTGTCAGTACTGTTATGGACAGTAATGTTATTGTCAGTGCCACAGCTAAGGGGAAGCAGTTATCCTCAACCAAGAGAAGGAAAACCTTCATCGAAAATAATTACCCTGTGGTAAAGCCTGTACAGTATCTGCTACAGCCAGGACACACAGCAGTGCATGTTCCCATTCTTGAGATGATACAAAAAATCTTCAATCATACAGATATTCTGGACAAAATTAAAGAAACAAAAGTGGCACAAAACAGTCATTATGTAAGCCACCAGGATGGTTTGTACTTCAAAGAGAACACCTTCTTGTCTTCAGATGAGTTAAAGATAACACTCATTTTGTACATTGATGATTTGGAAATAGCCAATCCACTTGGCACATCACGCAAAATACACAACATCTGTGCAGTATACTGGACGCTTGCTGATCTTCACAGTAAATACAGATCAGCCCTGCATGTGATTCAGCTTGCAGCTT
The DNA here is from genome assembly GCF_949319135.1 of Squalius cephalus. Taxonomy (NCBI): domain Eukaryota; kingdom Metazoa; phylum Chordata; class Actinopteri; order Cypriniformes; family Leuciscidae; genus Squalius; species Squalius cephalus. The sequence continues at coordinate 56,459,106 of NC_137122.1, read as the reverse complement.
TATGTAAAGTGGCTGACATACAGACATTTGGCTATGAAAAAGCACTTGGTCCTTTGTTGAGAGACCTCCGTACCCTTGAACAAGATGGGGTATTCATTGAGTCTGTCGGTAAGGTAGTTCAAGGGACAGTCATGTGTGTGGTGTCTGACAATCTTGCAGCCCATGATTTGGCAGGCTTTTCAAAGTCTTTTAGAGCAGAATATTTTTGCAGATTCTGCACAGCAACACAAGCTAAACTTCAGACTCATGAAGTTGCAAGTGGCGAGTTCAGTCTTAGGACAAAAGACAGCCATAATAGTGATGTGCATGCTGTAATGCATGGGGATAGTCAGAGTCAGAATGGTGTTCAGGCAGATTGTGTCCTGAGCCAGCATCTAGAGCATTTTCATACTGTCACTGGCTTTCCACCTGATGTCCTCCATGATCTTTTTGAGGGCATTGTGCCCGTGGAGCTCGCCCTGTGTATCGGTGAGATGATCCGTCGCAAATACTTCACCCTTGAATATTTGAACGAGAGAATTCTATCGTTTCCATACCAGCACACAGACAAGCTTGACAAACCTCATAAAATACCACAGACATTCGCTGTAAAGAAAAGCATTGGTGGTAATGGCCATGAAAATGCCACATTGCTTAGACTGCTCCCTTTGATTATTGGGAATGCAGTTCCTGAAGAGGATGGAGCATGGACTGTGCTAATGGACTTAAAAGAGGTAGTAGAGTTATCGCTGTGCTCAGAATTCACAGAGGAGTCCATCCAGTATTTACAGTCCAAGATACAGGATCATAGAGAGATGCTGAAAGAAACCTTTCCCGATTTCAATCTCCGTCCTAAGCATCACTACATTGAACACTATCCTGACCTTGTACGCCGTTTTGGGCCCCTTGTACACTTGTGGACAATGAGGTTTGAGGGTAAACACCGTTTTTTCAAGAGAGTTGTACATGACACACAAAACTTTAAAAATGTGTTAAAAACACTTGCAGACAGGCATCAATACATGGTAGCATACCATCTCAGTGCCTCAGGATTCTTCAAACCTCACCAGCAGACATCAAATGTCTCTTCTGTACTGGTATCAATGCTTCCAAATGTTGCCAAGACATACATTGAACAAATAACAGCAAGCAATGTTATTTACAGCACATCAAAGGTCTGCATTGATGGAACTGATTATGATGTAGGAATGTTTTTGTCTGTGGGACAAGAGGGAGGACTGCCTAATTACTGTAGAATTGAACAGGTTCTCCTGGTTAAGAGTAGTGTTGTCTTTCTTTGCCAAGAGCACACATCACACTACATTGAACACCTGAGATCTTACGAACTTTTCCCAAACAATCTGGCTGTTCACACCCCATCAGAGCTAAATGACAAAACACCTCTCTGCGCTTACAACATCGATGGAAGATTGCTCTTGACACCCAAACGTTTCATATTATTGAACTGAATATTTGTTGAAGCAGGTAAACAGATGACTGCAACATTCTCTTGGAGCTGTGCAGACCAGTGGGTCCATGAATAAACTGCCTCACTACAGCAGCAAGCCTTCCATACATCCCTTTGTTCAAGTGGTGGACCAGTGGGTATGTGGACATGTGTATATATTGTATATGTCATCTTCACTCTCCATGAAAATTTACGCGTCTTTGTCTTTTAGTAACCAAAAGATGGCTGCTGCCCAGAAGCATATGCTGCGTGTGTATGTTGCACGAGACACCGCCCTGAAACTTACTCTACTTGAGCGACCAAAGTCAGTGGAGGAGCTGAAAAAAATAATGCAAGAGAGGTTCAAGCCGAGACTGGATGGGGACTTTAGTCTGCACTATGAGGATCCGGACTTTGATGGTGATCTTTGTCTTCTTGTGGACATCCAGGAGTTACCAGAGAAGGGCACATTGAGAGTCATCAGACCTGAAGGTGACACCTCATCTACTGCATCTTCTGACACAGACATACTCCCACATGTACCTGCGTTACAGCGCCAGAAGAGTTGGCCTGATCACTTTGTTGTTCCTGGTTTTGGTTATGAAATGGAGCATATACTAGAAGAAGGAAATCGTGCTTATGAACAATCAGGAAAATTGCTGAAGTTAAAGAGGTCACAGAAGAGTGAAATCCTTAAAAAAATGGCAGAAACGATCTACAGTTTTAAACCATACCCACATGAAAAGGAATTGGCAATGGCTGCTCAAGCTTTGATTACAGCTCATCCATGTCTCAGAATGACGGCTGGTGAAGACGGGGAGTTGGGATGGAAACGTCACATAGGGTACAAGGTTGCGTCTTACCGTAACAATCTGGCCAAAGCTGGAGTTGCAGAAGTAGCCATCAACACAGGGAGGCGGAGCCGAAACAATCCCGACAGTGATCACCCCCATCAAAACATAAAGAAAGCTCGAAAAGCTGAGGTCAACTACATCATCAACCTACCGAAGGATCAAACCCCAGCCTCTCTGGAAGCAGTGAGAGAAGAAATTATACATGAAGTCGAAAAGACAGAGAGAAACCAATTAGTCATAGGCAAGCTCATGAACACAACCTATGCCCTTCGTCGCCAAGAAATCGTTGGAGCTCTTGTAGCTCCACGGGTGAGAGAGGTTGTGGATAGATGGCCAGCCCTACTTATGGAGTCACAGGTAAAAAAAAAAAAAATCTTTAGCATTTTTTTATTGTTCTCCGTGATGAGATCAATTAATCAACATGACTCTTTAGCATGTCCACTTTGAACATGATTGATTTTTCCAATATTTAAATGACTGTTTTAAAAATCTAAATTTTCAATAAATTCACCAAAAAGCAAATGACAGATGTAAAAGTTGACGACACATCACGCTGTGACATATTTTTGCCATTCACAGTAAACAAAGTATACAGAGGTTTATTTATTTTAATTTCCTTTAGATAACATTATACAGCCTGTTTTAAATGAAAGAATGACAATTAACTTTCTATTTTGACCTTGGTTCTGACTCATCCCTAATAGAATTGCCCTTGGTTTTGCTACCTGCCAACTGAAAACTTATTTAAATACATTCACAATTCTGTTCCTAATTCATCTTTGTGCATTTCTGTGTAATTCTGTCCATGTACAGGTGTTTGCAGAGTTCCACCGAATAAACAACGTTAACCTGCGCAATCAATTCTACAAGGAGCTGGACAGACACACGCCTAAACTCATCACCTTGTTCAGAGACAAGGCCACCAAGACTGGCAAGATAGCAGAGGAGCTAGCCAAGCTCATGAGGATTTATGACCTTCAGGTGAATTTTTAACTTTGCATGATTCAGAAACAGTTTATTAACAGATTGTTTGCAGACAACTGTAAGAAGCCATAGTGTGAATTGCCTCGACTCGAATTGTGCCCCGAGGTTAAATGATTATGCCATGAACACAATGTTGTCATCTCATCAGAGATAGGTGTCTTGACAAGATGTATTCTTTCAGAAATAGGAACCTTAAAAAAGATACTTTATCAGCTTCAATTTAAAGAAGTCCAAATAACTACTGTTTATGTGAAATTTGATTTACAATTTTTTTTTTTTTTTCTTTGAGTTAAAGTATTTACAATAGAAAGTTATTCATTTGAAAAATGTTTTACTGAAGAAATGATGACCCCATAGCAATGACCACCATCAGAATATGGAGCTATTTAACACTTCGATAAAGTGTTTGCTCTGCATTTGTTTAATTACTATTGTAATGGATTTTTTTTTTTGTCTATCTAGGAACAACATGATGTAAATATGAGACGGGCCCTCGTCCTTCGTGCACTTCCTGTGTACTTGCGTGAAGATGCCTTCAAGTTCTTCAGGACCTGTAATGTAAGTGTACTGGCCTCACCATCAATCTTTTTGCCTAGCTATTCAATCAGCTTAAACATATGACATCACTCAAATAACTCTAGGAGAACCAGGGGGGTATTCCAGCAAGCAGGTTATGTGACAACTCAGAGTGAACTCTGAGATGAGGGAAACTCTGAGTTATCCATTCCAGAGGGAAACCCTAACCTAGGACCAGCTCCTCTGCCTCTGTCGGACGAGGTGGAGGTGAGTACCACTTCATTCGGGTGTAAAACAGCATCTTTTAGTGGTAAAAGCTACTACAAGTTAAATTATCCACTGAATAAACTTTTACTTTAATATGTGAAATGAAACCAAAGTGAGGAGCCATCGTGAGACTGTATTTATATTTAATTTTCAGCTGATTTAAATTAAGCTAATATAAAATAAAGTGATGTTAAATTCAAAATGTAAAGATTTGCGCATCTAAAACTCTGTCAGTGATTTTTATTATGGCCGCAGTCAGAAAATGTCTGATGTTTTCTCCCCTGTTGCCATGGTGAATCACAGTACCGGAGCTTCATTGATGATGTCTTTTTACTAGTCTTCAGGCACGAGCTCAACTCAGAGTTAACATACTCAGAGTCGATTTACCTAACTCAGATCAGCTGTTCTGGAACTAAAAATTCAGTTTCACTTCACAGGGTAAGTCAACTCAGAGTTCAGGGTTAGGCTCAGAGTTTGTTGAACGTCCTTTCTGGAATATCCCCCAGGACCTGTTTTACTTGAATTGTTATTCTGCAAACTGACATGTAGAAATTACATAAATGAAAAGGTAAGTATAAATGCTAACAGATAGGTGTGAAACTAACATAAGATATAAGCATATGTAAAGAAAATAGTTTAAAGGGATACTACACTTTTTTCGGAAATAGGCTCATTTTATAACTCCCCCAGAGTTAAACAGTTTTACCGTTTTCGAATCCATTCAGCCGATCTCCGGGTCTGGCAGTACCACTTTTAGCATAGCTTAGCATACATCATTGAATTGAATGAGTCCATTAGCATTTCTTTCAAAATGACCAAAGAGTTTTGATATTTTTCCTATTTAAAACTTGACTCTTCTGTAGTTACATCGTGTACTAAGATCGACGGAAAATGAAAAGTTGCGACTTTCTAAGCCTATATGGCTAGGAACTATACTCTCATTCCGGCGTAATAATCAAGGAACTGTGCGGCCGTACATGGGTACAGCAGGCGCAATGATATAACACAGCGCAAACACAAACTTAGTGCCAATGACGTTGTAAGTTATCTAGCTGGGGATTGGCTGGGGACTATTTTTGGGCGCTGCGTAATATTGCGCCTGCTGTACCCATGTACGGCCACACAGTTCCTTGATTATTACACAGGAATGAGAGTATAGTTCCTAGCCATATAGGCTTAGAAAGTCGCAACTTTTCATTTTCCGTTGATCTTAGTACACGATTTAACTATAGAAGAGTCAAGTTTTAAATGGGAAAAATATCAAAACTCTTTGGTCATTTTGAAAGAAATGCTAATGGTCTCATTCGATTCAATGATCTATGCTAAGCTATGCTAAAAGTGTTACCGTCAGACCCGAAGTTCGGCTGAGTGGATTCAAAAATGGTAAAACTCAACTGTTTAACTCTGGGGGAGTTGTAAAATGAGCCTATTTCCAAAAAAAAGTGGAGTATCCCTTTAAACATGTAGCTTAGTTGCAGTCTAAGTGCTAAGTGACAGTGATGTCTAGACATCATTAGCATGATTTGTATCCTTGAGGGGCTGAACTCATTCTTGTATTATTTGTGTTTTATAGTCAGCAGTTGGTCCAGATCTCACTGACACTCCGGTGGCTCTCCTGACAGTCGTCACGGATGACACTATTGATGCGGCCCTCTTCAGCCCTGAAAGCATCTGTATTGTCGTGGAGGATGAAATACTTGTGAGTGGTCCCACCACTCTGGCTGACTCATTTCTCCTGCTCTTTGGGTATGTCTATGCACTAGACCTACAGTACCCAAAGAATCTCGAGCTTACGTTCACATTTATCCAAAAAGTTGTGATGTGTCTTGAGGACAACAAACCATTGAAAGGGCGTCTACTGACACTGAAGAATGATTTGTTTAATGAGTGAATCACTCAGAATGGATTATTTGTTGAGTATTGAGGACGTTTTTGTTTTTTTCCCCCTCTTTACAAATGTAATAATTCGCCTGTTCTACCTCAGATTTAAGATCTGACACTGTTTGCCTCTTCTACCTCAGATTTAAGATCTGACACTGTTTGCCTCTTCTACCTCAGATTTAAGTTCTGACACTGTTTGCCTTCTCTACCTCAGATTTAAGATCTGACACTGTTTGCCTATACCTTGATGCACTAATGTGATGTTGCCAGTTGAAGTACGACCAGTACTTTATTTGAATGTTTTATTAACACTTATTGTACTTTAATTTTTTGTTTTGTTTTTATGGAGTCATTTCCTTTTTGTTTTAATTTATCACAAGCACTTTTTGACTGCTGCTCTTTTAATTCATGCCTTTTAAAAAGCGCATTGTGTTAAATAAAAAAAGTTGTTAAACTGTCACTGTGGTGTCACTTTCATGTTTTCTAACATTATTAGCTGATTAGTGGGCCGACATCAGTATTTCAGTTTAGAATTAATTTTGAGTGTATGTCCCACATTATGAGTTGAAATTTATTGAAAATGAAGTGTATTTCCCACATTGAGTTGAAAAATATTGAACATTTTGAGTGTTTTTCACACATTATTTGCGTTGAAAAATAGTAAAAAAATTTGAGTGTATTTCACACATTATTTGAGTTGAAAAATAGTGAAAATTTTGAGTGTATTTCCCACATTATATGAGTTGAAAAATAGTGAAAATTTTGAGTGAATTACTTCCTAATTATAAGTTGAGGAATATCAATATTTATAAGATAAAATTGAGATAATTTAAGGCAACTGGAAATTTATTTTTTATTTTTGATAAACTTAAAACATTTAAAAACATCACTCAAATGTTTTTGTGTAATCTGTTACAAAATAATTTTTGAGTTCTGTGAACTTATTAGGTTTTACAGTGAAATTAAGATGCTAGGAGCATCCATTCCGGCTGTAGCTGTGACAGTTGAGTGTTGTTGTGAGTCGACTGCAGCGAGCTTTCCCGCGAGTGGGCGTGGTTTCAGTGCAGCCAGCGGACACGCCCCCAGCGTTTGAGAGCAGAGACTACTGCTCATTTTTTCAAGATTTTGATCGCATATTTTATGTACTTGCCGGCTTTTTTTATCATTCAAATTTGGCTGGGTGGCTAATAACACATTTTTTTGTGGTGTGACAAACTCAGAACACATACTTAATTTTGACTTTACAGGGACTGTAAGTGATTCTGCTATATCAGGTGTCTTCAATAATGATCAATCATCACTCAATTAATCACTTAATTATCTCATTAACCTTAACACTCTTGAGTGTTAATTTAACACTCATATTTTAACACTTTACACTCTTGAGCAGGGCCGGAGTGGGGCCACTTTTCAGCCCGGGAGTTTCAGGCCCAAGACCGGCCCACTTTTTCCATGGTGTAATTCCAAATTAGCACTTTTTTAAAATTGGATAAATGAAGCAACAGTTCAGCTCGTACTATTGTGTAGTTAGTATTAATACCATGGGTTAACAAATAATGTAAAGGTTAATTAATAATTCACTTAGACTTTATAAGAAGCATAAGAAGCAATTGCAACTTTTTCACACAATTCTGACTTTATATTTCGCAATTCTGACTTTATAACACGCAATTGCTACTTTATATCACACAATTCTGACTTTATATCTTGCAGTTCTGACTTTATAAGCAATTGCGACTTTATTTCACACAATTCTGACTTTATAATTTGCAATTCTGACTTTATAACACGTTTTATGATTTTATATCACACAATTCTGACTATATCTGGCAGTTCTGACTTTATAAGCAATTGCGACTTTATATCACACAATTCTGACTTTATATCTTGCAGTTCTGACTTTATAAGCAATTGCGACTTTATTTCACACAATTCTGACTTTATATTTCGCAATTCTGACTTTATAACACGTTTTATGACTTTATATCACACAATTCTGACTCTATATCTTGCAGTTCTGACTTTATAAGCAATTGCGACTTTATTTCAGGCAGTTCTGATTTTATATCTTGCAATTCTGACTTTATAAGAAGCAATTGCGACTTTATATCACGCAATTCTGACTCTATATCTCACAATTCTTTATAACACGCAATTGCAACTTTATTTCAGGCAATTCTGACTTTATATCTCACAATTCTGACTTTATAACATGCAATTGCGACTTTATTTCAGGCAATTCTGACTTTATATCTCGCAATTCTGAGAAAAAAAGTCAGAATTGCGAGATGTAAACTCGAGATAAAAAGTCGCAATTATCTTTTAAAATGTTTTATTCTGTGGCGGAAACAAAGCTGCATACCTCCTGGCCTCTTCCTCCCATCCATCCTCCCTGACGCGTACCGTTACGGCCGGCCCAGCTATCAGTAGGCGCCGGCGGAGCCGCGGTAGCCTCCCTGAGAAAAGGTTTTGAAAAGTCGGGCTATGGACCCAACCATTTCTATAGGAGGGGAGGGGAGAACTCCCTCACATGGTACAACCCATGCTGAGTTGCGCGCTGTGGTGGCAGAATGCGGAACGTGTGTATCCTAATGTAACTAATGTGACATTGAAATGTAAAAAAAAAACTAATAATTCCTCGACCGGCCCAAAAGTGAAGCGGCCCACCGGGAATACTCCCGATTCTCCCGATTACCCACTCCGGGCCTGCTCTTGAGTGTGGACTCATATACACAGGAGTGTTAATTTAACACTGGAGTTTTTGCTGTGTACTCTCTATTTGTACAAATTGCTGCACATTCAAGTTAATTCTCGAATTAATTTTCAAACTATTGAAAACAATAAACATACCACTTAAAATATATATAGTTGTACTGCAGTTTTTTGTAAGTGCAAGGAACACTCTTTCTGCGTAGTGGGTTCGTTTATGTTGGAAACAGCTCCCATTCATAAAATCCTTCAGTTTTCGCGTGTTGTTTGTTCACCCCACAATGGTACAAGTTGAGCCACAAGGAGCCATTGCTTATCTGTCAGCATTACTACTTGTCAGTAATCAGTTTCACCCGTTTGTACCGCGACGCGAGAATCCCTTGTGCGCTAGCTTCATTAAGCGTTATGGGCCTTTCACACAGGACGCGGTATGCGCAGGGCTTGCCACTGGGTTCAGCGTTGCCCTTCAGATACAACGCGATTTGCGCTGCGCTATGACGTAGGCGGAGTTTTAAAAACTTATATGGGGACACATATTAAAAAACTGTTTACATACATTGCCTACCTATAAGTTACCTGACTGTTAAAACACAACTATTTTTAATGTAAATCTGTCTGTCTATGAGACGTTTTTTTATGAGACATCCATTTTGATTTCCGTGCTTGTTTGGATCCCTAATTCTATTGGCCGCGCTGGTAATCGTCACAGAGCGCAGCGGCAAAAGTTGAACTATTTTGAACTTTGACCGCGGCGTGCGCGTGACCACGCCAATGATGCGCACCGCTGCGCTTGCGCTTTGATCGACGCAGCAACAAAACGTCCTTGCGCGCATAGGCGGAAATCGCGGGGGGGTCGGGGGGGTCAGGACCCCCCCTATCTGAGGGTTGTCCCCTCCTAAAAATATAATTAAAATATGTGTATTGTAAATAATATAATGATATATACTTAAAATAATTGTTTAAGTAGTAAAACAATAAAAATGCAAACGGGGCAAATACAAATAAACGTTTTAAAATTTTGAGTCCCCCCTCCCTTGCCTCAGTGCTTCGGTCCACTGCCCGCTCCCCTTTTACCTCATCACAAACAACTCCAATAAACTCCAGTAAGTCAAGGCTATTTTATTTACTTTAAACCTCGGATGAAGTGATTATTTTCTCTTTAATACAGAATATGCTGCGTCTGCGTCATTATTAAATCATTGACATAAAATGTTATGATAACCAATCACTTACTTTTGTCACCGATGTAGTCCGCCTCGCTATGTTGGCGATTATAACCTTGTTTTATACAGTCAGTGCGTTAAACGTTACCTAGATTGTTTAAAAACCGTTCCCTCACACACACACCCAAAGAGTGTACGCATACACCTTGTGTAGTCTTGTAGATTAGACAAGTGCGGGTGCGCATTTAGATTTTCACGCTTTCACTGTGTGATTTAGTCATTTAATATAGTTGATCTAATATAATATCACACAAAGAGTGCAGTTTTTCTCCAGATATTAACATGATAATAAATGTGATTTAATAAATTGATAATTGAAAAGTTTACTTTTAGACACCATATTGCCTGTTTTAACTCTATTTCGCCAACGAAAATAGTTGAAAACTAAGCCAAAGCACTGTATTTGCGTCTCTGAGAAACACTGAGGTATTTCCTTACTGAATTATGAATCAGCTTTTTGAACGAATCAGTTGAATCACAATGACTCACTCATTAACAATGAATTGCTGCCACCTACTGGCGGTTTTAATTTCACATTTAAAGTATCTTTTCATGTTTTAAATAATTTTACATATCAATATTCAACGTTTTATGTTTTAAACAAAACATTATTTATGTCTGTGTAAAATCTAAATGCCATTTCAAATGCAACTTTTGTGTTTCCTCTCCATTGCAAAGATTTTGTTGATATTATTTAATTTGATTGGTAACAGCCCTATTGTGACTTATTATTATAATTTAATTTAATGTATGAAATTGACACAAAAGATGATGCATGCATATATTTAGGTTTAAAAATACATTTATAAAGGTAAAAATGCCAATGAAGGTAAAAATCTATTGAAACTTATTGGAAAAATTATTTCTGCCACTGCTGTGAACTGAACCGCCACACAGAATATGAAGAATATCAAAAACTTTAGGAGTCGGCTGTCCTCGGCAGTCTTAAACATGCCAAGTTACCAGCACAATAACACACTCAGCAAAATATTGTCTAATTATCGTTATCGATAAAAGCCCTGAATTAATCATCAACCATCATTTTTTTGTCAATTTTGCACACCAATGAAGAATATTTTGGTCAATTTATCAGCTTTTTCAATGAACCAGAGAGAAACTTTGAGAAGAAGGATAATGGAACGGTCTAGCTACACTAATAATAGCAGTAAGGCTTTCCTCTGTGTACACACATATCCATAGAAAGTACAATTTTGCCTATATTATTGGTGTCCCCTTCAAAAAATTGCTCGTGAGGAATGTTATGTTTATTGTCCCCCCCAACATTTAGATGAAATTTACGCCCCTGCTTGCGCGGCGCAAGCCATTGAGATGAATGGGTTTTATAGCGCAGCGCCGCGCATACCGCGTCCTGTGTGAAAGGCCCATTAGGCTAAACCGGAACTGAGATACCGGCAACAGGAAGTATCAAGTGTCATGGCGACGCCCACTAAGACTCGCAGGAAAGTTGTGGATACTCTTTGGTTAGGCTACAACGGATTTCTAGTTCCCAGCATGCTTTGCTTCTGACAGTTAAAGGAGAGCAAATGTTCAAATTAAGAGTTATTTAATGTTTTGCTCAATATTAATATAGGGGGAGATCTGTTAGTGTTTATTATTATTTTAGGAATTTAAAAGGTTTTCTGGTCCTATGTCTGAGTTTTTGGGGTCACCATTGTGCTGAAGAAGAGAGCCATGTGGGTCATTTGACGATTGGCTGAATCTTATTTAACCTTTATATGGTGTTAGGGTCTGAAAGACTTGTTATCATTTTTTATCAAAAAAAAAAAAAAAAAAAAAAATGACACAATTTATTATTTTTCATACTCAGAATCATTGGCCTTGGCTCATTTTCTGTGAAGAACATATATCAGAACACATATTAATGACCACACACTGTACACCCCCCTACAAGTTTATATTACACACAGGATGTTCGGGTCTCCCGGGTCTAATAAAAGTGTGGAAACTGTAGGTCCTGTGTACCTTTACTCTGTCCTCCTCCTGTCAGGGCCTGCAGTTAGTGTGTGTGTGTGTGTGTGTGTGTCCTCATAAACCAAACGGCTTAAAAACATACATAATGTTGTTTTTTGAAATTCAAAAATTGCCAAAAGTTTTCTGTGATTGGTAGGTTTAGGGGTAGGGTTAGTGTAGGGAGATAGATTATACAGTTTAAACAAACCATTACGCCTATGGAGAGTCCCCGCAAACCACATATCCAAGTGTGTGTGTGTGTGTGTGAACATAAATTCACATATGGGAACATGTATGTGCAATATATGTACACAATAAAGGATAAAACTGTTTGAATATTACATGTAATGCTATTTTTGTCTTAATTTAAAATATTTAATGTGTATTAATATAGCCATATATGGTCAATGCATATATTGCAGTATATTGAAAAATATTTGCACTAGTTTTCCATTTTATGGAAATGTATTATGTAATATATAGCACTGTATTTTGCAGTATATTGCCATATATTTTTCTTCAGTAATGGACTTGCAAAGAATCTCAGGGCAATGCACACAGTTTGTGCTGTTGTTAAAGTGCGACTCCGAATCAAACATTTGTGTGGTTCCAGCATATTAATTATGTAAATGACGAGTAAAACGATATCTCTCAAAAAGTACACTATCGCGCTGTGTTAAAGGACTTCCAATATCACCTCCGCTTATAAAGCCGCAATCTAATCTTGTTTACATGAAATAATCCTCCCGAGCAGGTTTAAGTTTACGGACCTGTTGCTATGACAGCAAGTCCAGGATGAGGCTTGCTGTCCAAATATTCAGAGTTGGTTCTGCAAATGTACAAAATCAAAATGTCCAGTTCTCTGTATAATTATGGCCTCTTACATACCCGGAAAGTTACCTCGGTTATTGGAATTGAAGGTTTTGGTCATCAGATTACTTACTATTAAAAGACCAAGGTACGTCACATAACCTGCTCTCTGGAAATCTGCTTATCTGGGCAGTTTGGACGTGATTCCACAGAAGCCAACAAGAGGTCATGTTTCAGTCTTGCACACCTTAACACGCTGATCAATATCTTCAGGGCAGCAAAATCCCCAGTGTTAAAACAACAGTGCTCAGAGCACATACAGGTGCTGGTCATATAATTAGAATATCATCAAAAAGTTGATTTATTTCAAGAATTCAACTTAACAGGTGAAACTAATATATTATATAGACTCATTACATGCAAAATGAGACATTTCAAGCCTTTATTTGTTATAATTTTGATGATTATGGCTTACAGTTTATGAAACCCACAAAATCAAAATCCCAGAAAATTAGAATATTACATGAAATCACACAGTAATTACACAGTGATACCATGGTCATTGAAGCAGGTTTTGGTTCTTTTGGAAGTGTGGGCAGGTGCAAATCCTGCTAGAAAATGAAGGAAGCATGAAGTGCTCTGAAAATGTCCTGGAAGACGGCTGCGTTGACTCTGGATTTAATAAAACACAGTGGACCAAAGTCCTCTTTTCTGATTAGAGCAAATTTTGCATCTCATTTGGAAACCAAGGTCCCAGAGTCTGGAGGAAGAATGGAGAGGCACACAATCCAAGATGCTTGAAGTCCAGTGTGAAGTTTCCACAGTCAGTGTTGGTTTGGGGTGCCATGTCATCGGCTGGTGTTGGTCCACTGTGTTTTCTGAGGTCCAAGGTCAACACAGCCGTCTACCAGGAAGTTTTAGAGCACTTCATGCTTCCTGCTGCTGACCAACTTAATGGAGATGCAGATTTAATTTTCCAACAGGACTTTGCACCTGCGAAGCTACCAGTACCTGGTTTAAGGACCATGGTATCCTTGTTCTTAATTGGCCAGCAAACTCGCCTGACTTTAACCCTATAGAAAATCTATGGGGTACTGTGAAGAGGAAGATGCAATACCCCAGACCCAACAATGCAGAAGAGCTGAAGGCCACTATCAGAGCAACCTGGGCTCTCATAACACCTGAGCAGTGCCACAGACTGATCGACTGCCACGCCACATTGCTGCAGTACTTCAGGCAAAAGAAGCCCCAACTAAGTATTGAGTGCTGTACATGCTCATACTTTTCATGTTCATACTTTTCAGTTGGCCAGCATTTCTAAAAATCCTTTTTTTGTATTGGTCGTAAGTAATATTCTAATTTTCAGAGATACTGAATTTGGGATTTTCATTAGTTGTCAGTTATAATCATTAAAATTAAAAGAAATAAACATTTGAAATATATCAGTCTGTGTGTAATGAATGAATATAATATTCAAGTTTCACTTTTTGAATGGAATTACTGAAATAAATCAACTTTTCATGATATTCTAATTATATGACCAGCACCTATAAAGTAACACTAAAGCAGTGTTAAAGTTAATGAGATAATTAAGTAATTAACTAATATTTCTTTCTTTCTTTCTTTCTTTCTTTCTTTCTTTCTTTCTGACTAATCTTTCCTTCTTTCTTTCTTTCTTTCTTTCTTTCTTTCTTTCTTTCTTTCTTTCTGTTTGTTTGTTTGTTTGTTTGTTTGTTTGTTTGTTTGCCTGTTTCTTTCTTTCTTTCTTTCTTTCTTTCTTTCTGACTAATCTTTCCTTCTTTGTTTCTTTCTAACTAGTGGTCGACCGACATATCGCCAAGGCCGATATATCGCCCGATATTTGGCATTTTTGAAATATCGGCATCGGCCGATAAGTTTTTCTGATTGGCCGATGTGTTGGAAGCCTGACTTTTATTTTGACGGCGCTCCGGACTTTTATTTTTATAGTATGTTTAGAAAATGAAATTAGAAAGGCGCAGGTAAATAAAGAATCTGTGATAGCAGTATTTTTAGATGTCGAGAAGGCCTATGATATGATGTGGAGGGAGGGACTTTTGATAAAATTAAGAAAGATGAATATTGGTGGAAGAATATATAACTGGATAAAAGATTTTCTGGAGAATAGGAGTTTCCAGGTAAAAATAGGGAATGAAGTGTCAAGTACGTTCCAGATAGAAAATGGAACTCCACAAGGGAGTGTAATAAGTCCATTATTGTTTTCTATAATGATTAATGATGTTTTTAACCAAGTAGAACCAGATATTGGTAGGTCTTTGTTTGCAGATGACGGGGCTCTCTGGAAAAAGGGTAGAAATTTATTATTTATTAATAGGAAAATACAAGAGGCAATTAGGAAAGTTGAAGAATGGGCATTTGACTGGGGTTTTAAATTCTCAGTGGAGAAAACTAAAACAATTATTTTTTCTAAGAAGAGGGTTGTTCCAGAAATGAGTTTGAAGATGTATGAGGAAACATTGGAAAGGGTAAAGGTGTTTAAGTTTTTAGGTATTTATTTTGATGTAAAACTTATATGGACTGAACATATTAATAAAATAGTTGAGAAATGTCAAAAGGTTTTAAATATCATGAGATGTATAAGTGGAGTGGAATGGGGGGCAAGTTTTTCTTCTTTAAAAACTATATATGTAGCAATGATTCGGTCTGTTTTTGATTATGGCTGTGTGGTATATGGTTCTGCCTCAAAAAACCTGTTAGGAAAACTTTGTAAAATCCAAGCTCAAGCAATGAGACAATGTTGTGGAGCAGTAAAGACTACACCCATATCAGCTTTACAAGTCCTGGTAGGAGAAATGCCACTAGAGATTAGAAGGAAACAATTAATGATTAATTACTGGGCTAACCTCCAGGGGCATAAAGATGAACACCCTACAAAAGTGGTTTTAAAGAATTGTTGGGAACAAAATGTAAGATGTTTAACAAGCTTTGGGTGGTGTAGTAAAATTTATGCAGAAGAATTACAGGTAAATAATATCAAGATGAGTCCAACAGTTGAAATCCAGGATTATGAACCATGGGTTTATATAACACCTCATATAGATCTGCATCTGCTGGAGGTTAAAAGAACAGAAAGAGAAGTTGACTTTAGATATGCTTTCTCAGAATATATCAGAGCCCAATATCCTCGACATATACAAGTATATACAGATGGATCAAAAGATCCAGAACATCAAACAACTGGGGCTGCTTTTTTAGTCAAAGTTACTAGTAATCAGTGGATTAGTGGAGTAAAGCGAACATCAAATCATTTGGCAGTTTATACTGTTGAATTGATAGGAATCCTTTTGGCATTACAGTGGGTAGAGGAAATAAAACCTGACAATGTTTTAATTTGTACAGATTCAGTTTCAGTTTTGAAGAGCTTGAGATCTTACAAATCTAATCATCAAGATATTCTTTTTAATATACTACATATGCATTCAAGAATTGTCCAAAATGGTATATCAATCAGTTTTATGTGGATTCCAGCACACATAGGAATAAGGGGAAATGAAGAAGTGGATATATTAGCAAAACAAGCTTTACAGAAAGATATAATAGAGTTACAAGCAGGGCCTGAAATTAACACCCGACCACACGCCAAATGCGGGTGAATTCTTCAATTGGCGGGTAACACTGTCAATCTACCTGCCACATTGGCAGGCAGCCAATGAGAATCGACCCTTCGCGGGGAGTTTGATTGACAGGCGATCTGGCCAATCATAATCCGCCTTTTTTTTGTCCGACAAAGCAGTCAGGAGAGTTCAAAGTTGGAGGATTTGAACTTGAAAAAACGGAGTGTACTGAGTAAGCCTACTGACATCTTTCCGCAGTTAAAACTACATTCCTTCTTATGTTCATTCATGTTTATTTGATGCTATAAATTAACTAGAAGGAAGAGATGATCGGTTCACGAGCAGCTTTAACTTGAGGCACCACAGCGATCTGTCAAGATACATTACAGAGCCACAAAACGGTATTGTCTAAATTTCTTTAAAAATGACCAAATTTTAACGTTGAGACTTTGTTTAATATCAAAAGTAACCTGGACTGTCTTGTCTGTCAGCGTGTTGTCAGTGTCCTCTCTGCTGCGCGATCTGTTTTTCATTGCGTGAGATCATGGTTTGGCGTGAGCGCGCGCGGTGTAGCTTGTCGGACATAGCAACAGTAACTAAAGGGGCGATTGTTTTTTTTTTGTGTGTGTGTGTGTGTTTTTTTTTTGCAACTGTTCTTTGACGATTCAAACGAAGTTGTATGTTTCGTTGGATTTTAGCTAAAAATGTGGCGGCACATTACTGGAGTAAAGAAAGCATCTGTGAAAGCAGCGCAGTTTGAGTGTTTCGGAACGTATGTGATCGGAGAGAAAGATGCGTCTTCTCTGACTAAGTTACGTTTGAATGTGTGAGTTGTATTAAACTGTTGGTGAGATGATGCAACGCTGACATAGGCTACAGTACAATGATGACAGTTGCACAGATGTTTTGTCCAAATGTCTGGTAGCCTACCCGGTAACTTTACCAGTAATAACAATATTAATTTAGTTCTGCTTAACGGTTCCTGAACGCTGTAACTAACAGCTGCCCAGCCATCAACACAGCCGCGTGTGATTTGTTTACATACGAGCTGCACTAGGTCTATATCTGTATTCTAAGAGTTATTATTACTTGTATGGATCTCGTTAATAACTTGACAGCACTTAAATGTGTATTCTTACAAGTTAAAGAACAAATGTTTGTGCAAATCCTTTTTTTTTTCACCTTTTATGAGGCCAAAAAAAAAAAAAAAGGCAGGTAAAAAGTCACTGTGGCGGGTGGATTTTTAAATCCACCTGCCACAGTGGCTGGTGGTCAAAAAAGTTAACTTCAGGCCCTGGTTACAAGTTCCATTAAGTAAATCAGAGATGAAGGTTTTAATCTGGAGTAAACTGATAGAAGAATGGCGAGTAGAGTGGAACAATGGGACAAAGGGTAGATTCCTTTTCAGCTTATTAAACAAGGTAAATCAAAATATAAAGAGTATAGGTAAGTCAAGGAAAGAAGAGATTATTTTCAGCAGAATATTATTAGGGCACTCAAATTTAAATAGCACACTTAAAATAATAGGGAAACACCCAAACGGGTTATGTGAAATCTGTAAGGTTGAAGAAACAGTAACTCATGTATTTCTTGATTGTAGAAGATATGAGCAAGAAAGAGGAACAATGATAGAAGAATTAAGAAAGAAGGTAAAGCAGGAAATACATTTTAAGGTTTTAATAAAATGGGCAAGTGAAATAAATAGTAAAGTTTTCTTCGATTTTATTAGAGAAACGGGTTTGGTGAATAGATTGTAAAACTCTGTTCCACACTCCGGAGCAGAAGGTGGCGGTAATGCACCTATTTAAGTTGGTTGCAAGCCGCCGTTAAAAATCAAAAAGAAGAAGAAGAAGAAGACTTTTATTTTGACGGGCGGCGCTGAGAACACCAGCGCCTGATCACACAGCGCTCACAGTCTCCGTCTTCATTAATTTACGATCTCTGTCAGTCACATCTAATACTTTGTTAGACAACTGGTAAACAAAGAAAGTAAATGGTAACTTATGCGAAGTAAGTAAAGTAAAGTGTTTGCTTTAATATTATTTGTAACAGGAAAGGCAAACAATCAGGCTAAAATACTTTCTCATTTGCCGTCAACATTCAGCAAATGCGCATCTACATCATTTAAGCAAATCTCCAAATCTCTGAATATCTAATAAACATTTAATTTCACAAACCTTGCAGATTTAATCGAATCCAGCTGTGATATCTTGTGAAGTGTGCATTACTGTCTGCAAGTGACGGTCGGTCCGTGCGATGAGTGAATGCCAACAGAAGATCAGCTTCGGGAGACGCGATCGAAAAACTTTAAATCCTTCATTTTAATTAAAATATGCTGATATTTATAGATATTATAGTTGCCAACTGTGTCATATTCATATCGTTTTCACTGTGCTGTATGTAAAATTAGCGTTACCTTTTCTTTATTGAAAAAATATGATTGCCAGCACGAAATTACCAGATTACTGTGCCCTTTTACAGTGTTTTACTATTTTTATTCACATATTCATATTTCTAAACATCCCACCCAACATGTTTATCTCACAGTGATCTCTCCATATGACCACAATGTGAGTTCACAGTGAGCTAAAAGTGTAACCGCACTGTGCACTCACTGTGTGCTCATATTATGGACACTAGGGCTGGGCGATTTAAATCGCGATATTGTTATGGCATCTCGTCAGTAAAGCCGGTTCCTTGATTAGTAGTAAATCACCACACCTGCTTTCAGATGAAGCGGCATTTAGGGCTGAGGAGATAATTAAGTGATTAATTTAGTGATGATTGAGCATTATTGAAGACACCTGATGTTAACAAGCAGAATCACTGAAGAAGAAAATCACAAATTGTAAGTTACCATTAAGGTGATGGGTGTTTGCTTTAGTTGGGCTCTAGACCATTATATGTTTACTTTAATATTTACTGTTGTTTGTCTGCTGTTATTGATTTATAACAGTTACATGAACAAAGTAAAATGTTATGTTATAGTGTTGGTTATGTTTTGACATAATCATGCTGTGATCTGAAAAAGGAAACTTATTGAGATAGTTTGGTTTAACTTAGCAGCAGTTTAGTGATTCTTCAGCCTATGATATCAATACTTTACTTATAATTCAAAATACTTAATAAACATTTTTCTGATCAATAGACATTCAGATAAATTCATTTAAAACACAGACATCAATAATCAGCCTGTGAATCTCAACAATGGTGACAATAATAAAGCATTTTGCAGTGGCTGCCACCAATCACAACTCATTAATGGCTCCCATCATGCATTGCGGTATGAATAAATTATGATCTGAATTGTCTATGTAATTTACTTTTCCTAATTGAATATTCTGCTCCTCACCATTGTTGAGATGCATAGACTGAATCTTGACATCTGTGTGTGCCTAAAAGAATGATTTTTTTTTTTAACAACTTTTAAGAAATCCTTTATATTATATAAAAAAATTCTGGGCATTTATGCAGATTCACTAACCAACAACATAAATCGAAGTCAGAAAGAAGGATTTTAATGAGTTCAGTGATCAAGTTCAAATGATGATTGTCACAATATAATCAACATCATCAGATCACTTTATTCTTTGTTCAACTGGTGATTATAATTCAGAAACAACAGCCAAACAAAATCTAAAGTTAATAATATATGGGCCTAGAGCCCAACTAAAGCAACCATTGATCGTCATAACGGTAACTTACAATTTGAGATTTTCTCCTTCAGTGATTCTGCTTGTTAACATCAGGTGACTTCAATAATGTTCAATCATCACAAAATTAATCACTTAATTATATCTCATTAACTTCAACACTCTTGAGTGTGGACTCATACACTCCCAGGAGTGTTAATTTAACACTGGAGTTCTTGCTGTGTACAAAGAGCCGTAGTTAACTGACAAGCTGAGCCATATCGCATTAATTATCGCTGGCGATACGTCCACGATATTAGTGCGATATGGCTCAGCTTGTCAGTTAATTACGGCTCTTTGTAGTCAATGTCGCTCCATCTGAAAGCAGGTGATGGCAATTTACTACTAATCAAGGAACCGGCTTTACTGACGAGATGCGGATAACAATATCGCGATTTAAAGCGCCCAACCCTAGTCAAGACCAAAGAGCCCAACTACAGCAAACACTGACCTCTACAATGGTGACCAAACTCTTCAAACAAACTTCAACATGTAAACCTCTTAAACATAATTTCTAAACATCGAAACTTCCCACTATAACTGTCTAAGAATGTTAGGGGGGATAATGTTCTATCAATGTCATCACTAAACATGTTTGAAATGTTTATAGAGAGTGTTATCCTACCTTTTAGGAGAACATTCTGGTTACAAAAATAAAATTAACTACAGAAAATATTACAAGAACATAACATAATGCTCTCAAAACATTCATAGAACAATAACATTTCTAGCTGGGATGAGCTCATATTGTGGTCATAGTTTGAGCACACAGTGAGAGTGCTGTGCGGTTACACTTTTAGAACACTGTGAACTCAGATTGCAGACGTTGTGACCACATGGTGACATCACTGTGAGATCATAGTGTTGACTGGGATTTACTTTATGAAAAATACTGTAATAGGATTGCAGATTCAAGAAGTTGCCAAAAGTTTTCTGTGATTGGTAGGTTTAGAGGTAGGGTTAGTGTAGGCAGTGGCGTACCGGACACCCCCGCAGCCCCCGCGGTGCGTGGGGGCCCCGCCTCTTTGGAGGGCCCCGCCCAGGCCCTTCTAAAATGCGTTCACACACCACATAGGATAGAACGTGTTTTTGCTTTGAAAAACTCAAGACGCGGCAAATGAATTTGAGATGAATTTAGAATGCCGTGTCATGCTGGAGAAACGGCACGCAAAGCGTGAAGGTAGTGCAATGATTGAAAAAGTATGTGAAAAACTCTTAATAATGCTAAATAATTTTCTAAAACAGCAATCAGGGAAAATCAGTTTTCTCTTACATTTGACTTGTCATTAACACTATAGCCTACAAACACAATGTGTTTGAAGAGCAAATTTTACGCTTAACTGGCTATGATATTAAAAGATCGAACTGCTGAAGAGCCCAGTATATGAACGCAGCGCATGAAGTTTTACATTAAGCATCTCAGACTGGGGAATGGGCCAATGGGGGGGTTACACTTACCCTCACGTATTTATCTGTTGGTCCAGTGAGGTTGGTCCGTGTGCGAGCACCCATCCCCCACTGTTATTAATAAAAAAAAAACGGCTAGCCTGACGCTTCATTTGACTAAAGATTAATTCGCTGAAAATGAAAAGGAAATATTTAAGTGGAGCCCAAAAAAGGCTGATTAAACAAAAGAGCATAGAAAATAGGGCTAAATTTACGAAAATAACGTCGCTATTCTTTCCATCACCCATAGACAGCCCCACGCATCTTGACGTGCTAGGTAAGTGTTACCGTTAGTAGGAGTGTGCCGTTAGCTAAACAGACAAATAAACAGATAAAATCAAATTTGCAGTCTCCTGATCTTTGCCGAGGCATTTATTTATTAATTTATTTTATTTTATTTTATTTTATTTTATTTATTTATTTATATTTATCACAAATCGCTAATTTCGCCCTGTAGTTACACCATCGGCCGTCAGCGTAGCTAGTAATGATCAGCTCCTGGACTGTCATGCTTCTTTGACCCTGCCCAGCAACAGTGAAACCAACTTAGAATCACTCTCAGAAAACGGCAGCGCTCTCAAACCAGCAAACTCTGAGGCTGAGCCTGAAGTATCACCATGCATCGACCTTCTTTCACCTAGTAGTTCAAAATCAAAACCCACTACTCCCCCACTATCACCAGTCCCAGAATGTAGCAACCCCGGTCCCAGCCAAACTGTCAGCGATAACACCTGCACTTCAGCAGCATCCACTCCAGTACCCTGCTCGCAGTATCCATCAGACAGGGCAAATTACCCAGTCGATATCGCGGATGATGAAATTAAACGATGCATTCTAAGAAATGGCCCGTGCCAGCCCGAGGGACCATTCCCCCGTGATGTAAAGAATAGATGCTTCTCCGCAGAATTTTACTACAGAACATCTAAAAAGGGTAGTAAAATTCCTCGTAGATGGCTTTGTTACTCGCCTAAAATGGATCGAGTTTACTGCGAGCCATGCTGGCTTTTAGGAGAGAGAAAGTCTGCGTGTCATAATCTCTCTTGGACTGTTGGTATAAAGGACTGGCAGGGGCTTTCTCGGAAGATAAAAGAGCATGAGCTTACCCGTTCACACTTGTCTGCATGTGTGATATACGATACATGGAAACGGAACCTTACTGTTGATGCCCAAATGTCATCCGCATACGCGCAAGAGGTCAGTTATTGGACAGAGGTTCTCACTAGAATTGTAGATGTGACACTCACACTTGCATCTTGCAACGCAGCGTTTCGTGGTCATCGGGAGAAAATTGGTGAATCAAACAACGGATTTTTTTTGTCGCTCATTGAACTTCTTGCGCGATATGACCCGGTATTGCAAAGGCTGCTTGAAAGGAAAAGCAAGATAAACTATTTGAGTCCTCGCATTCAAAACGAAATCATAACTATGCTCGCTCAAAAAGTGAAGTGCCAAATTGTAAACGAAATAAAAGATGCCGACTTTTACTCTGTTATAATGGACACAACACAAGACATCTCCAAAGTAGATCAGCTGAGCCAAGTGTTCAGATATGTCACCATCGTTAAGGATCACAGTGAGACACCGACTGACATGAAAATTAATGAGAGCTTTTTGGGTTTCCTTGCAGTACATGACCAAAGTGCTTTGGGGCTAGAAAAAGAAATAGTAAAGCTTTTAGAGACTGAAGGCATATCTATAAACAGGTGCCGAGGTCAGGGATATGACGGTGCAAGTGCAATGAGTGGAGCATATTCTGGAGTTCAGAAACGCATTCTTGCAAAGGAACCCCAGGCAATTTACATCCACTGCGCCTCCCACAACTTGAATCTGGTTCTTAACGACGCCTGCCAGAATGTGGCAGAGGTGCGTGAATATTATGACACCATACAGAAACTTTGTCTTCTTTAGTGGGAGCATAAAGAGGTGGGAACTGTTAGAGGGACATCTCTCTGGTTCATCTGGCCAGCGCACTTTGAAGCGACTATGTCCCACGCGTTGGCCATCCAGAAATGACGCAATCGAATCCTTGCGATTTCGCTATGTGGATGTTTTACAAGCGCTCAGTAAAATCATTCTTCTCTCCAATAAACCTAATGAGTGCGCAGAAGCTCTAGGTTTGAAAAAAGCAATGGAAAGTTTCGAATTTGTCCTAATGACAGTAATGCAGGGCAAAATTTTGAAGACCGTAAACGTTGCCTCGCGTGCGCTCCAAGACAAAAACATTGACATCATGCTGGCCAGCAAACTCCTAGGGAATGCACTAGACACTCTCACCAAACTAAGAGGGGAGTTTGAGAGCCTACAAGCCACAGCAGAAGCTTTGGCAGAATCATGGGGCATTAGGTCTTCATTTACTCACAAGCGCGCAAGGCGCATTAAGACACACTTTGATGAATTATGTGAAGACCAGCGTCTGCAAAACGCCAAGGAGTACTTCAGGGTGTCAGTTTTTTGCGCAACGATTGACACATGTACAGGACAACTGCAATGCAGGTTCTGTGGAATGAATGAAGTGGCAACGCGTTTTGGGTTTTTGAACCCTGGTCCGCTGCTGCGCTTCTCTGACAACGACCTGTTTCAAATGTCAAATACTTTAGCGGTTCAGTACACTGACGACCTGTCACCAGACTTTGCCATGCAATTGTTATCGTTCAGAAATGCGCTGAAGCCCGAAATACAGGAGATTGAGCGTGGCTCCATTGCAGATCTTGCTTAGCTGTTGTTTATTAAACACCACTCTATTCTGCCCAGTGTCCCCGATGTTGCAACAGCTCTCAAGTTGTTCCTGACTTTACCTGTAACGGTTGCAACTGCTGAAAGATCGTTCTCGAAGTTGAAATTGATCAAGACATTCCTCCGGAGCACAATGTCACAAGAAAGACTGTCGAGTTTAGCTCTCTTGAGTATTGAGAATGCCTGTGCTCGCAACATTGACATTAAAGATGCAGTGAAAGACTTTGCGCAGCAAAACGCGCGGAGAGCACAAAGGATTCGCTAGATGTTTTGTTTGCCAGTTGATCGTCAGAAGTTGGTATGCGAATTTCTTTAAATGTTGTCATGATTCCTGTCTTGTGTTTCCCTCGTCTTGTGTGGACTTGTTATTTCCTGTTCTGTGTCATGTTTTGTAGTCCTTGTAGTTTTTCTAGTTTATTAGTATCCCCAGGTGTTTCTAATTAGCCACACCCCCTTGTTATCTTGTTTAGCTTGTTGGTCCCTGTGTATTTATAGCCCTTGTGTTTCACTTGTTACTTTGTCAGTTGTTGTACATGTAAGGGTTGCTTCTAGTCTTGTCATGCTCGTGGTTTTGTTTCTTTTTCCCTGAAGTTCTTTATTATTTGTTCTATGTTTATTTCATTAAAAACTTGCGCTTAGATCCTTGCTTCCGCCTGCTTTCTCCGGCACATTACAAATGTAAAGTAGTTCTTTAAATGTAGCATATATCGTAAAATGTAGAGTCATTCTTTTTTCTTTTACTGTTCATTTTTTTTTACTACAAAATAATTTATTTTCTACAATTACGCATACTTGTGTAGGCCAGCTTAGACTTGTTCTGCACCTTTTATTGAGCCTATACTGTTAAATAAAATACGTACCGGGGCCATTGTGTGTTATTATTATTAATATTATTATTAGCCTATTGAATGATCCTCATGCTATTGCTAAAATAACTTGAGGCAGCGGCACTTTTAATGCCTCCACGTTCAGACTAATTATTTATTCCAGCGGATATTTCTTACTAAAAAGCGATATCAAAACCAGTACGCATATTTGTAATGTTATTCAATAATAATATAAAATGCACCAATGCAATGCTAATTTTCACATTCATTACTGTTAAATCAGTTCTGTAAATGGGGAAGACGGACTCAATAGTATACTGCAGCAGATGCGCCATAAAATTTTAATTCGTGGCATAGCATCACTGCTGGTGGGAGGGGCCCCGTCGCCTTCTTTGTGGGGGGGCCTCAGAGATGTGCGGTACGCCACTGAGTGTAGGGAGATAGATTATACAGTTTATACAAACCATTACGCCTATGGAGAGTCCCCGCAAACCACATATCCAAGTATGTGTGTGTGTGTGTGTGTGTGTGTGTGTGTGTGTGAACATAAATTCACATTTATATGGGAACATGTATGTGCAATATATGTACACAATAAAGGATACAACTGTTTGAATATTACATGTAATGCTATTTTTGTCTTAATTTAAAATATTTAATGTATTAATATAGCCATATATGGTCAATGCATATATTGCAGTATATTGAAAAATATTTGCACTAGTTTTCCATTTTATGGAAATGTATTATGTAATATATTGCATAATACATACATACTTTGTGGCGCAGTATCGCATATATGCAGTATATTGCCATATATATTTTCACTAGTTTCCCATTTTATGGAAATGTATTATGTAATATATAGCACTGTATTTTGCAGTATATTGCCATATATTTTTCTTCAGTAATGGACTTGCAAAGAATCTCAGGGCAATGCACACAGTTTGTGCTGTTGTTAAAGTGCGACTCCGAGTCAAACATTTGTGTGGTTCCAGCATATTAATTATGTAAATGACGAGTAAAACGATATCTCTCAAAAAGTACACTATCGCGCTGTGTTAAAGGACTTCCAATATCACCTCCGCTTATAAAGCCGCAATCTAATCTTGTTTACATGAAATAATCCTCCCGAGCAGGTTTAAGTTTACAGACCTGTTGCTATGACAGCAAGTCCAGGATGAGGCTTGCTGTCCAAATATTCAGAGTTGGTTCTGCAAATGTACAAAATCAAAATGTCCAGTTCTCTGTATAATTATGGCCTCTTACATACCCGGAAAGTTACCTCGGTTATTGGAATTGAAGGTTTTGGTTATCAGATTACTTACTATTAAAAGACCAAGGTACGTCACATAACCTGCTCTCTGGAAATCTGCTTATCTGGGCAGTTTGGACGTGATTCCACAGAAGCCAACAAGAGATCATGTTTCAGTCTTGCACACCTTAACACGCTGATCAATATCTTCAGGGCAGCAAAATCCCCAGTGTTAAAACAACAGTGCTCAGAGCACACATAAAGTAACACAAAGCAGTGTTAAAGTTAATGAGATAATTAAGTAATTAACTAATATTTCTTTCTTTCTTTCTTTCTTTCTGACTAATCTTTCCTTCTTTGTTTCTTTGTTTCTTTCTTTCTTTCTTTCTTTCTTTCTTTCTTTCTTTCTTTCTTTCTTTCTTTCTGTCTTTCTGACTAATCTTTCCTTCTTTGTTTCTTTCTAACTAGTGGTCGACCGACATATCGCCAAGGCCGATATATCGCCCGATATTTGGCATTTTTGAAATATCGGCATCGGCCGATACGTTTTTCTGATTGGCCGATGTGTTGGAAGCGTGACTTTTATTTTGACGGCGCTCCGGACTTTTATTTTGACGGGCGGCGCTGAGAACACCAGCGTCTGCGCACACAGCACTCACAGTCTCCATCTTCATTAATTTACGATCTTTGTCAGTCACATCTAATACTTTGTTAGACAACTGGTAAACAAAGAAAGTAAATGGTAACTTATGCGAAGTAAGGAAAGTAAAGCGTTTGCTTTAATATTATTTGTAACAGTAAAGGCAAACAATCAGGCTAAATAGCCTACTTTCTCATTTGCCGTCAACATTCAGCAAATGCGCATCTACATCAAAGCAAATCTCTGAATATCTAATAAACATTTAATTTCACAAACCTTGCAGATTTAATCGAATCCAGCTGTGATATCTTGTGAAGTGTGCATTACTGTCTGCAACACTCTAAAAAGAGATACAAGATGTGTTGATGGAATTTGACACATGTTGTGTAGATTTTTAACACACAATGTGTGTTAAAATGTAACTCTGGAAACACTCTAAAAAGAGATGTGTTAAAAAACAACACACAGCATGTGTTGATGGTATTTTGACACATGTTGTGTAGATTTTTAACACACAATGTGTGTTAAAATGTAACTCTGGATAGAATAGCACTGGGTGGAGGAGAGTTTGTTTTTATGAAAAAAATTATAGGTATATTTTATATGGTATCCCATAAAATGCTCTAAAATAAATAAAGCAATATATTCAAATAAATAAATTAAATCTTAATTAATGAAAACTTAACGGGTGGGTTTTTTTTCAGCCAATCACATCATGCCTCTTTTTCAATGTCTTTTTCAAATGCTGCTTTCACTTGTTATTAACCCTTGTGCATCCTTGAGGACATTTTTGTCCTTTTCAGTTTTGTTTTTTGGATCACTTTGCCTGTGTTAATGCTAACTGCATAAAATTTGGCACAGGTGTGTATTTTTATTGGAATTTTACTATTTCATCACCATTTCCTTTAAAAAATCTATTTTGCACTAGTTACACAAAATACTTCCTCTCAGCGCCTTTTGGACAAAAATGTCCCCATTGAAACCCATTAAAACTGCATTTTTTAATCCCTGTGCCGTTTAACTATAAAATGATGTAATCTTTTTTAATAGGCTTTCATTCTGTTGGCAAGGCTTCAAAATTGACATTTTTACCATTTTTTATCAGATGGTGCCATTTTTTCAGGTTAGGCCTATAAAGCAAATACTCGCTTTATTCCTGTTTTCTGCTTCGGCATATTATAGAGCCAACTGGATAAATTATGCAATGATAATTGTGTGGGTGTGTTGGTATGGATGTCAGAGTGTGGTTGGTATGTGTGTTATATTAAAAAAAATGTGTTTGTGTGTTTGTAGTATTGATAGAGAAAAACTCAACTGCAAATAACAAAGCCAATCACTGTGTGACCAGAGGAGTTTTGCTGGGATCCAATGGGGAAAGTTTGGTACTGCGCCCAAACAAAATCTTACTGAAAGCTCATTTTTTGAGATATCAACCTCAAATTTGGAACACAACTTATTTAGATTTATGGCTTTGATTTTCTAGCCGTTTTAGAGTTCAACTTGTTTCATAAAATATATATTTTATATAAAATAATATTCATAAATAATTTTCATAAACTTAAACCTATATAACTTTTTTTTGGATTTACTTATAAAAAAATGTAACTTCAGCAATAATCTGCCAAGGGTATTCTTTAAAATGATACCAAAGTTAAGTCTGTGCTCCCAAGCTTCAACTTTTTATGGCCGTTTTTTGACATGGACATTTTTGTCCGCTTTGGACCTATGAGTAACTTTTTTAAATTGATGCACAAGGGTTAATAACCAGATTAACTTTATTTCTGTCAGACTCTACAGAAGCTCTTATTGAGAATTAACAGGTTTTGGTGTTGACGATTCATTGAATGTTTCATTTAAAGTCACCAGAATCGTGATTAGTGTCAGCTTTATTTGAGCTATTGACTCTTTAACATTAGTTTTCTCTGATTGCTGTAAATGTGTATTTAATCTGCACATTTGAAAAAGCAGAAATAATCATGAGAAAAATATGCTCAGATGATAATATTATCATCATGAACATGTACGATTATTCAAATGGAGCTCAGAAAGAGTTTAATATTTGAAAGATGAGTGTAACACATAAAAGATTAGCATAATGCACTTAGCTTAAAATTAATTTTTAAATACACAGTTCCAGAATCTTACAGTCTAAGGCAGGTGTCACCAACCCTGCTCCTGGAGGGCTACAGTCCTGCAGATTTCAGCTCCAACCCCAATCAAACACACCTGGACCAGCTAATCAAGCTGTTCAGGGTTGCTTGATAATTACAGGCAGGTGTGTTGGAACAGGGTTGGACCTAAAGTCTGCAGGACAGTAGCCCTCCAGGAGCAGGGTTGGTGACACCTTGTCTAAGGTATCAAACAGACATCAAGAATCAGCACATGAATCTCAACAATGGTGACAAACAAAAAGCTTCATGCCGCAATGCATGCTGGGTGCCACCATAGTGCAAATCTCATCCATGACTCCCAGCATGCATTGCGGCATGAAGCTTTTTGTTTGTCACCATTGTTGAGATTCATACGCTGATTCTTGATGTCTGTGTTTGACTAATTTCTGCTGCAGATTCATTTTTTCAGAAAACATTTATTTTATTTTTCTGCACTGCTGGATAGCACGATGTAGTGTCACAAGATCATTATAACTAACAGCACATAAATAAATTAAATGCACACCATCCATTTACTCATAAACTTGATCAGCACTTGTTGATTATGACATCATCAAGAAAAATCTGATCATCTTTTCACTCGCCATAACAAATGTATTTTATTAAAATACAGTTACAGCAAGAGAAAAACTAAAAGAAGAGTCAAGGGTCAAGAGCTCAAATAAAGGAGCCATTAATCACGATTCTGGTGACTTCAAATAAAACATTCAGTGAAACATCAACATCTAAACCTCAGTTAATTCTCAATAAGAGCTTGTCTATGTAGATTCATGATGTCTAAACCATCCAAATGTTCAAACAAACTCTTTATTAAACGTCACTGGACTCCATAAACACAAGTTAACAATACGTTTCAGTGTTCATCCAAACACTCAGTTGTAAAAACACAGGAAGTAACTCTGGCAAATACACACCGACTACAGTCACATGACACATATCTGACACAAGTTGTGTAACTATAACACATTAGCAACACATTCTCATACCTAAGGCGTCACTTTTTGTCACTTTCAACCATGCTTCAATATCTGACGCTCAAAGCACCCTTTAGCGTCCATATGTGACGCTTCGGTTGGGTAGGTTTAGGTATGTGGTAGGGTTATGCGTCTCATATGGACGCTAAAGGGTGCTTTGAGCGTCAGATATTGAAGCATGGTTGAAAGTGACGCCTTGGGTATGAGAACGCAACACACTTCTGTGTAAGAGGAATAACACATTAGTTGTGTTAAAGGTAACACAAAATGTGTAGTCCTTATAAACACAGAGATGTGTTAAGAATCGACACAGGTTGTGTGTTAAATTTGACACAACATGTGTTGTCCCTGAGCACACACACTACATGTGTTAAAATCTACACAACATGTGTTGTCCCTGAGCACACACACTACATGTGTTAAAATCTACACAACATGTGTCATTTTTAACATCTCTTTTTACAGGGTGTGTTGTTTTCAACTCATCATTTTGAGTGCCGACACTCACCATCACTGTGAATGGTATGCAGTGTTTGCTATGTTCTCAAACAAACAGGCCAGTGAAAATACAAGTTATTAATATACAATATTTTGTCAGTTGTTACATTTTAATTAAATTCAAAGTGCAAACTCGGTTAACTGTTGTCTCTTCATGAACTTTTGTCAAAAGCAGCATTATCAGTTAGGGGTTGAAGCGTGAATAACTGAATAATGTCCAGTACAGTGAGTCTGTCCAGTCATTGAGCTTGAAACATTGTGTTGTACTTTGTGTTCACATGCATGCTGTACTCGACTATTGATTAAACGGTTAATATTTTTGCATCTGCCGCTTTCGCTTTATTTTTTAAAATGACACAATTTGTGTGTTAAAATGACTTACACATTTATTGTGTTAAATTTGACACAACATGTGTTGTCCCTGAGCACACTCACTACATGTGTTAAAACTGACACAACATGTGTTGTCCCTGAGCACACTCACTACATGTGTTAAAACTGACACAACATGTGTCATTTTTAACACATCTCTTTTTAGAGTGTGGTGCTGAAACATTTTTACTTGACTGGCAAACTGTTTTCTTTGATTGTCAATACAAACTTGTCAAAAAAAGTGCCTTTTCTTTGTGTTTTATTTAACATATAAGCTTACTTGGCTCAACAAGTGACACTTTATTACATATGCATTCATCAGATATTTTACGTTTTTATTTTTTTTATTTTTTACGGTTTTAATTTTAAAATGACTTGTTTAAAATGAGAGTCTAGCTCCGCCCCTGTATAGCAGCAAAGACAGCGTCGGCATGTATTGACGGCAAAATAGGTCACAGAATATTTCGTTCTGTATTGACAGGTGCAATATTTGAAAATCGATAATTATCATTGTTATTATTTTAAAATTAGGCTACATTTAAATCTGCATTTATGTCAAAACCTAGAGACTTTCAAATATCAAAATGTAATTTATTAATATGTATTCGTGTCAAAATGACATATAGACATCTTTTCCTATTCTATTTTGCTTGGAAACGATTCCGGCACGCTTGCGTGTCGCGTGAAAAATAGGCGTCGGTTCTATTTCTAACATGAACGCGTTTGCAAGCTCTAACCTGTTAACATGGGAGCCGAAATAAAAACGGACACGCCACGCAGCCAGTGTGTAGCCGGCCTTAGAAGAACAGATTATTGCACAGAATAAGTCTGATAAATGTTCTCTATACAGCAGTGGTTCTCTACCCTGTTCGTGGTATATCTTTAGCAATAATCTTCTTTTGGTAGCCTGTCAATACCCGTTGCCTGTTTTTCTCTCAGGATAAATAAAGGCCCGACAAAAGGTTACGAGAAGGACGTGGGGTCTAAGACCACTCACCGGATTATGTATCCCGAGAGCGCTGTGGACTTGGATGACAACACACATCTGGTGCTTTTTCCCTTTAAGATTCGTGACATGCAGTGGCTCATAAGCATCTTCACCACTAGACACATCACACGGTGAGTACTGTTTAATCAAACAATAAAAAAAATCATGAAAGCAAATAAATGATTATCTATATCTTTTTGTTTCTCAGCACATACACAGGAGTCAAATCTTCAATCAAAGTAAACAAGAACAAGGTAAGTGCCCATGTCATTAAATCAATGTAAATGAAACTCTTTTTTAAGCCCTATAATAAGCAGGAATGAATGTCTCATAAATGTTTTGGTTTCTGTCCAGGTGATGATCCTCCACCCTGGTTTTATGAAATACGCCTACGAGAAATGGCTGCAGAAAAATGGCAAATATCCTTCTACTGGCTTCATTACAATAGTATTTGCCCTGCATGTCTGTGATCAGGTAAAACTGTTTGCATTTTTCACATGATGCTTCAGTTTTAAACTGTGCAAATTTAATCGTAATTTAAATGTAATCCCTCCCAAACTAAGTGCAAATAGCAATTTTAATTTTAAATAAATCAGTGTGCAATAATAGCTGTTTGTTTATTGTTAACATACACAGCAAAATCCCCAGTGTTAAATTAACACTGCTCAGAGTTTATATGAGTCCACACTCAGAGTGTTATAATTAACACTGAAGCAGTGTTAAAGTTAATGAGATAATTAAGTGATTAATTGATTAATTGAGTGATGATTGAGCATTATTGAAGACATATGATGTTAATAAGCAGAATCACTGAAGGAGAAAATATTTTTTTAATGGTCACCATTATGGTGATGGGTGTTTAGTTTAGTTGGGCTCTTGACCCTTACTTTATTAACTTTAGATTTTGTTTGGCTGATGTAATTCGATTATAACAGCCAGATCAACAAAGAGAAAAGGTGTTATGATGGTGTTGGTTATGTTTTAATATAATCATTATTTCACAATCATTTAACCTGAATCACTGAACTCATATAGTGCCTAATTTTTGAATTATATATACTTTATTAATTATAGCAGCACTGTCCTTGGAAAGCATAATATTTTTTAACTTTTACAATGTAATCCAACTAATTACCCCCAAATTTTTTTTTTTTTTTGACACAGACATCAAGAATCAGCCTGTGAATCTCAACAATGGTGACAATAATAAAGCATGTTGCAGTGCATTCTGGGTACCACCAATCAAAACTCATTCATGGCTCCCATCATGCATTGCTGCATGAATAAATAATGAGCTTATGTTCAGAGTTGATCTGTTTGTCACCATTGTTGAGATTCATACGCTAATTCCTGATGTCTGTGTGTGCCTGAAAAGAACACTTTTTAAGATTTTTTTTTTTTTTTCGTAATTGATTTGATCATTTGGTTTTCATTGAAAAGGCTAAAAATGGCATGCTCAACAAGGACAGTGCTGCTATAATCCATTAGGGAAACTTAACTCAGAAATTTTACTCTCAATGAGTTCAGTGATTCAGGCCAACTACTGATTATGTTAAAACACAACCAACACCATCAGATCACCTTTTCTCTTTGCTCATCTGGCTGTTATAACTGAATTACAGCAGCCAAACACAATTTAAAGTTAATAAAGTAAGGGTCAAGAGTCCAACTAAACCAAACACCCATCACCATAATGGTGACCATTTAAAAAATTTATTTTCTCCTTCAGTGATTCTGCTTGTTAACATCAGATGTCTTCAATAATGGTCAATCATCACTCAATTAATCAATTAATCACTTAATTATCTCATTAACTTTAACACTGCTTCAGTGTTAATTATAACACTCTGAGTGTGGACTCATATAAACTCTGAGCAGTGTTAATTTAACACTGGGGATTTTGCTGTGTAGTATGATTATATTTGTTAAAGTCATATGCTGTATTATTGGGACATTACTTATAATAATATTCCACTATTAAATGCCCGCTAGGCACTTTATTTCAACTGTTCAAATATTTTCTTAATCTCTATTTAAAATAAATGCTACTCATAGGCCTAGTATGTTCCTGGATTAACATCTTTGTTGATCCTGGTCTGGAAAAACATTCCAGTGAACCAATCTGATTTGAGGGACAAGTTTACAGTTTATGTCAAGTTTAGGCTTACAACCAGGGTTAGGTGCTTCTACCTCAGTGTTATTTTCATCTGATTTTATGGATAAGTTATGGGAAGGGTCATAGATTTAGGGGTATGGATAGGGTTTGTCCTTTCGGACAGGAATATTTTTCCAGTTTCAACAAAATATGTTGATCCAGGAACATGCCTTGCTTGGCAAAATTACGGTGAAGCCTGCACCCACCTTACTCTCCACTTCACTGATTCTGTTATCTGCTGGATTTCTTTGGTAATTCTGTCTGGCTCAATCAGATAATGGTGGCAGAGTTTGAGTAAATAACCTCTGCCAAAAAGGTGGGCTATTTGCACTTGGTGACAGTCCTTAACTTTAATGATCATTTCCTTTTTAAATAACAGTAATGTTATTAACATTTTGTATTTGCATATATGCCTTTTATCCCAGCCCCAAACCTTGTGCATATCTTTTCAAAAATATTACCAATTTATTTAATGAGAAAAAAATACTGAATGCACTATTAAGAAATGCATGTAGAAATGTACCGTTATGAAATGATATCTGAATAGCTTTTAACCCAGTGCCATATTGCCACCAGCTAGATAACCCCGAAATGGCAAAACTCCTGACAGCTCTGTCTTTTACACAGGTGAATGTCTTTGGGTTTGGAGCTACAAGTAATGGAACCTGGCATCATTATTTTGACAAATCTCACACTCACTTTAAAGGCGGCCCTCATAAAGGAGACATTGAAAACAAAACAATGCATCAACTTCAGCACAGAAACAAGATTTCAATATATAAAGGGTATTGATAAAGAAAACTGTTCTTACATTTAATCAAGGATTTGAGGATGGATTAAGTTCTGAGATTGCTACAAAAATGAATGTTAAAATTAATAAATAAATTTAAATGTCTTTAATATAAATGTTGGCTTACAATGGCAATGTTTTGAGAGCTGTAGAATGTCCTACTCTTTATTTCCATTTATAATGCCTTACTATACACATTGTAAACATATGTTGTTAATGTACTAATATATAAGACATCTGGAATGTTAAAGTTTATGTGGATCACTATCTTGTATTATAAAAAAAAAAATTAAAAGGCTGAGACTTTGCATGCATGCATTTTGCAGAAGAACAAGTTTTCCTACTGCTCATAAAACATTCCCTACTAGGCTTAAGAGATATAACAGATGGAAAGGATCTCCAGGTGACTAGCTGAAGATGTTACTGTGGCTTTACCCATTAATAGTACTTGAGAATAAATTCCAGCACAGTGCTACAAATAACCCTTCACAATAGATACTGCTTTAAAATGAATTATGTTAGAGTGAGTCCACTGAGGATGAGTTGTGTAGAATCCAATTGCAGTTTTATTAAAGCAGGCTAAAAGTGAATGAATACAACATAAACAGAACAAAACAATGACCTGAACAAAGGTGAAACTTGGCTTGAGCGTAAACTTGACACAGCATAAACTCATGGAACGGCAGTTACACAAACAAAAGGCTTGTTTGAGATCAATCAATCAATGCATTTATAAAGCACAATAAAAGTCTATAATGCCAATGTTGGCATTTTGCTGTTTTAGAACGAATAATTTATGTTCGTATGCAATAAGCGAGTGTAAGATTACATTACAGTTTTTTTCTCAATTGCTTTGGCACATTTGGAACAGTCTTAACTTTATCTGAACTGTACGCTGAATTGTCACTGTTTAAATGAACATCAAAACCTGCTTATTGTGTCAATAAATTGGCCAATGACATCAAAATAAAAAATGTTTTGTCATTGTGTGATCCACACTGGTCAAAATGTTTAAATGTCTTTTCACCATGGTAATATTTGTTATATACAAATTTAATGTTTTTTGGTTTTTTTTTTTCTATTTTGTTGGCGTTAAGAGTTTGACCGTTTCACTGTGAATCAACTCATCAGTTTTGATCAACAAGACATTTGCATTTAGTTATTGTGCAAATTGTAGACTCTTTTGCACACATGAAATTTGCTTAAATCAATAAGAAATTCAAATCTGATGTGAACAAGAAACTAATTGTTCAGAGATCTAAGCTTGTTTTGAGAAGAAGAAAAAAAATCTCATTCGAGAATTGAGCCATTTGCGATTGAGAAGACTGTGTGAAAAATATGACAGAAAACAGATATGACTGACAGAAAAATATGTGATTACACAACCATTAATACACTTGATGTTTGCTTTGCGTTTTCTGAGGAAAAGTTTCGGATAAGAAAAAAAAAAAAACAGTCCCTTCTGGCCGCAGTGAATAAGGTGATATGCTCCGAGTCCACGGGCTGATGCTGCTCTCTATAGGCACTGAATGGTATTTTTTACACCCTCCCATGAGCAAACCTTTTCTGATTATACAAAATGTTAATCATCCGTTGTTGGACTTAACTTCTGTCACGATCGCTCAGGAACTACATGCTGCATTAGATTAATTAGGATAATTACAATTAATATGCAAATATACATTTTTAAACGATGCTTTACCCAAGAAGTGCATTACCTATTCTTACCAAGAATAGAATTTGTATTTTGACTGGTCTGGGCTGCATTTCCAAAAAGCATCGTAAGCCTAAATTGATCGTGGAGACCACTGGTGGCAATTGTTCTACGATCAACTGCTTACGATGCTTTTGGGAAAAGCAGGCAGCATTGAACGTTCTCGAAGTCCTCCTCAGTAGCCTAGTGTGTTTAGTGTCTCATAGGACTCCTATGAGACACTAAACACACAACTGTTCTTTGGTGTCTACCAGGGAACTCCTCGCCATCAAACTTGCACTAGAGGTATGGAGACATTGGCTGGAGGGAGCCAAATACAAATTCGAAGTAATCACCGACCATAGAAACCTTGAAAATCTCAGAGAAGCTCGTCGTCTCAATCCTCGTCAAGCCAGATGGTCCATCCTCACAAGATTCGACTGCCTAGTCACTTACTGACCTGGGCACAAGAATTCCAAAGCCGATTCTCTCGTCTTCATCAACTTAATCTGGAATCCACTACTCCTGAACCCATCCTCCCTCCAGCCATGATCGTCAGTCCCATCCTCTGGTCTATAGATGAAGACATTCACCTAGCCACGCAAACTGAACCTGCTTAGCCGGGAGGTCCAGAAGTGTGTATCTACGTACCAACATCCTGTCGTCTACCCCTTCTGGACTCGGCTCACACCTCTCCGGGCTCTGGACACCCAGGTAGCCAGCGGACCCTCTCGCTCCTCAGTCAACGCTACTGGTGGCCCTCTATGACCCAAGACATCTCCTGATATCTCAATGGCTCCTCAGTCTGTGCCTTCAACACTCCACGTCGACTGCCAGCAGGCAAACTGGTCCCACTACCAATTCATCATCGCCCATGGTCCCATCTGGGAATCGACTTCATGATTGACCTTCCACCCTCTGAATCCAATACCTGCATCTTCGTCATTGTCGACCGATTTTCCAAAGCCTGCAAATTGATCCCTCTAAAGAGTCTGCCTACATCCTTCGAAGCAGCCAAAGCACTTCCACAATGTCTTCCATCATTTCGGCCTTCCTGAAGATTTTGTATCCGACCGAGGTCCTCAGTTTATCCATCCCGTGTCTGGAAAGCCTTCTTCAAGCTCCTCTGAGTCTCCATCAGTTTATCTTCCGGTTATCATCCTCAGACCAACGGCCAGACTGAGCGTAAGATCCAAGAGATCGGGAGATACTTGAGGTCATACTGCCACCAGAACCAGAACAGCTGGAGCCGGTTCCTTCCCTGGGCGGAGTATGCCCAGAATTCTCTTGCCAGTCTACCACCGGCCTTACTCCGTTTCAGTGTATCCTCGGATATCAACCTCCCCTGTTTCCCTGGTCCGGTGAGCCATCTGAGGTTCCAGCTGTTAACCACTGGTTCGAGCAGAGCGAGAGGGTGTGGGACTCAGCTCATGTACATCTACAGTAGGCAGTGCGGAGACACACAGCTCAGGCCAACGCCCGAAGATCTGAGGCACCACAGTATCACCCTTGACAAAAAGTATGGTTATCCTCCCGAGATATCCGTCTTCGCCTGCCTTGCCGTGTTCTCATCCTGCATCGCTCACTCTGCACTTTAATAAAGTTTGTTTCTTTGTACACTCTACCTTGTCTGCCTTATTATGGATGTGACAGATTGTAGCTGCTTGCATTGCTAAATGCTAAACATTGTTTAGTAGCCTTGACAATAAGTTTTATGTTAAGACTACCTGCTATTAGATTAACAATTATTAGTTGATTTTAACTGGGTATTAGTTGAGTTAACTTAAAGTTGAATGCAATAGGTTGCCTTATTTTATTTTTTTTAAGTTAGCTTAGGGGTGTGTGATATGATGATTTTTGATCGTGGACGATTAAAATGTCTCCACGATCTGCTTTTAAAGAAATATCGTAGTATCGTGCATTCTATCAGTTGCTGTTCTGGCACCTCTGTCCCAACATACTGAACAATGCGACGTATATTCACATAAAATGTTAACGCAGCGGAACGGGACACTGCAGTTCACAAAAGTTCATAATTTGCATGTGCTTTAATGCCTTGTCGGTTAAACATTTAATTCTAAGTTATCTTTCGAGTCTTATTGTGCTAATACTGTTAAATACACACAAGGTTTACATAAACAAAGTCGGTTATGTCTAAAGTGAAAGCAAACTTGAGAAAATTGAGAGAAAATCTGCTTGTCAAATGCGTGTAGGCTATTTGCAGATGGGAGTTTTACTTACTCAAACATGTTCTGAGGGCAGAAAGGAAAATGATTGGTTTACAGCTTCAACCAATGAAACTGAAGCAAGGGCGGGGTTTAGACGTTTGAATTTGATGTGCGCTGCGGTCTGCGGAGGGATTCTTGAGGAATAGTCGGGAAAAAAGACCGATGTTTGTGGGAGAACGCATTTATTGCAAGGTAAGTGAATTTACTACTATATTTTGTTACAATTCAACATCCTCTAAAGTTTACTAAGATAATAAGCGAACATTTAAAAATGCACAGGACTAATCATCGTCTAAATATCGTATTGTATGCATTTTGATTTGACTGTTTCATCAGTCGACCAAAACAAAGCTGCATATGGGGTAACTGGTGTAAAACATGCTTTTCCAATGCTACCTCGCTGTCTGTTAAATTGATATGCGAGAACAGAACTTTTCAAATTTTCCGCGATATTTCAACGGTCAAAATGATACATCTCCCGCCTTAGCGCTGCTCTCAGGGCATGGAGCTCGATAGGCCTATATTCAAATTGCTGTTATTTTAGTGTATTACGCGCTGCTCTCAGGGCAGGAGTACTCAATAGATTAAAATCGCTGTTATTTTTAGTTTATTACGTGCTGCTCTCAGGGCAGGAGCTCGATAGATTCAAATCGCTTAGTGTATTACGCGCTGCTCTCAGGGCAGGAGTACTCGATATATTCAAATTGCTGTTATTTTAGTGTATTACGCGCTGCTCTCACGGCAGGAGCTCGATAGATTCAAATCGCTGTTATATTCAAGTACACCTGGCTACAGCCTGCAGATCAGGGCGGGGCTGCACCTGGGCCCCGCCCATAACGCTTCTCATTGGTTGGGGCAAAGTGATGACGTCGACGCCACGGTAACACAGGAAATGCGGTTGAAAACAATGCGGTCTTTAAAACGCATGCGCCATATCGCGCTGACAGCGCATGCGTCGTATTTGCTTTAAGTGGTGACGTCACGCGTCTTCAAAACGCATGAGCAAATTTGAAATCAAAACTTTAATAAAATAATAAAGTATTAAAACAACTCTACAGTAATAATGAAAGCAGCAAAAAGTAGTAGAGCGCTTATCCATAGTTTTAACTATGCCTGATCTAAGGTAAACTTATAAGGAGTTACAGAGTAGGCTATATATTGTGTAATATCTGTGTAGTATTTTAAGTTTTTCACATTCTGTTGCACTTCAATGTGTAAATTACAAAATTACTGTAAACATTAATGGCACCTTATATATTTATTATTTAAATCATTCCTCTGTAATAGTTCTTGTTTATTTTTGTGCATTAGGTTATTATAAACATTTATGCCAATAAAGTAGTTTGAAGTTAAACTAATACATTTGTAGTTAGCTACTGTATGTACTGTAGCTACTACATTGTCAATCTCTGTATCCCATATTATGCATGCCAACTCAAAAAAACAAACTCATACCAGTGATAACTTTTTATTTCAAAACCAAAACAAATATTGTGTAAAAGAGACATGCACACATACAGATAATCACGTACACACACACACACGCGCGTACGTGTACACACATACACCTGCCTGACTCACACACGTACGTACACTCACACACGTACGTACACTCACACATGTATGTACACTCACACACGTACGCACACTCACACACACACTCATGTACGTACACTCACACATGTATGTACACTCACACACGTACGCACACTCACACATGTATGTACACTCACACACGTACGCACACTCACACATGTATGTACACTCACACACGTACGTACTCTCACACATGTATGTACACTCACACACGTACGCACACTCACACATGTATGTACACTCACACACGTACGTACTCTCACACATGTATGTACACTCACACACGTACGCACACTCACACATGTACGCACACTCACACACGTACGCACACACACACACACACACACACACTCATGTACGTACACTCACACATGTATGTACACTCACACACGTACGCACACTCACACACGTACGCACACACACACACACACACACACTCATGTACGTACTCTCACACATGTATGTACTCACACACGTACTCACACACGTACTCACACACGTACGCACACACGTACGCACACACACACACACACACACACACACACACACTCATGTACGTACTCTCACACATGTATGTACTCACACACGTACTCACACACGTACTCACACACGTACGCACACACGTACGCACACACACACACACACACACACACGTACGTACACTCACACACGTACGTACACTCACACATGTATGTACACTCACACATGTACGCACACTCACATACGTACGCACACACACACACACACACACTCATGTATGTACTCTCACACATGTATGTACACTCACACACGTACGCACACTCACACATGTATGTACACTCACACACGTACGCACACTCACACATGTATGTAAACTCACACACGTACGCACACTCACACATGTACGCACACTCACACACGTACGCACACACACACACACACACTCATGTACGTACTCTCACACATTTATGTACACTCACACATACGCACACTCACACACGTACGCACACACACACACACACACACACACTCATGTACGTACACTCACACATGTATGTACACTCACACACGTACGCACACTCACGTACGTACACTCACACGTACGTACACACCCGTACGTACACACACACGCATACGTACAAACACACGCATACATACACACACAGACAGACGCGTACGTACACACACACACACACGCGCGTGCGTACGTGTACACACATACACCTGCCTGACTCACACACGTACGCACACTCACACACGTACGCACACTCACACGCGTATGTACACTCACATGTATGTACACTCACACATGTACGTACACTCACACACATGCATGTACACTCACACATGTATGTTCACACACGTACGTACACTCACACACGTACACTCACACACGTACGTACACTCACACATGTATGTACACTCACACACGTACGTACACTCACACACGTACGTACACACACATGCATGTACACTCACACATGTATGTTCACACATGTACGTACACTCACACACGTATGTACACTCACACATGTATGTACACTCACACACGTACGTACACTCACAGACGTACTTACACTCACACACGTACGTACACTCACACACGTACCTACACTCACAGACTTACTTACACTCACACATGTACGTACACTCACACACGTATGTACACTCACACACGTACGTACACTCACAGACGTACTTACACTCACACACGTACGTACACTCACAGACGTACTTACACTCACACACAATCTACTCAGCCTGAAAAAAAAAAAAAACAGTCAACCGAGCAATAGCCCTCAACCTCCTTCTCAGAATAAAGTCCCCGCAGGACTCCCCTTCGGCCATCACCCACATATCCAGGTGTGCAGCCCTTGAATACTTCAGTGCAGTGCAAGCACACAGTCAGCGAGTAGGGCACCCGGAACTCTTGCCTATATTGTCTGGAAAATGCACTCCAGTTCACAACACCTAATTTAGATCAAATACAGAACAAACAATATTTAATAATTTTGAAGAAAGGCATTAACATAGTACAGAGTCATACAAGGAATTTCTTTTTTATACATTTTAAACATATTATAGGAAAATGTTAGACAAGATATGCATGAGTGTTATTGGGTTTGCCTGTAAAGTACCTAAGAGACTTAATTTGTTTATGAACAACAAACTAGTTAAAAAAAGTGTGTCAACACAAACTTTAATTTGGCTTGAGAAAGCCTATCCTGAAAGTTCTAAATAAAGTTTTATATAGTTCTAAATAGTTTTAAAAGCTTGAAGGTTTTCATAACCTTATATTTATATATATTTACATATTAATAACAATAATATCAAAATACATTTAATCAATTTATTCATAGAAAAAAAAATCCTACAATAGCTTTGTATATTACTATTAACTATTAACTCTTAAATCCTATATTTCTTCTCCTGGTTCAGTTTTGCCACTGTATTTCTTTTTAAGGGCCTTATTGTTTTAACCTGTGGTTTTAACACTATATCCTAATCCCACCAAAACCACACACACACACACACACACACACACACACACACTTAGACCTACGCTGCCCAAGTTATTTGTGTGATATGATGAGTAAAGTTAGTTACACGATCTCATTTTTACACCACTTAATTTTAACATAACACTAAACACCCCTTCAGAATTAAAAATGGTAAAATAAAATGTAAATAAAAGAATAGCTTACCTACATTCACAGTACTCACTATGCAGCGATGAACATCGGAAATGAAAACATGCTAGAATCGACGTCATGACTTCACGCCACTAACCAATGAGAAGAGATGTTGGCGGAAAGAGACGTGCAGCCCCGCCCCAGGTGCGGCCCCGCCCCGATCGATGTCATCACTTGCCACTGACCAATGAGAAGCATCCTGCCCAAATCTGCAGGCTGCAGCCAGGTGCTTCTCGTTATATTACGCGCTGCTCTCAGGGCAGGAGTACTCAATAGATTAAAATCGCTGTTATTTTTAGTTTATTACGTGCTGCTCTCAGGGCAGGAGCTCGATAGATTCAAATCGCTGTTATTTTAGTGTATTACGCGCTGCTCTCAGGGCAGGAGCACTCAATAGATTCAAATCGCTTTTATTTTAGTGTATTACGCGCTGCTCTCAGGGCAGGAGTACTCAATAGATTCAAATCGCTGTTATTTTTAGTGTATTACACGCTGCTCTCAGGGCAAGAGTACTCAATAGATAAAAATCGCTGTTATTTTTAGTTTATTACGTGCTGCTCTCAGGGCAGGAGCTCGATAGATTCAAATCACTGTTATTTTAGTGTATTACGCGCTGCTCTCAGGGCAGGAGCACTCAATAGATTCAAATCGCTTTTATTTTAATGTATTACGCGCTGCTCTCAGGGCAGGAGCTCGATAGATTCAAATCGCTGTTATTTTAGTGTATTACGCGCTGCTCTCAGGGCAGGAGTACTCAATAGATTCAAATCGCTTTATAACAATAGATTTTAT
This sequence comes from Squalius cephalus, assembly GCF_949319135.1. Classification (NCBI taxonomy): domain Eukaryota; kingdom Metazoa; phylum Chordata; class Actinopteri; order Cypriniformes; family Leuciscidae; genus Squalius; species Squalius cephalus. The sequence continues at coordinate 56,415,350 of NC_137122.1, read as the reverse complement.
TTTTTTCACAATAGAGTCAGTGGTGCAGGTGGAGCCAAAGATCTGGAGAGAGTCAACAGTGCAAGTGGAGCCGAAGAGATGGAGAGATTCAGCGGTGCAGGTGGAGCCGAAGATCTGGAGAGAGTCAACAGTGCAAGTGGAGCCGAAGAGATGGAGAGATTCAGCGGTGCAGGTGGAGCCGAAGATCTGGAGAGAGTCAACGGTGCAGGCGGAGCCGAAGAGGTGGAGAGATTCAGTGGTGAAGGTGGAGCCGAAGAGATGGAGAGATTCAGCGGTGCAGGTGGAGCCGAAGATCTGGAGAGAGTCAACGGTGCAGGCGGAGCCGAAGAGATGGAGAGAGTCAACGGTGCAGGTGGAGAAGAGGAGATGGAGAGAGTCAACGGTGCAGGTGGAGAAGAGGAGATGGAGAGAGTCAACGGTGCAGGTGGAGAAGAGGAGATGGAGAGAGTCAACGGTGCAGGTGGAGCTGAAGAGCCAGAGAGCGTCAGTGGTGCAGGTGGAGCCGACGATCTGGAGAGAGTCAGTGGTGCAGGTGGAGCTGAAGAGCTGGAGAGAGTCAGTGGTGCAGGTGAAGCTAAAGAGCTGGAGAGAGTCAGCGGTGCAGGTGAAGCTAAAGAGCTGGAGAGAGTCAGTGGTGCAGGTGGAGCTGAAGAGCTGGAGAAAGTCAGCGGTGCAGGTGGAGCCGAAGAGCTGGAGAGAGTCAGCGGTGCAGGTGGAGCTGAAGAGCTGGAGAGAGTCAGTGGTGCAGGTGGAGCCGAAGATCTGGAAAGAGTTAGCGGTGCAGGTGGAGCTGAAGAGCTGGAAAGAGTCAGCGGTGCAGGTGGAGCTGAAGAGCTGGAGAGAGTCAGTGGTGCAGGTGGAGCTGAAGAGCTGGAGAAAGTCAGCGGTGCAGGTGGAGCCGAAGAGCTGGAGAGAGTCAGCGGTGCAGGTGGAGCTGAAGAGCTGGAGAGAGTCAGTGGTGCAGGTGGAGCCGAAGATCTGGAAAGAGTTAGCGGTGCAGGTGGAGCTGAAGAGCTGGAAAGAGTCAGCGGTGCAGGTGGAGCTGAAGAGCTGGAGAGAGTCAGCGGTGACTCTCTGAGAGTCAGCAGTGCAGGTGGAGCTGAAGAGCTGGAGAGAGTCAGTGGTGCAGGTGGAGCTGAAGAGCTGGAGAAAGTCAGTGGTGCAGGTGGAGCCGAAGAGCTGGATAGAGTCAGCGGTGCAGGTGGAGCTAAAGAGCTGGAGAGAGTCAGTGGTGCAGGTGGAGCCGAAGATCTGGAAAGAGTTAGCGGTGCAGGTGGAGCTGAAGAGCTGGAAAGAGTCAGCGGTGCAGGTGGAGCCGAAGAGCTGGAGAGAGTCAGCGGTGCAGGTGGAGCTGAAGAGCTGGAGAGAGTCAGTGGTGCAGGTGGAGCCGAAGATCTGGAAAGAGTTAGCGGTGCAGGTGAAGCTGAAGAGCTGGAGAGAGTCAGTGGTGCAGGTGGAGCTGAAGAGCTGGAGAAAGTCAGTGGTGCAGGTGGAGCCGAAGATCTGGAGAGAGTCAACGGTGCAGGCGGAGCCGAAGAGATGGAGAGAGTCAACGGTGCAGGTGGAGAAGAGGAGATGGAGAGAGTCAACGGTGCAGGTGGAGAAGAGGAGATGGAGAGAGTCAACGGTGCAGGTGGAGAAGAGGAGATGGAGAGAGTCAACGGTGCAGGTGGAGCTGAAGAGCCAGAGAGAGTCAGTGGTGCAGGTGGAGCCGACGATCTGGAGAGAGTCAGTGGTGCAGGTGGAGCTGAAGAGCTGGAGAGAGTCAGTGGTGCAGGTGAAGCTAAAGAGCTGGAGAGAGTCAGCGGTGCAGGTGAAGCTAAAGAGCTGGAGAGAGTCAGTGGTGCAGGTGGAGCTGAAGAGCTGGAGAAAGTCAGCGGTGCAGGTGGAGCCGAAGAGCTGGAGAGAGTCAGCGGTGCAGGTGGAGCTGAAGAGCTGGAGAGAGTCAGTGGTGCAGGTGGAGCCGAAGATCTGGAAAGAGTTAGCGGTGCAGGTGGAGCTGAAGAGCTGGAAAGAGTCAGCGGTGCAGGTGGAGCTGAAGAGCTGGAGAGAGTCAGTGGTGCAGGTGGAGCTGAAGAGCTGGAGAAAGTCAGCGGTGCAGGTGGAGCCGAAGAGCTGGAGAGAGTCAGCGGTGCAGGTGGAGCTGAAGAGCTGGAGAGAGTCAGTGGTGCAGGTGGAGCCGAAGATCTGGAAAGAGTTAGCGGTGCAGGTGGAGCTGAAGAGCTGGAAAGAGTCAGCGGTGCAGGTGGAGCTGAAGAGCTGGAGAGAGTCAGCGGTGACTCTCTGAGAGTCAGCAGTGCAGGTGGAGCTGAAGAGCTGGAGAGAGTCAGTGGTGCAGGTGGAGCTGAAGAGCTGGAGAAAGTCAGTGGTGCAGGTGGAGCCGAAGAGCTGGATAGAGTCAGCGGTGCAGGTGGAGCTAAAGAGCTGGAGAGAGTCAGTGGTGCAGGTGGAGCCGAAGATCTGGAAAGAGTTAGCGGTGCAGGTGGAGCTGAAGAGCTGGAAAGAGTCAGCGGTGCAGGTGGAGCTGAAGAGCTGGAGAGAGTCAGCGGTGACTCTCTGAGAGTCAGCAGTGCAGGTGGAGCTGAAGAGCTGGAGAGAGTCAACAGTGCAGGCGGAGTGGAAGAGTGGGATAGAGTCAGTGGTGAGGGTGGAGCTGAAGAGCTGGAGAGAATCAGCGGTGCAGGTGGAGCTGAAGAGCTGCGTGGCACAAGAGGAACAGGTGAGTCCAGGAGACTGGGTGGAGCCGGACGTGAGTGTGGAGACAATGGGGTGGGCAGGACATTGGGCGGGACAGGGTTATCAATGACATTGACAGGACCGTAGTGAGAAGGGAAGAGTTTGGGGGTTTGGAGATGGACAGGAGCTGCTCCATGTCGAAGTTGATGATCCAGCACTCATTGACTGGCTCATGGAGTGACTGTCCTGATCTTCTGACTGTATGGCAGATCTTGCTGAAAAACTCCTCAGCCCATCTTTTTCATCTGGCTGCAGATCGGAGACTGTCCTCCTGTGAAAAACGACCGTATAAGTCGTTTGTACACGCTGCGTATTACGACCTATAGTTACATTTTAAAATTAGGCGACATCTAGTGGTCTTATAAATAACAACAGTGTCGTTTATCAGGCGTATCGTCATCAAATGACCTTTGACCGTCATTGGCAATAAAAAAAATAAAAAAAAATGCGGTGAGAGGAAAGAGTGACCCTGAACATCAATACAGGTGAATTTTTATTTTAATGTTCTTTTTAAGCTATCGTTCTGATTGTCGGCCATTCATGTGTAAGTAAGTGCAGTTTGATGTTTTCTTTACAAATCAGTTGCTAATGCCACTAAACAATTGTGATTTTACCATAGTAAATGTAGCTCGATCCTGTTAGTAAAAGCCCAGTGACCACGACGCTTACCATATTTTTACCATAGTAACCAGTTTCACTATGGTATTTGTAGTTAAATAAGAGTAACATAACACTTTAACACTGTGGTTTTAATGTGGTATTTGTAGTTAAAACACAGTACCTCAAATGGTTTTACCACAGTAACTGTAGATTTACTGTGGAATTTGTAGTTTAAGCACAGTAACTTACCATGTTTTTACCACAGTAACACTGTCACTGTCTACTTTTTGTAGTTAAAGCACAGTAATCACAACACTTGACATGGTTTTACCACAGTAACCAGTTTTACTGTGGTAAGTGTTGTTAAAGAACAGTAACCACAGTACTTACCATAGTTTTACTGTGGTAGTTGTAGCAAAAGCATAGTAACTATGAGTAACCTGTGAGTCTGTCTGTCTCTCTCTTTCTCAGCTTTTTTTCTGAACTGTAATTCATTTACACATATTTTTGCTCTCTTTCTTTCTCTTCTTTATCATGGCATATACTTTTTTTTTTTTTTTTGACCAATTCTGTCAGAAAGCTGCTATTAACAGCTGATCTTGAAGAAGCTGCCTTGAAGAACAGCTGATCTTGAAGAAGGAGGCTGAACAAGTTCTTCAAAGGTTCAACATTCACAGGTAATGTTGAACACATTTAGTTATAAGTGATTTGCTTTAACGAACGTATCCTTATTTTGTGTGTTATTAACTTTCCTTAAAGTCCTTCCTCACAAATATTTTGGTCACAGATTATTTTTAACACACGTCTCAACATTATTTATTTCTCTTTGTTTCAGTTGAAAAGGAAGTGCTGTCAAGGGCTTGTTAAACCTGTCTTCATGGAGAGGGATGAGTTCGGCCATCTTGTGCGTAACGCAGAAGACAAAAAGCTGCAAAGGCAAACATTTCCAATGGTATGTCTATGTTGGTCTTAACCCTTGATTGAACATTACTGCAGTTACATTTTGCACAGCATTTGATCTTTCTTAAACTTTGTTTTACATACCACATGTCCCCATCAGTAAGAATCCCTAATAAAGCGTCATGTCAAAGTAGTAATAATTCATACAATTTACCAAGTCAGCAAATTCATATGATATTGTACAAGTGTACTCGTACAAAATTCTATGACTTTTACTCTTGCCGCGTCACGCACCAGCGAAAGGAGAAAAGAGAGTGTTTTAGTCCCGCCGAGGCCGGACCAACCTCCATTTCTCACACATTTCTCAGTCCCCTCTTAAGTTCAGGCGACTGGAAATATCTATATCTATATCTATATTTATACTGGTATAAATATATACCCAGATAGCAAGGTGACATTGATTAAATGTTGAAATTCCATCAGAATCATCATTTTGGTTGAGGTTGAAAATTCAATGCTAAATAATATTGGATCAATGTTGAAAAATCAATGCTAAAATAATATTGGAACAATGTTACTGTTGACTCTCTCCAGATCTTTGGCTCCACCTGCACCACTGACTCTCTCCGACTCTCTCCGACTCTCTCCGGCTCTTCAGCTCCACCTGCACCGTTGACTCTCTCCATCTCCTCTTCTCCACCTGCACCGTTGACTTTCTCCATCTCCTCTTCTCCACCTGCATCACTGAATCTCTCCACCTCTTCAGCTCCACCTGCACTGCTGACTCTCTCCAGATCTTCAGCTCCACCTGCACCACTGACTCTCTCCAGCTCTTCAGCTCCACCTGCACTGCTGAATCTCTCCATCTCTTCGGCTCCGCCTGCACCGTTGACTCTCTCCAGCTCTTCAGCTCCACCTGCACCGCTGAATCTCTCCAGCTCTTCGGCTCCACCTGCACCACTGACTCTCTCCAGCTCCTCCTGCACAAAAATTATATTCATATATACCAAACAAGCCAAAATAAGTAATAAGCAATCAATAGAATAAAAGAGAAAACTAGGATGACAAACTATGGAGTGTTAAAAGCCAGGGTGAATAAATAAGTATTAAGATAAGATTTAAAATTACAGACGGGGCATGCGTAATAAAGGGAGGAAGGCTATTCCACAGCTTTGGTCCAACAGTGGGGAAAGCGCAATCACCAAGTTTTACTCTAGGAACTGTGAGAAGGCCAAGGTCACAAAATCTCAGGTTTCTAAAAGGAGTGTACGGAATCAATAGATCAGTTAAATATTGTTGTCAGTTGTTAATTTTCAACAGTACCTATATCATTGTATGTATCTCTGCATTATCTCTGAGCTTCTGTCCAAAACTTGGATGCATTCACAAAGAGATACCGATGAGGGCCACACAGCTCTCCACAGGCTGCTTAGAGGTCCTAGGTGGAGCTACTGGGTCAATAATCATGGACTGAGCTTGCAAATACTCTGACCAAGGAGAACCAATAATAACCAGAGAGAGAGATGAAGGGGCTGAGGAGAGGCAATGCAGGCAGGGCTGGCGGTCTGGATAGTGCAGGTGGGGGTAAACAGACTTAACATGGTCACACGGGACAGGCATACAATTCAGGAATGGATCTCTAGGTTGACACGGAACAGGTAGACTTGGAACAGGCATACTTAAAACCGGCAGAGAAGGTGGGACCGGGAGGCAGGGCGGGAATTCAAATTCTAAAATTTAAGTACTGATAACGAAGACAGGTTCGGTGCAGGAAACAAAAATGGGCAGGACAAATACACTCAAATTCTATAAGCATCTCATCAGCTGCTGGGCTCCATGACATCCCCTTAAACTCCATCAGTAACCCTGGGGGCACAGGCAATGATGCTAGCTCACGCACCTGGTCAGACTTTTCCTTGGCTCAGTCTCCTTTGGCACTGGCGCTGGTATCGTGGCGGGCTCTGGCTCGCCATCTGCGCTGTGCTGCTGTCAGAGGCTGGTACGCTGATCTCTTCCTCGGTCTCGCAGACTGTTGTGGAGGAGTACCCACTCCACGTACTCCATGAAAGTCCCTAGAGGCTAATTTCTGGGCAACCACGCTCTCATCTACACATTGAGGCTTGTCCGGAAAAGCACACACACGCAGTCATCATCATAACGGCAGGTTCACAAGTTTGATATTTATGATTTTGGATCGTGGAGGCTCTGATGCGATCAGGAGCAGTAAAATAATAGTAATGACACCAAACAATTGAAGATTTTTTGGACAAAAATTCAGTTGCTACGTAGCCACACCCCCCAGATTGTTGGGGGATGCTAATCGGGTTCAAAATTAGCCTTAAAATCTTCTTGTGTGTGTGACCAGCCTTAAATAAACATAAACATAAAGTGGTTTATAAACATAAAGTGGAACAGGTGCGAAACTCAAATCAGAAACTATGGCAACTAACAATGAATGAGAACTCAGGCAAACAGAAACAGGGAAAACGAAACCAAAACACAATGAAACTTAACAACCTGACATTACACCACCTCACGGAAGGCACGTCCTCGCGCTGCAACAAACAATAAAGTCCAACAAACGAGGGAGGGTAGGTGCTCTGGAGGAGAGCTAGAGACTGCAGGAGACTGGGAGTTACCTAGGGCCTAGTGGCCTAGGTGGAGTGAGGGTGCCGGAGGACTGAGGCAGAGCCTGTGAGACCGAGGACCAAGTGTCACAGTGTCTGGCTTGTGTATCCCGGGTGTCCACTAGATGTCTCTTCCCCATACTGTCACCATTACTTCATGAGCTGCATTTCCCACAATCCTTGTCTGGACTCATCACTGATCAATAGCCGCTTTCCGACCAAGTAGTTACAGGAACTTAGTTATAGGAACTGTCCACTTCTAAACAGTTCTATGAACTACTCTCCCCCAAACTCGGTTTTGCTGTTTGCGTTCGCACTGGCCAAGTGGCCATAGGAACTGGTAGGAGGGGTAAGGGAGTGACGCAAGCACGGCGACTTTTATTTTGACGGCGCGACGGACCTTTATTTTGACGGCGCTGAGAACGACAGAGCAAACAATGCTCGCATTCTCTGTGTTCATTAGTTAGCGATCTGTCTAACAGTACTGTTTAACATGTTATTAGATAGAATTGTTATAGAAAGTACACAGTATATGAAAAAAAAGTTATTAGCCTATGCCGTGTGGTTGATGTCCAGTTGCTAGCTGGGCTGAAATACATAATCATGTTTGGCTTGGTCCCCTCAAAGTTGCGTTGGATTTTCTCTTCAGCATAAAGGTTTAGAGGCCCATCTATCACTGTTTTCCCCTACTCTGAAGTAGGAGCTAAATTAGTTCCTCCAAATGGAGTTCCTAGAACTAAAATCGTTCCTAGTCGGCGTGTTTGCACCGCAGGAACATACGGGTACTTTAGCCAATAGTTCTAGGAACTGTGAAAAGGTTCCTCCGGTCGGAAAGCGGCTATTGCACTCAGCTGTTCCCTATCACATTGTTAGTATCTGTGTACAGGTGCTGGTCATAAAATTAGAATATCATCAAAAAGTTGATTTATTTCAAGAATTCAACTTAACAGGTGAAACTATATTATATAGACTCATTACATGCAAAGTGAGATATTTCAAGCCTTTATTTGTTATAATTTTGATGATTATGGCTTACAGCTTATGAAACCAAGCGTGCCGCACAAGCCCTGAAAAGTGAAGCCAAAACGTCTCGATCGCCCCCCGGTGGCTGGTCCTAGTATAGGTCATAAGCCCCGCCTCCCCGTGTTATTCAACGGGATGTGAGACCAACTAAACAATTAAATTACACTTCAAATATCTTTTTCCAAAGGTGGTTTCTTTCATTTGCTGTCGTTTTGTATCACGCTGATGTAAGTTCAAGTGTCTGTTTCAAAAATAAGTTGTTTTTTAGTTAGTTACGTGATGCGGTGGTGTAACGTCATGATTGACAGGTTCTCCGAGCGAAGTAGTCACTGAAGCACCAACGGACATTTTTTCGGGATCTTCGGAGGACTGAGGAGATTGTATTTACTTTATTTTAACAAGCCTCTTGTCGTACTGCAATCAATTTTTAAAAAAGTGTGCAGAATCCACTCTCCCTGAGGCGAGTGAGGGCGGAGCGTTGATTTCGCGGCTTTACTTCCTGCTCACTACTGCGCAGGTCTGGTCCCGAGATCGCTACTGCGCAGACTCAAGTTCCAATATGTCAGCGCCATATCGGGACTCTGGCGGCTTCAGTTCTCATCAATGGAAGAGAGCGAAGGGGCGTCGTCCATCTTTTTTTACAGTCTATGTATGAAACACACAAAATCAAAATCCCAGAAAATTTGAATATTACATGAAATCACACAGTAATTACACAGTGATACCATGGTCATTGAACCAGGTTTTGGTTATTTTGGCAGTGTGGGCAGGTGCAAATCCTGCTAGAAAATGAAGTCAGCATCTCCATAAAGCTTGTCTGCTGAAGGAAGCATGAAGTGCTCTGGAAATGTCCTGGTAGACGGCTGCGTTGAGTGGACAGCACAGTGGACCAACACCAGCCGATGACATGGCTCCCCAAACCAACACAGACTGTGGAAACTTCACACTGGACTTCAAGTATCTTGGATTGTGTGCCTCTCCATTCTTCCTCCAGACTCTGGGACCTTGGTTTCCAAATGAGATGCAAAATTTGCTCTCATCAGAAAAGAGGACTTTGGTCCACTGTGCTTTATTAAATCCAGAGTCAACGCAGCCGTCTACCAGGACATTTCCAGAGCACTTCATGCTTCCTTCATTTTCCAGCAGGATTTGCACCTGCCCACACTGCCAAAAGAACCAAAACCTGGTTCAATGACCATGGTATCACTGTGTAAATACTGTGTGATTTCATGTAATATTCTAATTTTCTGGGATTTTGATTTTGTGTGTTTCATAAGTTGTAAGCCATAATCATCAAAATTATAACAAATAAAGGCTTGAAATATCTCACTTTGCATGTAATGAGTCTATATATTAGTTTCACCTGTTAAGTTGAATTCTTGAAATAAATCAACTTTTTGATGATATTCTAATTTTATGACCAGCACCTGTATACCCTGTCTGTTTAGTGTTTGTCACGGAGTCCTTGTATATTGTCACACCACTTCTGGAAGTCTGTTTTTGCTTGTTCTTGTTTGTTTCTTGTTTTTGGATTGCCTTATTGGATTTTGACCCTTGCCTGGACTAGTTTGTGAGTACGGATTTCCCTAATATATACTGCGATTGGATCTTACCTTTTCCCATGTGTGTGTATCGTGACACCAAGCTGGAGCCAGAGGGGAAGGAGGAGCCTGATGGAGCTGAAGGGGTGGAGGGACAAGGTGCTGCCAGAGATCCAGAAGTTAATGGCTTAGGCATAACAACGACTGACCAAGGCGAAGCTAGAGGGACGAGGGCTAAGTATTGTTTTTACAACTACTCATGGGCGTGTGACCTGCAAATTTGAGTATATTTTATTTCATGTTAAAAAAATTAGTAAGGAGCGAGTCCACCAGTGTAGGCCTATGTGTGTGAGAGGGTGAGATTCTGGGAGCGAGTAGTCAACTGCGTGGGTCACGAGTCGTGTGTGTCATGCTGTTGTCACTTCTAACATCACAGCTCAGTCAGAAATGACGAAACGAACCATTTTTATCACCAGAGCTAGACCCTCTACAGCACACAAATTGCAGAGAAGGAAAAATCAGATGACGAGTCAGAAGAAGCAGGAGTCTGAGAAAAAGGCAAGACAACAATATTTTCGACAGGAAAATAGTTAGAGTTTACTAGGCTTAGATACTTAGGAATAGGCTGAGGGAGTTTATTTGGCATAGGCTAGATATCGCAAAAACACTAACACCATGAAATGAAAACTTTAGCGTAAGTTTTGCCGGGAAGACTCAATTGTTACATCACTTATTACCTTCTCATCTACCCAACCGTGTTCTAATACTTGTAGTATAAAAGATCGGTACTTACACATGTATGGGTGAAGTAGTGAAGTACAACAGCAGCTTGAAGCATAAAAATGCAGAGACAGATACATTAATTAAACTGCATTGCCATTTCCAACAGCATTTCGAAGACAGGAAGCTATAACATTCAGTCAGCAGATGAGGCTAAAATGACAGTGAAATTTAACACAGCGTATTTCATGGCTAAGGAGGAACTATTCACCAAATTCAAGGGTCAAACTGATTTGTTAAAAAATGTTATTCTACACACAGCAATGACACAGCATGGGCGTAGTTCATTGGCATTACTGCAGATTCACTCAAACAGAAGACTCATGAAAAGAATAAGGAAACTAGTAATCTCTCATTCATAATCAATGGCATTGGTGACACAGATGCTTCAACTAAAGATTGTGAAATAGTGTACGCAAGGATCCTGCAATAAGGTAAACCAATGAGTATTTGATTGACCACATGGAAGTTCAGCATGCAAATACTCAAGGTATGTTACTTACAGTAACTGAATTTGACTCCAATTTAGTGCTTACTCTCAATAACACAACAGTCACTTCAGAAATGTATGCCAGGAATTACTACAAGAGTGAAACCATTAAACTTTTTAAGCCTAAAATAAATATATATTATTTGTAGGTGCCACAACTGTTCATTGTGATTACGGGGAAACGAAGGAAACTGTTACTTTCTGCTGGTGGTTTTGGTGTATAGTGAATATCTAATTGCGTTGCAGGTTGATTTAAGGTGTGCCCCTAAATTTTATGCTTGTGCTCCTAAAAGTTTCAGTAAGGGGCTACATTGCTTCTAGTAAAAAAAGTTAGTCTGAAGCCCTGATAAAAATTACACAAATGAATAAAAGAGTATACCATCTCACTCAAAGACAATTTGAGTGCAGGTTTCTTATATGAACAACACACACACACACACACACACACACACACACACACACACACACACACACACACACACACACACACACACATAACTATAGCCTAAAATTCAATATATTGCCTAGCATTAATTCCTTAGTAAGTGTCGTCACCTATGCATTTAAACAAAGCTATTACTGAAACAATTCACTTTATTACTGCCAGATTTTTTTTTTTTTTTTTTTTAACTTTGAATCAATTGAATGATTCGCAAAATGATTCGTTGTTTCGAAGCCCTCAAAACGCGACACGCCGGTGACCCCTGCTGGTCAATGTCGTGTAAATGCGTCGAAATTCAGCCCAAACATCCATAAAAACACCTTTTACGTACCAACTGCAAATATTTGATTGAAAGTGTACTCTATTAAATGCTATTATATACCATAACAAATGAAGTGTCTGTATAAAATGTGTTATTTTGTTCAAATATAGGGCTTGATTTGTTTTATGGGGGCTGCTTGGTTAATCAGGTCTAAGAGACTATAAGTGTCCCTTTTATACAAATGTGGCATTACAATGTCTACAGAAATCAGGTAAAACTATATAGACACTGGTTCATAAAGTGACATATCGAAACGTTTGAAAACAGTTTGAAGTAACGAAGCCTCGTTTATTGAAATCACGTGACTTTAGCAGTGCGACACCATAGAGCAGTAGACTGTAAAAAATAGTGCGACACCCGCTCCGAATCACTGATTCAAACCAAATGATTCTCAAAGGTTTTGATTCTCAAACTCTATGGTTTCGAAGCTTCACAAAGGAGTGATTCACGCACGCCCGTCACTAGGTGTCAGTAGTGAGGCGCCGTACGTTGATAGACAACATTGGAGCTCGCGCAGAAGAAATCGGTATGGTTGTTTGGAAACCGCAGTAAACGTTGGTCTTCTTTAATAGCTATTACAACATTCACAGGTTTTCCTTTGTAAATACGAAGATAAAACCACGAGACTCTGTAGCAGAACACCTGTAAAACGGCTCAGTTTTGTTGTTGGTCAATAGGTAGTTGATCATGAACGTGGCTAAAAGTGGTTATCGTGTCTTCTCGGCCAACTCTACGCCCGCATGCATTGAGCTCTCTAAGAGGATTACTGAGTAAGTAAAGTATCCTACGACCAATTGCTCGATATTTAACATGGTCTTGATGTATAAATGTGATGTTATTGTGACAGTGGCCTGTAGATCAGCAGATCCTGGCCTGTTTCTTCGCATCATCACTTTGATGATTTCATGTAGGCTAGTTGTAAAATTGATAACTGATCTATTGATCATCACCATTGTGCTCTTGAACATCAGAGAAGTGGACCTGTAATAAGTGTACTTGCTTTGGGAAGTAAATTTAATGTTTATCTTGTGCACGTGAAGAGCTCAGGAACAGTGGGCTATTCATCACATAAGCTGTGCATGTGACTGACAAATATCCTGCATTCATTGCAAACTCTTGACTGAAGGAATACAAATCTATTTAATCACATTGTCATGCAACTCTGCTTCACAGTTCCTTTCATGATAAGACACTCTTTGCAAACCTGTCCTGATTTTCTGCTTGTGTTTGCACAGGCGTCTTGGAGTGGAGCTGGGGAAATCAGTTGTTTACCAGGAGTCAAACAGAGGTGATCAATAATGCTTGCTTTGTTCAAATACAGGTTGACCCTTGATACCCTGTACGTTTTGACATGGACTGAACGCATTTTCACTATAATTTGATTTTAAAAAGTCATGTATTGTGCAAACCATAAAGCTTGAATGCTGATAATCTTAATACATAAATGGGTTAAGTGTCCTTGTACATGTTACATGTGCTTAAGTAATAATAACAGTAAATCATTCATAATTGCAAACATCTAACCCTAATTATACAGTAAGTACATGTTGTTAATTGATATTACTTGGTACTTAATTATATAATTACACTGTAACAAGGACTCCTTGAAATAAAGTGCTACACTTTATTTGGTTGCATATGTTACATTCACTTCCCATAGTAATAACAGTAAATTGTGCATAATTACATACAACTAAGCATCAACCTAATCCTACCCTAACCCTATAGTAAGTACATGTTGTTGATTAATATTACTCAGTACTTAAATATATAATTACACTGTACAATGTCTTTGCTACACTGTAATTATATATTTAAGTACTGAGTAATATTAAGTAACTACATGTACTTAATATAGTGTGAGGATTAGGATTAGGTTGAGGGTTAATTGCATGTAATTATGCATAATTTTAGTACTACAGTAACTAAATGTAACATATGTAACATTGACACTGTAAATTAAAGTGTAACCAAAATGTGATTCTCCTTACTGAATTGTTTGTAATTACTAGACTTCGAAGGCCATCACTGCATTTTCTCAATTTCAAGCTTCATCTGGATCTCTCAAAGTCTGCACTATTTATGACAATGATGTTCCTACATCACACAAAGCTAAAAGGATTATTTCATATCTGTACGCACAGGAGAACTTCTCACAAAATTATTCTAGCTAATTGACAACACATGCGCACACACATGAATTTGTTCTAATGTTAATGAATCTGGAGTATTCTAAATGAGCGACCGTGTGCCCGAGGTTATAGTCGTTTGCATAAAACACACCCAAACAATCTCCAAATAAGGGCTTTCTGTGCGACCCTTCCTTTATAGCCTTTCGTCACGCTCAGCAAACATGTGGCCTTCTCTAAAGACGTATCTGAGAGCACATGCATCTGCAAAAACCAGCTCAAACACAACAAACAGCTTTTACCCAGATTTTACCACGAGAAACCTTGCAGATGAGCCATAACACGGCTTACTTCTTAATATTTCACTGGATATGATGAAATTGAAGCTGCAATAGTCTTTTCTTCTTTCTTGTGTCGTAAGTCAGAGTGAAACGGCTTCTCGAATAAGAAAAAACTGTAGGACGAGACTTGTTTGTGTCCATGTGGAATTGGTTGGATGGCTGTGGTTTGCTATTGGTGGATCTCATGTGAGTGACAGGTTGCTCCGCCCTCGCGCCAGTAAACGCATCATCAGAGAAGAGGAGAGATGCTGGAGGGGAAGATATTTGGATTAAAGACTACAAGACGCATTAATTAAAAACAAAATATGTGCATGGATAAATTGTTTATAATAAATCCTGCAATATTCCATATAAATAAGAATTGTCAACATTTGTGTGTTAGTGACCATGTGTCCGAATAAGACAACTTTATAGTAGAAAAACACTCTGAAAAAACACAGTATGTCCGAATTCATAGCATTCATAGACCAGTAGGTGAAAAGTACCCGGATGACCTTCTTCATACGGCCAGATTGTGTATCCACGTATGAAATGCGTATCTGATCGACACTTTACTATCCCATGAGGCCACATGAGAGGATTTGTGACAGTGAAGCTCAAGCGATGTACTAAGTCACATGATGATGACAGATGTCCAAACCTCATTCATACTCTACACGCGTTCAAACTATATACAGATGTTTTTCAATGGTCGCCAAGTAAATTTCTTATTTTTGTTTGAGGTGAAATATTACATTTCATCCAAACACCAGTTAGTAGCAACTAAATAATCCATGTAATGTTGCTTTTTCGATGCGTTTGCTTTTATCTTACAGAAACGAGAGTTGAGATCAAAGAGTCTGTGAGAGGCCAAACAATCTTCATCATTCAAACCATTCCCAGGTAAGAGTTAAAAAATCAGCAATCAGCACTTTTGAGTCTGTGCATTTTGCAATCTAAAATCATATATAATGCATCATTGCACACAAGGTGATGTTTTTAATGTGAGTTGCAGTTGCCAGTTAAAGGGTTAGTTCACCCAAAAATCATTTACTCACCCTCCATTGAAATCAAAAGGTGAAAAGCCATGCTTTTTAGTATTTATATACATGGCATCTTACCTTTTATTCTGAACTGCATGTAGTCGTCTTTCAGGCCCAGAAGCGTCTTAGGACAGTCAGCTAAAATCTATTTTTCTGTCTCTGTCAGAGATGTCAACACGGCTATTATGGAGCTGCTGATCATGGCCTATGCACTGAAGACCTCCTGTGCCAAGAACATCATCGGCGTGATCCCCTACTTCCCCTACAGTAAACAGTGTAAGATGAGGAAGAGAGGGTCTATAGTGTGCAAACTGCTCGCTTCCATGTTAGCTAAAGCAGGTAATGCATTATAATGTCTATGATGTACCTACTTCTGTTTTCACACTACCACTCACATGTTTGGACGTAACATTCAGTGTTTATTATTATACGTGCATGCTGAACACTTGATGACTGCTGTTCCTTTAGTGTCTGCTTCAAATGAAAACTATTAATTTAATAATTTTACAAAAAAATTTTACTCTCTGCATTGATGACTAGGTCTGACTCATATAATCACAATGGATCTGCACCAGAAAGAGATCCAGGGCTTCTTTACATTCCCTGTGGACAACCTGCGGGCTTCTCCATTCCTGCTGCAGTACATTCAGGAGGAGGTTGGCAGCATCCACAGCCAAAAGCGTCACCTTTTTAATTGTTAAAATGATAAATAATTAATTAATATTGATCAATTCTCCTTTTCCTATTTCTGTTTTGCATAGGTTCCTGATTATAGAAATGCTATCATTGTAGCCAAGTCCCCATCTGCTGCAAAACGGTAACTGCTCCTGGATTTGTTTTCCATGTGTGTTTGTTTTGTGGGTGAAAGCAGGCCTAGATGGAAGTGGATGAGGGAGTGGATTTAAACATTGTGAAATGGCTTAAACCGAGCTGAGAACCCTACATTTTTAGATGAAAGTGTTATCCAATTAAATAACATGCAAGGGGCAGATAAAGCATATCACTTTGTGGATGGCTGCACATTTGCAGAGATTTGTGAGTGCAGATTGCATGTGGGTCTGCTTGTTTATAGTATTTCATAAACAAAACTTCCAGGTTGCTTGAATTGCCTCATTATGTTTTTTTGGGATATTTCCTTTCATGTAATATATAATATAGCTGTTTGTGAATGTTAAAGGTCTTTGAAATTTTGAAGATCATAGTGCAGATAAATGGAGTTTACCACTTCTGAACTGCCTGAAACGATTACAATTACAGTCTTACTTCCTGTTAAAAATTGATAGGGTAAACCCTACACCCTAGCTCCAAGAGCTATGGTAATAGTGTTTCTGACAATCACTGTAACCGGTCGACCAATCACAACAGACTGGACTATCTGACCAATCAGAGCAGAGTAGACCAATCACAACAGACTAGACCATCTGACCAATCAGAGCAGAGTAGACCAATCACAACAGACTGGGTCATCTGACCAATCAGAGCAGAGTAGACCAATCACAACAGACTGGACCATCTGACCAATCAGAGCAGAGTAGACCAATCACAACAGACTGGGTCATCTGACCAATCAGAGCAGAGTAGACCAATCACAACAGACTGGACCATCTGACCAATCTGACCAGAGTAGACCAATCACAACAGACTGGGCCATCTGACCAATCAGAGCAGAGTAGACCAATCACAACAGACTGGGCTATCTAACCAATCAGAGCAGAGTAGACCAATCACAACAGACTGGGTCATCTGACCAATCAGAGCAGAGTAGACCAATCACAACAGACTGGGCCATCTGACCAATCTGACCAGAGTAGACCAATCACAACAGACTGGGCTATCTAACCAATCAGAGCAGAGTAGACCAATCACAACAGACTGGGCCATCTGACCAATCTGACCAGAGTAGACCAATCACAACAGACTGGGCTATCTAACCAATCAGAGCAGAGTAGACCAATCACAACAGACTGGGCCATCTAACCAATCAGAGCAGAGTAGACCAATCACAACAGACTGGGCCATCTGACCAATCTGACCAGAGTAGACCAATCACAACAGACTGGGCTATCTAACCAATCAGAGCAGAGTAGACCAATCACAACAGACTGGGCTATCTAACCAATCAGAGCAGAGTAGACCAATCACAACAGACTGGGCCATCTGACCAATCAGAGCAGAGTAGACCAATCACAACAGACTGGGCTATCTGACCAATCAGAGCAGAGTAGACCAATCACAACAGACTGGGCCATCTGACCAATCAGAGCAGAGTAGACCAATCACAACAGACTGGGTCATCTGACCAATCAGAGCAGAGTAGACCAATCACAACAGACTGGGCCATCTGACCAATCAGAGCAGAGTAGACCAATCACAACAGACTGAACCATCTGACCAATCAGAGCAGAGTAGACCAATCACAACAGACTGGGTCATCTGACCAATCAGAGCAGAGTAGACCAATCACAACAGACTGAACCATCTGACCAATCAGAGCAGAGTAGACCAATCACAACAGACTGGGTCATCTGACCAATCACAACATGACCAATGTTGACCATGAGTACATCAATCAGAGCAGAGTAGACTATCCTCTCGGAAATGAGGGGTTTAGGGAGACCAAATCTTTTATTGAACAGTTTCAGACACTGTGAGATGCTGCAATGAATATTATGAGAAAATGAAAGTGTTTTTTGACCTTGGATGCATGTAAACCTATTTTAGGAGACTTCAAAACATACTTTAAAAGGATAATGGGGCACTTTAATAAGTGTCATACAGATTTACACTGGTAACAAACCAGAATTGTCAAGTTGAATCAGAACCAGAACAATTCCATTAACTGTATAGTTCTAACAAAAAACTTTTTTCTATTTCCCACACAAGATAATGTAAGACAAGTTGAATGGATTTTACATGCTTTTTCAGTTTAAGAGCTTGACAGACACGGTTACTATGAACTGTCATTATTATGGAAAAGTTTTCAGGAATGCTAAAACTCCTAGAATCACTGAATCACAAGCTGACACTCATGATCATCTAGGCAAGAGGCCCATAAGCAACATCTCTGTACGTGTCCCCTCTCTTGTCGTTGTCTCTTCAGGGCTCAGTCGTATGCGGAGCGTTTGCGCCTCGGTCTGGCCGTCATGCACGGAGAAGCTCAGTGTTCGGAGTCAGACATGGCGGATGGGCGGCATTCTCCTCCATGTGTCCGCAACACCTTTGGACACTCCGGCTTGGAGCTGCCATGTAAGAGCCACCACACTGTAGATCTGCACGACCCAGCAGCTTGAACCCTGTGACTAAGCATTATTAAGAGTTTTAACTAGTTTATAAACTCTAACTAGACCAGCAAGAAAGCTGATTGGGCTTCACCAAACTCTCACAAAACATGTCCTGCTTATGTTTGACCCTGAAATCAAAAAAAGTAATGGTTATTTTTTATAAACAAAATGAATGTTAATAATTTTACATTGAGATTTTATTTTCTGGCAAAAATCTCATTCTTATTAGTGTAATAATAATAATTAAAAACATTTAATTAATTAAAAACACAACAAAGATATGAAATTTAGGTTGTGAAGTATTTGTACCTCATGGTAGTATGTGTTGTACTGCCTTTAAGTTTATTAAGTAAAAACATTGTATTTCAGTAATCTTTTACTTATATTACAGTATTAATAATTACCAGTAAGAAATATGGGAATTTAATAAAAAACTCAAAAGTAGAATATAAAGAAGCAGTGTGGTTTTGAGAATTAGGGTGGAAATGTGTGTTGCATTCATTAGTTTTTGGTTTAATATTGAAAGTAGAAAAGTGATACAACAGCCTTTTTTGATCAAGCCAAATTCTTGTTGAAAATTTTAATTGTAAATTATTTTTTTTTCCTGCTTCCAGTATTAAACCGAAAAAAAAAAAAAAGAAAAAAAAAAAGAATGTACACAAAATGAAAAACTGTCATGAAAATAAAGCCACAGTACAAACAAGACTTGGTGGGGAAACAATTATGTTTAATTTGATTTAGCCTATGCAATTTAAATGTACCAAAAAAATCTATATATATTTTGATTTTGGGGTGAAATGTAATCTAGACATGTTTTTGTAAGATTTATACCGTGATCCAGTTAATGAGGGGGTCGATTGCAGCATTCAGCCTGCCGAATAGCTGATTCTGGAGATCTGTTAAGTAGTTCAAGATAGGTCAAGAGGTTTTTTAACCCTCCCACATTCATTTAGCACTGTCTCTAGATGTTTACTAAGGCTTTGTCTCAAAACCTAGTCAGTACGTGAGCTACCTAGACAATCCGCTCAGTTCTGTTCCAAAACCCAGCAAGCCACCAAACTAGAAAAACAGTTTATGCAATATTGGTAGCTCTTGATTAATGTCTAAGTATTTAGAAGTTGATTAAAGTTCTTCCCTATTGTGACATACTGTATATCACAGTGAAACTAACCAAATATTTCAAAATGGAGACCTCAGCTTTAACTCTTAAGATTTTGAGTGGGACCTACTAGCAGTCCAATTGGTTAGAGTGGGTCGGCAAATTGATTGGTAACTTTCATTCCAATAATCAACAGTGCCCAATACTGTATGGTCCTGAGATTTTTAAACAAACTTTGAAATATATATCTCTCTGAAGCATGTGCAAATATAAACCAACAATTAAAGAACTGCACAAACTCTTAGAATATGCTTGACTCATGTTAGTTAGTACTAGGGCTGCACGATATAGTGCGATATTTGATATGCAATACGATAATGCTTAAAGTGTGTAAAATAAACTTAAATTATCTTTAAAATATATTTAAAATTACATAACCTACATACGTGTTTCACATTCTTTGTGACTAGAAAACATCCCTACAACTTCTGAAAATGAACAGCAGTGTTTTACTGTAGAATAAGAAGTAAGTGTTATTTTAACATCAGTGTAAATCACAGGGTTAAGGGGTTCAGGGGTTCAGGTAGGCCTACATTAGGTTTATTTAACAACAGAAACTGAATAATCAAATGTAAAAATAAAACTGCTTAGTTTTCACTGTATGCATTAAATATATACTGATGCTTATTAAAGCTACAAAAGTAATTCAGCCAAGAGCAGTGAGTGATTTTCTCTCTGTCTTTTGTTGATGACCCCAGTTATTGCAAGCCGTTGCGATATGCATATTGCAATATATACATTTGCGATATTTAGATAATTTCGATATATTGTGCAGCCCTTTTAGTTACCATTACAAGACTTGTTTTCCACAACGAAAGTTTTACGGCATTCTGTTTAGGTAGACACTGGCCAATAAAGGAATTAGACAAGTCATCTAGGTTTTGAGAGACAGCTATTATTTTCAATGTTCCATGTGCTATTTGTTTTAGATTTTAAGATACCTGCGTCTTCCCTTGAGCACAGTTTACTTAAGAAGTTCATAAACACACTGTGATATTTAGCATATTAATTAATGAGCAGATTTTGTGTGGTATGTGTCTTGGCCTTTATATACTCACATTGCCTGAGAGGAGTTCACTCCAATTAGCTCTATGTACATTTATGGTTTTTGTGTGGACTTTAACAATCCTCAAAAGACCCTCTCTTGTCTTTGTTCTCAATTTGAAGGCACTTAATTTAACATGAAGTGTAAAAAAAGTTTATTTGAAAGCTTAGAAAAATATTTTAAGGTTTAATAAGGATTGTTGAAGTCCTAGTTTCTTGTTTGTATGTTCTATCATTTGTGTGTGGATTTTTGTTTAACGTGATGTTTATTTATTGGTAATAGGCAAACAACAAGTTCCGTTCCCAGGCATAGAGCTCCCAAGTATGATGGTTAACTATATTTGCTACCGATCACATCAGTGAACACGCTGAAATGTTTCCTATTGCATGCGTGCAGTGGCTGAGGTCTCTCAGTGTCTGTGATCCCAGCACTCTGAAGTACTTACTCTATTCACCATAGGGTCTTTATCTTATCAATCACCCAAAAATGTTTCATTATTACTCACCCTTGTGTCGTTCCAAACCCTTAATATTTTCGTTCATCTTTGGAACACAAATCAAGATATTTTAAATGAAATGTGAGAGATTTCTGTCCCTCCATTGACAGCTACGCAGCTACCACTTTGACGCTTCAAAAAGTTCATAAAGGGATCGTAAAACTAATCCATATGAATCGAGCAGTTTATCTTTTTTCTCTAGATCGCTTTATATGATAAATAGATTTGATTTAGGCTTTTATTCACATATAAACATTGATGAGTGAACATAAACAGAAGCTCAACCTTATTTGCTTGATGCATGAGAACAAACCTCATTGGTTCTTGCTGAAGCTCAAACGTGATGTGTAACTGAATAATGAATCTCATTGGTTCTTGCTGAAGCTCAAACGTGCTGCGTTACATGAAAATTAACCTCATTGGTTCTTGAGGAAGCTCAAGCGTGCTGCGTAACACAATAATGAATCTCATTGGTTCTTGCTGAAACTCAAACGTGCTGCGTAACACGAGATTGGACCTCATTGGTTCTTGCTGAAACTCAAACGTGCTGCGTAACACGAGAATGAACCTCATTGGTTCTTGAGGAAGCTCAAGCGTGCTGCGTGACACAATAATGAATCTCATTGGTTCTTGCTGAAACTCAAACGTGCTGCGTAACACGAGAATGAACCTCACTGGTTCTTACTGAAGCTCAAACGTGCTGCGTAACACGAGAATGAACCTCACTGGTTCTTACTGAAGCTCAAGCGTGCTGCGTAACACAATAATGAATCTCATTGGTTCTTGCTGAAGCTCAAACGTGCTGCGTAACACGAGAATGAACCTCATTGGTTCTTGAGGAAGCTCAAGCGTGCTGCGTGACACAATAATGAATCTCATTGGTTCTTGCTGAAACTCAAACGTGCTGCGTAACACAATAATGAACCTCATTGGTTCTTACTGAAGCTCAAACGTGCTGCGTAACACGAGAATGAACCTCACTGGTTCTTACTGAAGCTCAAGCGTGCTGCGTAACACAATAATGAATCTCATTGGTTCTTGCTGAAGCTCAAACGTGCTGCGTAACACGAGAATGAACCTCACTGGTTCTTGCTGAAACTCAAACGTGCTGCGTAACACGAGAATGAACCTCATTGGTTCTTGCAGAAGCTCAAACGTGCTGCGTAACACGAGAATGAACCTCACTGGTTCTTGCTGAAGCTCAAACGTGCTGCGTAACACAATAATGAATCTCATTGGTTCTTACTGAAGCTCAAACGTGCTGCGTAACACAAGATTGAACCTCATTGGTTCTTGCTGAAGCTCAAACGTGATGCGTAACACAATAATGAATCTCATTGGTTCTTGCTGAAGCTCAAACGTGCTGCGTAACACGAGAATGAACCTCACTGGTTCTTGCTGAAACTCAAACGTGCTGCGTAACACGAGAATGAACCTCACTGGTTCTTGCTGAAGCTCAAACGTGCTGCGTAACACGAGATTGAACCTCATTGGTTCTTGCTGAAACTCAAACGTGCTGCGTAACACGAGAATGAATCTCAATGGTTCTTACTGAAGCTCAAGCGTGCTGCGTAACACAATAATGAATCTCATTGGTTCTTGCTGAAACTCAAACGTGCTGCGTAACACGAGATTGAACCTCATTGGTTCTTGCTGAAGCTCAAACGTGCTGCGTAACACAATAATGAATCTCATTGGTTCTTACTGAAGCTCAAACGTGCTGAGTAACACGAGATTGAACCTCATTGGTTCTTGCTGAAGCTCAAACGTGATGCGTAACACAATAATGAATCTCATTGGTTCTTGCTGAAGCTCAAACGTGATGCGTAACACAATAATGAATCTCATTGGTTCTTGCTGAAACTCAAACGTGCTGCGTAACACGAGATTGAACCTCATTGGTTCTTGCTGAAGCTCAAACGTGCTGCGTAACACAAGATTGAACCTCATTGGTTCTTGCTGAAGCTCAAACGTGATGCGTAACACAATAATGAATCTCATTGGTTCTTGCTGAAGCTCAAACGTGCTGCGTAACACGAGATTGAACCTCATTGGTTCTTGCTGAAACTCAAACGTGCTGCGTAACACGAGAATGAATCTCATTGGTTCTTACTGAAGCTCAAACGTGCTGCGTAACACGAGATTGAACCTCATTGGTTCTTGCTGAAACTCAAACGTGCTGCGTAACACGAGAATGAATCTCATTGGTTCTTACTGAAACTCAAACGTGCTGCGTAACACAATAATGAATCTCATTGGTTCTTACTGAAGCTCAAACGTGCTGCGTAACACGAGATTGAACCTCATTGGTTCTTGCTGAAGCTCAAACGTGATGCGTAACACAATAATGAATCTCATTGGTTCTTGCTGAAGCTCAAACGTGCTGCGTAACACGAGATTGAACCTCATTGGTTCTTGCTGAAGCTCAAACGTGATGCGTAACACAATAATGAATCTTGCTGAAGCTCAAACGTGATGCGTTACATGAAAATTAACCTCATTGGTTCTTGAGGAAGCTCAAGCGTGCTGTGTAACACAATAATGAATCTCATTGGTTCTTGCTGAAACTCAAACGTGCTGCATAACAAAAGAATGAATCTCACTGGTTCTTGCAGAAGCTCAAACGTGCTGCGTAACACGGTCTGAAATTACATGAGGGTGAGTAAATGATGACAGAATTAAACTTTTTGGGTGATCAAACCCTTTATATTTTCCTCATTATTATTATTATTATTATTATAATTATTATGAGCACAAGAGCAGTTAAAAATGTTTAAATTATTGTAACAATAGCAATTGTAAGCTATTACGAAGAGTAGGGGTGGGCGGTATATCTAAAATATCACAATACAAGTATGCAAACAATATGTATCTCGATTTAGTTATTTTCAATATAAATTCAATTATAAAAGTTTATATTTTAATAAGCATGTCGTACTGACTATTTTTGGATAATCCATTTAATTAAAGGGGTCTTATGCTTTTTCAATTTTAGTTGCTGTGTAATGTGTAAAAAAAGAAGTTTACAAAGCTCAAAGTCCACTCCAAAGGGAAGCTATTTTATTTAAGAGAATCCACTTTCCAAGAACTACAACATGTTTTTCCCAGATGTTACTCATTTAAATAATCCCCGCCCACAGAATATGCAAAAACAGTGCGAGGCCTGGTTGAGCGAGAAGACGTTGTTGTCACTGTCAAAAAGATGCTGTTTTTTCCACCCCGTTTCCAAAACTCATTTGTTTGACCTTCCTAAGGTGGACTAACTTAGAGTGCTTGACTTATTTTAAACACTGTTCTTAAACACAAACGTTTGTCTCTGTGCTGCACATTTTACGGAGAACGGCTTCCAGAACCTAATAGAGTACAATGCACAAAAGCTTCTTCTGAAATGGAGCAGTTCCCACTTTGTCGGGACAATCTGTTGTTTGTGGATCACAAATTGTAAGTATGTCTTATTACTTGTAGATGCGTTTTCAATTAACAGATCCAATTATACGTTTTATGTTGTTGCTACGATGTAACAAAGGGCAAAGCTGTTTGACTTCGCTAGCCTGCTAGCCAACTTTAGTGTTGATATAGTGTTTACTGTAGCTCTTGTTTGCTCTTGCCTTCGTTTACCACCCATTAGGAAAATTAACCATGGTTTTAAGATTGATTACTGTTTGTGTTACCATAGTTTCCGACAAATATCATGATTAAATTGTGTATAACATCGTATCTAAAATGTATAAGAAAACAACAACAACACTGAAACGTCCTGTGAAATCTGTGCATGAAATCCATTCTGAACGATCCTCATTTTAACATTCTTAAGTCTGAATTGGTTTGAAATTGACGCCATCCTTAATATTAACATCTGAGAGGAGCTTGCGGTTATGGTAAGGGGCGTGACATTTCTCGAACACGTGCTAAGTGGTGCCAATCACAACACACTGGGCCAGCTAACCAATCACAGCAGATTTCGTATTTCGGAAGGAGGGGCATCATAGTAAATGACTCATTCGAGTCAGACTGGGGAGAGGGGTGCTGTAATGTAACATATGTGAAACATAATGTGTGTTTTTTGAACAATCAACCATGAAAGCATATTCTAGTACACCCCAAAAACAAGACTTTGTAAAAGGGTATAATAGGACCCCTTTAACTATTAAACAAATCAGGTACTTCATCTTATGTTATATGTTTATTTGAAATGGTTAATTAGAAGCCGTTGTACATGGCTGTTCAAATACATCCACCATAGATGCTGCCATACCGCCCAGCCTTAATATAATTTTACCAAATAATTGTAAAAATGTATGTTTAAGCTTCAGAGTGCTTCACTCAAACAGAACTAAGAAACCTCAAATGAAGTGCTTTTTTTTTTCAATTTCCATGTAATTATCATCATTTGTTCCATCGAAATGGAACCATTGAATGTCTGTCCGAGAGATATGCCTTTATTTGTGATCCAGGCTCATCT
This sequence comes from Squalius cephalus, assembly GCF_949319135.1. NCBI lineage: Eukaryota > Metazoa > Chordata > Actinopteri > Cypriniformes > Leuciscidae > Squalius > Squalius cephalus. The sequence goes on along the minus strand of NC_137122.1, from coordinate 56,389,954 downwards.
TGCCAATCAACACACCATGCCTGCTTATGAAAACCCCTAGACTGGAGTTTTTAAATGGTAGTCTTTTAGCTGCTTGTATCCAAAGCTCTTGCATCGTCTTGAAACACATGACCTTGATAACTAGAGGAAGGTGTTCGCTGAAAGTTCCTATCAAGGGTTAGAGTTTTTGATACAGGGCTAATGTAAAAACAAGCTAGCATATGTGAAGTCAGCATATGCTTTGTGGCCACATAAGCTTGTAGAAATACACAGTGAGAAACAGTTTAACATCACCATTGAGAATATAACTTATGCAATAGAAAACTTGTTAATATGTACTACCAGACTTCAAAATTGCCGTTGTCTATCAGCACTTGTTGGGGTCGTTCACACAGGACGTCATCTTGCATTCCATCTGCGTTATTTTACATCATTTCTATATTTGGTGTCTAATTTTGTTAACGAAAATGATGATGAAAAATTTTCTTCAGTGACTTTTTTTTTATGGCTAAGACTGATTACAAGACAACAAGGTCATTAAACGATAACTGTGACTATATTAATATGCAATATTGTTGACGAAAAAAACGAGACTAATATGTAGTTAAAAAATAAAAACTTTACCTTTGTCAAAAAAAAAAAAAAAAAAAAAAAAGAGAGACAAATAATTTACAAACTGCTGTACAAGCCTCTACCTCGAGCAGGGTTTCCAGGTCTGCACAACTATACCTGGCCATTTGCTAATCAAAACTAGCCTGATCATGGCCAAAACTAGTGTTCTTGGAGGTAAAAATTGCTTTCTGGTTGCTTTAACCTGCGGACTACAAAAACTTGGCAACACTGACTATGAGCTTTCATGCTTGCGGTTGCCAGATGTTAGGAGTTTAAATCCCCCAATCAGAGCTTTTCTGTTAAAAGGATAATTGTTTTTGCCAGGTGTTTTACTTCATCTTTGCAATCTGGCAACCATGTTTAATAGAAAAACCTTAAAGGGATAGTTCACCCAAAAAATGTAAATTCTGTCATCATTTTCCAACCTCAAGTTTTTCCAAACCTGTATGAATTTCTTTCTTCTGCTGAACACGAAAGAAGATATTTTGAAGAATGTCAGAAACCAAACAGTTGATGGACCCCATTGACTTCCATAATATATATTTTTTTCATACTATGGAAGGCAATGATTATCAATTTAACCATTATGCAGCATGACAAAAATGTGAAGTTTTCATTTACTAGACTAAAATGCCCAGCTATTAAGTTGACTAAAACTTGACTAAACAAAAACATGACAAGGTTGACTATATATGATGATAAACTAAAAAGTACATTTGACACAGGACTAAGAGTAAATAAAAATAAAGAAAGAAAGAAAGAAGTTGACAAAATTAACACCACTAGATGTGTCACAATAAGAAAAATATAGATACATTCCTTTTTCTGCTGGTTTGGCCAAATATTTTCAGTTGCCAGAGATTCAGTGCATTACTATTTTCACGACATTGTGTCACGTAAAGCCCTGTTCACACTGAAAGCCATTAAACCTGGAGTTCTCCTGGAGTCTGTGTGCTGCTGCTCTCTAGTACTCGAATTCAATATCTAACTAGCCTATGTCAGGCGGGAAATCACTGACTGCATTGGTAGTCGCTGCGTCAGGTCTCTGATCATTTGCACCAAGATAATCTCTGCCATGTGACTAATCACTGTGGAAAATGATGTAATTTCAACACTGATTGGCTGATGACACTGCAAGAATGCACACAGTCTTAAACAGATTGCATCTACAATGAAATATTTGATTTTATTTTAAAATGTTGCTCACAAAAATTACAAAATGGCCCCCTTCACATTTCCGGTGTTCTCAGAAGAGGAAAACCTATAGTGGTAAACAGAAACTATGTCATACATACATAACTTTTGCTTTCCCGTTTGCTCCAATAGCTGAAGAAAATAAAATCCACAATGGCGTTTCTATGATGTTCCGAAAAGGAAAAAAAAAAAAAATAAAAAAAAAAAATTCAAGTTATTTAGTACGTTGGTCAGAAGACAGAAAGATGTCAAATTTGCCATCGCTCTCTCGACCGTTATGTAAGAAACGCTCATTGTGTAAACTAGTTTTCTGAAATTTAATGCAAAGCCAATGTAACACACAGTACGAGTTAAAAATCTAGATGTTCATTACATAAAAATAAATGAATATAGGTTTTAAAATTGCTAGATTTACAATGTTAATAATGGTGGAAATGCATTATCGCAGTCTGTAAAAAGAGACCATGTGCATGTGGGTTTTGGTCACCAGTGAAGAAAGATATTTGTGTGCTGGCGCCTCCAATGCACTCCATCAGCTCTAGCTCTTTTCAGGTCAAGATCTCGTCCTCTGTGAATTGCTCCTTTCAAATGTGCCATTTTAGATTTTTATATCACAGCAGCTCCTTGCAGAAGTGGGTCTATAAGCCCGTAAGGTCTGCAAACCTTGTTAATCTGATAGTGTAAATATCGAAAAGCTTTGTGGGTCTTGCTGTTGATGAAAGGCATGTGTTGAAGGCATGCACAACTCCTTTAACCCTATGTATTCTGAAATCGACCCGCCAGTCTTCCTCTCTCGTGTTTACTTGGGTCGGTGTGTTTTTGGCTGTGTTCCAGTGTCTTTCCTCTGGATGAATGACATTAGCCCTTCTTGACCTCTCCTAAATTACAGCAATGTCCTGGAGTCTGTCATGCTGACTCGAGGACAGATTGATTGATTGATGTGTAGTTTCCTGCACTGACTCTTAGTGTAAACCTCTAGACATTTGCCTCTATGATTGGGTACATTGGGGACCAAGAGATGATCATTTTGATTTCTGCATGGCATGTGCCGCGATGAGTTTTTTCATTGCTATTTGGATTGAATTCAATTGTAGGTGGGGTAAAATGGGAAGCATTCTCCAACAAATAGGCTAGTGTTATGCTATGCTATCGGGTCCCTTCAGGACTCTTTAAATTTGAGTTTTACCATTTGATTATATGGGTTGGTTGGGCCATTACATATACACTTCTTACCCCATCTTACCCAATCTACTTTGATGATGGAATGTGATTTGATTGGACTCTTGGTTATAAAAAAAACGATTTCCTGAAATGATGTGCAACACCAGTTTATATGTGTCTTTATAGTAATGATGGCCAAGGAGAAACCACCCATCACTGTTGTCGGAGATGTTGGAGGCCGCATCGCCATCATTGTCGTAAGAAATGCAGATTTTTGGACTAGTTAGCAGTATGACAGTAATTGTTTTTTGATTGACATGATGAGCAATGCATGTGGTTTCCGTCCTGTAGGATGACATCATTGATGATGTGGAGGACTTTGTGGCAGCAGCTGAGATTCTGAAAGAGAGAGGAGCTTATAAGATCTACATCATGGCCACCCACGGGCTCTTGTCTGCGGACGCCCCGCGCCTCATCGAGGAGTCCGCTATAGACGAAGTGAGTCTTTCAGCCCATTTACTCTCTGGTTCTTTCTGGTTCATTTACATTCTGGTTCTCTAAAAAAGCACATTAAAGACTAAGTTATGCTATGCACATTTGAGGCATGAAAATTCCAGTTTTACCATGAGACAGCCTCATTCTTCCCTTGTGTCATTTTGACCTGAAACTCATTTGTTAAATTTTTCTTTTAAAATTGAGTGTTCATCAGAGGGGTCCAAATCTCTGGGACTTTTGTCGCACTTGAACCATGAATACATAAAATAATAATAATAATAATAATAATTTGAATGGATTCGAGGAGTTTTCTGGTTGAAATTTAAAAAAAAATTAACAAATCCTTCCCTCGTGGGTCAATTTGACCCCAATTGGAATGAATGGAATGTGAGGAATGCTTCTGTCCATACAGAAAAACATAAAAATGCTCAAAATTTAAACAAAAAATGCTAAAACTTTACCAAAAAAACATTTTATAATGTCTACATGTGTATCTGAATGCATACTGAAGGAACTGACTTTAGGACTTTAGGAAATAAGGCCATTTCGTGGCAAGAGTCATGATATATATATATATTTTTTCCCACAAGAGGTCGACAAAGACACCAAATGTAAGATATTTTGAGCTGAATTAAAAGGGTTATGCATGACATTGTGAGTTATTTTGAATTTAAGTTGAAAGAATGTGAGGAATGTGCTTAAATGACTATTTATTTATTGATCAAATCTAGTAATTTAAAGGTAAATAAAATAAAAAATAACAAAAAATTCTCCCAATAATTGCATAAAAAAATAGAAAAAATATTATCAAAGTGAAATAGAAAAGAAGAAAAAAAAAAGTATAATTTTAGGGCTTCGGGTCATTTTGACCCGCGAGGGAAAGACGTGTTAGAAAGTGCGAGGGAAGGATGAGGGTTAAAGTAATGTAACTTAAGTAACAGTTACATTTTGCAAGGCTCTAACCAGCCCTTACCATTTAGGATTGGAGGAACCTCAAGAAACTGCCATTCAAAGATGTAATTGACCATTGCTTTGAAAACTGAGGCGAATGTCTATGGAAAATATGGCCCTGATACGTTATGCGCGATTTGGGAATAAAAGGTGATTTCTTGGAAAAAAAAGTTCAGCAGTAACTCTTTCAAATGGAATAAAAAGATATTTATGAAGTTCACAAGAGGCACTATTTCTTGATAATGAGCTTAAATGTCCATCAGCAGTGACTTACCCTCATGTACATGGATGCTTAATGCATTCATCAACAAACGTTGATTTTAACAGATATTAAAATGATGTTGCATGACCAAATGTTTGGGATGTCTTTCAGGTGGTGGTGACCAACACTGTCCCTCATGAGGTGCAAAAGCTGCAGTGTCCTAAGATCAAGACTGTGGATGTCAGTATGATCCTGGCCGAGGCTATCCGACGCATTCACAACGGGGAGTCAATGGCCTACCTGTTCCGCAATATCACAGTAGACGACTAGCCAACAGACACATTTGGGTTAGAGGCAAAGGTGAGGTGTAGAGTTTAGGGAAGTATCTTATGCAGTTGAGAGGTGTGCCAATGCAGTTCCCCATTCCCAGCACAACCAAGCCCTACAATCACCTTAATTTCTCAAATAAACCGCTTTTATTCGTCAAAACAATCGAAACAAACTCCCATTGCCAAATTACATGAATTCCAAAATAAATGCACAATTACCCAAACCTGTAAATTTACACACACATCCAGATATGAAGTTAGATTCCAGTGCAAAGAATAGAAATTATGCAAGTGTTCACTTTCCTGTACATCTGTTTTTACCTTCAAGTGATATTCTGCATTAAAACCGTCAGTTATGGATCTACTTTTCTGATAAAAAAACTGGTCATTTTTGGTTTATTTTGGTTTAATTCTGCCTAATAAAGTTGCTTCAAAATGAAAGGGAGAATTCACCCAAAAATTCTAATTCTTTCATGTTTACTCGTTTTATATTGCTCTAAACCCATATGACTTTCTTTCATCTGTGGAACACACACACGGCAAAAAGGTTTCTATTTGCCAGTATTATTTAGATGAGAGCATCCAGAATATTCTTCGATTTATTTTTATTTTTTTTTTACTTTTTTTTATATTCTTGGTGTTCCAAGGTAGAGTGAAATTCATACAGGTTTGGCCGGATGTGATGGCGAGTGAATATTGAATTTCTTTTTTGGGTGAACGATTCCTTTAACAATTTGATATCTGCAGTGTACATTAAAGGCCCGGGGTATACTTCATTTTCTGCGCTCCGCTCCGTCCCGCGCACAGTTGTGTCCAAACGTCCAAACTACCAGACATCAGAGGGCAGCACTGAGTCGTGTCACTCGCAGGGCGTTCACTCAGAAGGATAGAGGAAGAAGCGGATCTGCCATTGCATGCAAAGTTTATAACAAGAACCAGAACCAAATCGATGGAGAATGATATGCTGCTTGGTTTTACTGTTCTTGGAACAGCATGTTGTTTTGTATCCCTCTGTCCACACACTTCTTCGACTACTGTCTTTTCTGTCTGAACTTTGAACTTGAGCATGAGCAGTTGTGCATTACTATTGTGCAGTTGTCGACCCTCCTGCTGACAAAAATGACGTCACTCGAACAGTGCGCGGGCGGCGCAGAACGCGGATGGTGGAAGTATACTTTAGGCTTAAGGAACCACAATATAGTATGTTACAGAACATACTGGTTTCTGACTGGTTTTGGTTGGTTTATACGTGTCATGAATGTTTACTTCATCGGACAAAACTGTAACACTTTACAATAAGGCCTCAACATTAGTTAATGCATTGGTTAACATGAACTCACTGTGAGAAACATATTTTTACAGCATCTATTAACCTTTGTTAAGATTGTTCGTTCATGTTTGTTCACAGTGCATTAACTAATGTTAACAGACACAACTTTTAATTTTAAAAATGTTATTATTAACGAATGCGGTTAAGTATTTAATCAAATGAAGCCTTATTGTAAAGTGTTACAGACAAAACAAAAAAGCTCTGAATGAAGCAAGTACTGTGAATACTTCTCCATATACTCCTACATATACTCCTACATGACAAAACGAAAGGAGTGAAAATGGCATGTAAAACTCATCTCTGTCTAATCTGTTCCTCAGTTTCAGTGTGTCACATTTGTCTGCTAATGTCAAGATCGGGCGATTTTTTTTATCTCGAAGGCATTTGAAACCATATTAGCAATACTGGGCCAATTAATGCAGTACACTGTGAACGTTTGGCTAGTTAACTGATAAAACCATTTAGCTTTTGCTTCCTGATTAAACCTTAGATGAGCGGATTGAGGGACGGAGAACACATGCACCAGCACTGCCCCCTCCCCCCCTACCCCCGCACGTCCCCATTATCCTCTGTGTGCGTTTGCCTCTGCCGTCGGTCGGTGTTCGTTTGAAGCACAGCAACACTTCTTTCTTTTAACCTTATCTTCCACATCTCTGTGTTCCTCAATTGTATGTCAACTGGCTGTTTCCCCAGTGCCTCGAACTGAGAGAGTGACAGTGGTTGCTATGGCAACCTTATTCGAAGCTGTTATATTTTTTGCTTTTGTGCAAATATGGTCCAACCTTACAGAGAGAACAAACATTTTTTTGCTACAATGTACTGTATCTGCTGTTGCTTTGCAATCTTATTTTTGTAAATAAACACAGATTCGCTTCATGCCCGCTCTCTGTTGAATCTTTATTGAACTGAAACATTAGAAAAGCACATGCAGTTTTCTTAGGTAGAGCTAGATTTAGTACCATGATGCGTTCAGACATGTCCGTCAAGCTCCTGGCGGGATGTGATGTCTTCAGGATTAGAGGACGAGTTCGTGAAGGACCCTTTACTTGCTCTAAACTCCTCAGGTTTCACACACGACACTGAGGAGCTTAGACCAAGTCAAGCGACCCAAACTAAAGAACCTATGGAAACATTTCTGGGTGTCATTTCGCCTCAAAATCAAAAGAAAAAAATGCGTAAAGAAAATTATGCCTATTTTTAGCATAATTATGATGGGTTTTTTTTGTTGTAATGTGACATTACATTCATGACAATTAAGAACACATAGTCGTTACCATAATTCGTCTTTTTACTGTTTTTAATTTTTTTTTTTTTTTTTTTTTTGCAATTTGCAATTTGCAATATTTATAAAAAAATAAGAATAATCTGCATAAATAAAAAGTGGTATACCTAAACCTTAAAATACCCTGATGTATATATAAATAGATTTATTTATTTGATTTATTTTGCCTGGTGCTTAATGCAAAACATTGTAATGGTCCTTAAATCTATATTTTCTAGAAGAAAAATATAATTTCTTATATCATTTTAAAAAAATTGGTGAAATGGGACCCAGACGTTGTCCCTTCAAATTACATTTCTGTCATCTATTAATCCTCATATCATTGTGGAACATAAAACATTGATGATATATATATATATATATATATATATATATATATATATAGGACATTACATTGTTTTGCCTTCCAAAATTTTACTAAAATATCTGACTATATGAGGGTGAGTAAATAATAAAAGAATTTTCTGGGGGTTTTTTTGGTTAAACTAACCCTTTAAATAGTTTAACCTACACAAAGTGAATACTTAATAGAGAACTGTTAAAAACGGTCAAATATTGACAACATTCTCCAGGATCTTTACATCTCAAAAGAACAATGAAAGTTGAACATATAGCAAACACACAAAAAAACTAAACCAAACATACCTCCAGTTGTTGTGCAGGTGTAGCAGGTTTAACACTGTTATCAGTCACACACAGATCTGGTGAGAGTGGCACTTATCAGTGTGTGGATGACCGATGAACAGACATCTGTGTGTTTAAACCTGGCTCAAAGAGGAACTAGACATGCAGCGTTTAGAGGTCACTTCCCACTTGTGGCCTCAGGAAACAATACACCTTGTATCTACTGTTCGTATGAAAGGGGAAATACTCACAGTTTGTGTGTGTCACTGGGCAACTGTGTTTTAGTGCACAGACATTTTGGGAAACCTTAAAGTCGTTCCAATCATGCATGACTTCTATTTAATGCAAAAAGAGTGTAGGCTATCTGCTTGTTTTCATGCAACCAAAATGCATGATTTTCAAAAGGGACTAAAAAGCACCATACAAATAATTCATGTGACTTGTGTATTATATTACTAGTCTATATGTGTATGAGGAACATACCAGAATTAAACCATTTCAACATTTTCACTTCATTGGCATATTTCAGAGAAATCAAATATATTAATACTTTTATTCAGCAAGGGTGCATTAAATGGATCAATTTACAGTAAAGACATTTATAATTTTACAAAAGATTATAGGTAACACTTTACGGTAAGGGTACATGAATTATCATGAATTCATGTGTAAATTCATGCATGAATTATGCATTCATTTTCCAGATTATATTTCAAATAAATGAAATATAACTTTCTATTCATCAAATAATCCTGAAAAAAAGTACACAACTGTTTTCAACATTGATAATAATGAATGTATTTTGAACATCAAATCGTCACATCAGAATGATTTCTGAAGGATCATGTGACACTGCAGTAATGATGCTGAAAATTCATCTTAATTAAAGAATAAATTATATTTTAAAATATATTCAAACAGAAAACTGTTATTTTAAATTGTCATAATATTTAAAAATAGTACTTTTTATTTATTAAAATTTTTTATATGTTGGTGAGCAGAAGACTTCTTTTAAAAACAGTAAAAATCTCACCGATCCCAAACTTTTAAACGGATATATATATATATATATATATATTTACTCTTTCTAAACTGTAAAAAAAAAAGATTTTTTTTTTACTTTCTAAATGTTTACACTTTCTAAACTTTCTTTAGTACAAGTGACAAACATACATACACACACACACACACACACACACATATATATATATATATATATATATATATATATATAAATGTGTGTGTGTGTGTGTGTGTGTGTGTGTGTGTGTGTCACTTGTACTAAAGAAAGTTTAGAAAGTGTAAAAATCCCAAACATATTCACGATAAAGTGAAAACAAGACTTAATATGTTATGCAATGTTGCCTCTCAAGTAAATGTATCTTTTGTGTGTGTATATATATATATATATATATATATATATATATATATATATATATATATATATATATATATATATATATATATATATATATATATCTTTTGCTGTGTAATTTTGGGGTTAAATGTTCATTATGTAATTGTAGATTTCATGACAATTAAGTTTTTAATACTTGGATAGCCAAGTAACGTTTGGATACCTCTGAATAACCTTTTTTTATTTTATGATACATTAAAGGAAATACTTGATGTAGTAACCCACTTTATTTTCTGTATAGCTCTGCATTGTCAAACAGAAGTCTGTCATTGTGAATGTTGTGATGCAGGAGCAACATGCATTACACAGGCATTACGTTCTCATTCAATAGATCATTCACATGTTTTAGGAACTACCTTACATCCTGTTGTGTGTCTACGTGATAATAAGCCTTTGTTATCCGCAGCACACATTTCCTCGTTGCTTTTATTGTCATATTCATGGCATATCATACCCAAAGCCGGTGAAATGAGAAGCTCAAAGTCAGTCGATGCACCACAAGGTGGCAATATTTGACAAGTCCTGAATATGCATGGCATGCTTGTGAACATGGAAATTGAGCTGTGGTAGCTGCTTTTTTTTATCAAAGTTTAAAAGTTAGGTATTATGGTTATATTGTCATAGGGTTTATGTTGCCTTCTGGATTTTATGGCTGATTAAACTCTGGTTTGCATGAAAAATTTCTCAAGGATTAAAATTCATTTAATTGCTTCTACTTAAACAGATGAAATTATTTTTGAGGATAAATACACAATATATTGATACTTTTACAAAAAAAAAAAAAAAAAAAGATTTGTTTTAATATTATTTTTAAATAGATAAAAACAGCACATGAAAACTCCATCATATAATTTTTGGTCTTCCATAGCTTTGAAGTCTTTTGTTTCGTTATTCTTAAAAAC